>NC_133620.1:245866582-246225957 GCF_048593235.1 Sminthopsis crassicaudata | reverse complement strand
TCTCTCCAAATTCTATTGGGATTGTTTTGGATCAGTGAACTATTGAGAAGAACCAAGGCTTTCATAGTTGATCATTGCACAGTCTTGCAGTTATTGTATACAATGTATTCCAGGTCTGCTTGCTTTGTTCAGCATCATTTCATATAAAACATTCCAGGCCTTTCTATAATCAGTTTGTTTATAATTTTTATAGAACAATAATATTCCATTACCTTCATATACCACAACTTATTCAGTCATTTCCCAATTGATGGACATCCACTCCTTTTCCAATTCTTTGCTACCACAGAAAGAACTGCTACAAACATTTTTGCACATGTGGGTCCTTTTTCCTCCTTTATGATTTCCTTGGGATACAGACCCTGTAATGGCACTACCAGATCAAAGGTATGCACAGTTTTATAGACCTTGGGACATAGTTCCAGATAGCTCTTCAGAATGGTTGGATCATTTCACAGTTCCAGCAACAAAGCATTAGTGTCCCCGTTTTCAAATGAAACGATAGAAAATTATTGTAGAAAGTAGGCTTTAGCTGAGACTTTCAGGAAGTCAAGAAATCAAGGAGGTGGAAATGAAGAAGACTATTTCAGGTATATGAGACAGCCACTGACAAATGATTAGAGTCAGGAAATGGAAAATAAGTATATAAAGTAATCTTTTATTTTGAATGCCTTTCCAAAGTGTGAGCCTATGTGAGATGTGAGACTATGATGATCATTCATTCATTCACTCAACATATGTATTGAGTGTAAACATTTATGGATTTCTCATAATAACCTTTTTTGAATGACCAAAACTGGCATTATAAATATGTTTCTGAAATGTATCATAACACAATGAGATCCTCATGTACAGTTTAGTTGAGTAGAGCTATTTGTCCCCTTCAAATTGACTAGGAGAGATTCTTCACTATCATCAGCTTCACTTCTCTCAGTATAAGCTAAGGATCACCTAAGAATCATGTCAGTCAATTGGATAACAATTAATTTTCTATATTTCTGTGGATCCTAAAATAGTGCTCAAGTCCTACAGTCTGTGCTAAACATTACCCTCCAGTGCCACATGATTCATTGACTTTTCTGTATCTTTCATCATACATAAGCTGTCTATATTTTTAGCTTGAAATGTAACCTTATAGATCAGTCAAACGTTTTCTTTTCTCACAAAAGGAACACTAAGATATTAAAGTGACTTACCCAGAGTTGCATTATTAGTTCAAAGGAGATTAGAAGACAGTGGGAAAAACCTATTAGACAGAATCAAGAGACATAAGTCCCTCTGAGTTCCACCATTGAATAGTTGCATATCTTCAGCAAGTCCCTGAGATCTCATTTTATTATTTTGTTAAATAAGGGATCATCCTTTAAAGTTGCTAAAGGAAAAGTCTCTAAATTTAAACAAAACTGCAACTCAAGTGGAAGTCACCCACATTTATTGAGAAAGTAGATATACTTTATTCCATCTCCACATACTTCTTTGTGCATATCACCACCATCCTCTACAATTTTTCAAAATCAGTAACTTAGCTGCAGCTTCCTATCTTGCTCCTTTTCCACCTTTCTTTGATATTTCTTCTGATCAGTGGAATATCTAAATAACATAGCCTGTTCCATTTCATGTGTTGTTTCCTCAGATTCTCAATATTATATTCTTTACTTATGTGAATGGCACTTTCCATGCACATAGAATAATTGACATGGCTTTGGGAAAACAGATGAAAAAATGCCTAACAATTCATGTCACCATTTAAAAAAATTTTGCAAATGTCAGAAAAAGCATGTACATAGATAAAATAATATTGAGTTGGGGAACAATATGCCTTTTAAAAACTTTTTTTGGCATGAAGTATGAGTCTATTTGGGGAAATTAGGAAAATGTAGGCTAATGTAGTATGGGAATCAAACTGGTAGTTCTTATTGACCAGAAAGAGCATATTGGTATTGTTGCAGTTTTTTTTTTTTTTTTTTTTTTTTTGGCATAGGATATTTTGTATGTTGTATTCAAAAGAAAATTGTCACACTTCATAACTTTTATTTTCTATCATGAATCTGGGAAGAAATTAGGTAATTTACCTCACAAAGCAATCTGTTGCTAGTAATAGGAAGATGGAGAAAGCCAATAGTTATCATTTTAATATCTTGGTAGACTGTGCCTATCTATGCCTTTTTGTCCTATATGTTTCACTCTTTTGTGTGTCATTTGTCAACTTTAGAAATCCTAGGATTATCAATCATATGCTACTTCCTTTTCCACATGGTAGGCAGGAGCTGGGCTATAATAATGAAGTCCTATCCCTTTTATAAAATGTTCCTTGATGCAAGGATAGATCACTTAGAATATTATACACATCAATTAAAAGTAGTTTAGGCCCTTGTGTGCAAAGGAATGATATTACAATTTATTCTGTAGATTTTTTTTTAATTTCTTATTGGAACTTATCCAAAATGGTATGATCATAATATGAAAAAGCCTTCCATTGTCTCAAGGTCATTAATGAATATTCTAGTTGTGAAATTTTTCACTAAGTATGATAATCAAAAAATTTAATTCAGTTTCTAGCTCATTGTATAAAAGTTCCTAAGTATCATAGTATAACTCATTAAGCAAGGTCTCCAAGCTATGTGATCTTACTTAGAAGAAATTCAATTTATTCTTTTCAGAAAGTAACATTTATTTCCTTTCTTTTCTTATTACAGTTAAATTTATCTTCTATTATATCTTGGGTTGCATATATCCAGGTTTTCCCTTTGAATTAAAAAAGGAGACACTTTTGTGATTCCATTAGCAAACATTTCAATGTCACTCAGATACTTAATAATAAAGTACCTCATCTCATAAAAATTAGTTTAGTTCTCTTATTACAGAAAGTGCCTAACATCTGAAATTCAGTGCTACATGCTCTATTGGATTTCTTATACTTCTCTGATAGATTTGAATGAATGAACATTATTTTGGATATAATTTGCATTTTATTCCTTCAGTGTCAGAATGCAAAAAAATCTTTGGACATTTGTCCTGTATTTAGTTCTCTCATGCTGTATCAACTTGGACTGCTCAGTCTGTAAAAGCTTTTGGTTAATGATTTGTAAGAGTTTCAGGTCTCCAATTGAGGACCAATAGTAATGATATCACATTGACCTTCTGTAGCTACACAAGTGCTTCATTTTCTCTTAGAGAATAGTTCAGAAACAGAAAATTTGATCTACTGTGTTTTAGTTATCCTGCATAATGGTAGGTGGAGTGTGAAGGGAATTGCCTGATCTCAGAAGAATGCAAATAGAATTTGCATTGAATCTAAAAAAGAAAAATCATGCATTTCCTGTGTGACTATTTAAATGATTTGGGAAAATAAATACTAGAAGCTGACCCTTATGACATAGTTTTAGAGGAGGAAAAGTATCCTTGGGAAGTAAGGGGTGGATAAACACACAAATACAGATTTTTTTTCTCTTTAGGATACTTTAAAAATGTATAATATTTATATATACAAATATATGAATTCATTATTTATGTAATGCTCATATAAACATCTATAATATGTTATGTATTATAATATAAATACAAATTTATGTTATATTTACATGAAAGCATATATTATATTTTCCTTAGTCTATTTTTAAAACTATTATAAAATTTAAATATTACAATATGATTAATATTATCTGGTGTAAAGTATAGGCTAGCTTCCTAGAGCGCTTCAGGGTCAGCCAGAGTCAGAATAAATTAAAGTCCTTGGTCTTTAGTTGGAGAAGTGAAGAGGCAGACAAGCAAAATTCTGGATTCTAGAGTCTAATCAACTTCTCTCCTCCTTGTCTTGCTACCAAGTGACTCTGCCCTCCCTCCCTCCCTCTGTCCTCCAATCCTTGCCCCTCATTATCTTAACACCAAACATTCAGCAAGCACCAGAGATGAGAAGAGCCATTTATCCAAATATATGCAAATAATCATTGTCTCACAGCAAATAGGCAATTAGTCTTAAGTGCTCTATTGTCTGATTCAAGCATACCTTTTTAGAGTTTCAGCCCTCTACAATCTGGGTGAATCAATATTTTAAAATAAAAATATTTTAAAAATATTTATGCTACTGACTATATGATTAAAAGATTTCTAATTCCTCATAAGCTGTACAAAATGACCTGAGTTAATAATAATAATGCATCTGTATCTTTGGATTTATATATATTTAAGAAAAATGGTAATATACTAGAAGAGCTCAAAGCAAAGTGATTTTTTTTAAAAGGCCTTTTGATTAAATGACAAGATTGTGGGCAAATGTTACATCTTCTGCCAAAAAATGTGTATTTTTCTTGTTGTTGTTCTGATCTAGTAATATTGATTGAGAAACATTTTCTGCATAGTTGAGTAGTCAAATGTAATATACCTATGCATTCATGTGTGTGCCTATGAGAAAATTTGTTCCAATAGATTGCATAATTCTTTAAAATGGCAGGCGTAGCAATATATTCTAAATTCCAAATGCCATGATTGTTATTATCATGTGCTTTTCTTAATGCTTCAATCTGTAGCACTTGACATTTCTCCCCATTAATTTGTAACAAAATTACAGTGTTGATCTTTCATTTTATTGATTTATATATAATGTAGTATGCCATTTCAGATGTTCAGAAATTCTCAAAATGCCAGGCAAATTAAAGCACCTAATGAAATAATATAATGGAATAACACATGCACTATAACTTCAAAGCTCCTGATGATACAAAGCATCATCTTCAATTACAATATTTAAGATTAATTTAGATGTGTAAGAGTAATACTAAGGAGAAACAAGTAAAAATATCCTAGTTATATCACTGAAATTATCACTCTGACTAATTTTACACAATATAAATTCAGGTCACTCAAGGGGAAAAAACAATCAAACACTTTTTCCCATGAATTAAATTGTAGTATTTTTGTGGGGGAGGGGAAGTGTCAATTTTTGATTTTTTGTTTTAGTTTTTTGTTTTGCTTTTGATTTTCTCCAATATAGTTTAGAAAGTTTTGCAATTCCCACTGTGTTTTTCTATAATCACAAAGAGGTATGCTTAATGGATAGAGGAGCAGTGTCAAAAAGACTGGAATTTAACTCCAGCCTCAGATACTTTTCAAATGTGTGATCCTGGGCAAGTCACTTAACCTCTGTTTGCCTCAGTTTTTTCATCTGTAAAATGAGAATAGTAATAGTACCTACCTTCCAGGGTTATTGTGAGAATCAAATGATAAAATAATTGTAATGCATGTAATGCAATACTTGACACAAAATAAGTGCTATCTAAATGTTGTTCAGTTGTATTCAATTCTTCATGATCCTATTTAGGGCTTTCTTGGCAAAGATACTGGAGTGGTTTACCATTTCATTCTCCAGCACATTTTATAGTTTATACATAAGCTGAAGCAAACAGGGTTATCCAGGAGCATACAGCAAGTTAAGTGTTTGAGACTAGATTTGAACCCTGATAAAATAAGACTTCCTAGCTCTAGTCCTGACAATCTAGACTAGTTACTGTACCCCCTAGCTATCCCATATAAATAATTATTATTGTAGGGAAAATTAATCTTTTCTACAATTCAACTCATTTCATTTTACTAAGCACAGTCACTTACTATGTACTAAGCATCATGATAGGCACTAAGAATTCACAGATAAGAGAAAGAAAGAGAAAGAAGGAGAATAGCCTCTGTCCTCAGTAACCATATATTCTAGCAGTCAAATAAATTACCATTCCCAATTCATAAAGCTATTTTTTGCTTTTTTATATTTTTGAAAAGATTCCTATCAATGATAAGCCTGAGGTGGTTATAAGAGGCTGAAGAAAAAAAGCAACACATTTTAAGTACATAAAATACATACCCAGAAAATAGTTTCTTGAATCTCCCAATGGTAAAAAATATTTTCATCAATAAACTATGGAATCTATAAACTCCAGCAAATACTAGGCAGTTTATGTTTTTGTTTATTTTACTGTGAAATATTCAACTTAGTTCAGTATATATTTAAGTGCTATATACTTTTACTGCACAGAGAGAGCCAGAGAACCTAGTAAGCACTTATTCATGAATTTCAGGATCCACTATGAAAGATTAAAAGTTAATATTTCCCAATCTAATACTCATATTCAGATTCAGTTCTCTAATATATAGGGAAACAATGTGGGGTAGTAAAAAGCACTCTTTCTTTAAATCAAAAGGATTTTAAATTACTATTTGGGTGACCTTGATTGAGTCTCTTAAAATATATGTATGGGCCTCAGAGTTCTAATCTGTAAATTGAGGGAATTATAGGAGATACTCTCTAGATTTATTTTTTTTTATACTTTTTGAATCCATTTTCTGAGGAGAGAAAGCATTCAGTTATATAGCTTAGAACCTTTCAAAAGGAAGCAGAGTTTAGAGGTTTGGGAATTAAGAGAGAGTTCTTTCATATTTTGTATTTGAAAACAGAGGAACGTTTTTATTCAACTAGAACAATCGATTTCTTCTTTTCTCTTCCATTTTAATTTTCTATTTCACCTATGACATGTGGAGACAGATAAACTTGACACAGGTAATATATACTGTATAGCTCAGTCAAGGTAGGAGCATAATATTATTTCAATTCCTAGAATTTCAAAAAATAAAAAATAAACTGCAGTGTCCTAATACATATGTACATACACTCTAAAACTGAATAGTATTTGATTATATACTTCAGCCTTTTATTAAACAATTCAAGTTTTTGTTGTTTTGTGAAAGAAAAAGGAATATTTCCTTTGACAGAAATCAGGCTTGAAAATAATTTTATTCACCTTTACATTCAGTATTTGATATAGTGACTGGTTATGAGATCACATGACATTAATTAGTAGGGTAGCAGGAGTGATAATATCCACTCAGAAAACACCAATTAGGCAGTCTTCTAATGTCCTTGGAGGTTGTATTTTCCATTTCTCATGAATGGCAAGTGATATTTTCTGACCATTTCTTTATAGTATACTTTCATCTTTATGTTGTTTTTCTAGTTCCCTGGATATCCACAGAACTTTAATAGGAATTTAAGTTAATAAAACCATGGACATTCACTTTTTAAAATTATGTCATAATATCAGTACAATTGGTAATGGATTTCTTTTTATTTTGTAGTTAAATTAATAAGTATTGCCAAGTATGATCTAAAAGAAGCTTTCAATGATCCAAAATGCTCAAAAAAGGACGTTTCTATTTAATTGTATATTCTGCTTACCCTTAAGTTAGCATATAATACATGAAATATTTTTTTAAATCTAACACTAAACCTAACCTAAAGATAATTTAATATATCTTTTTAATGATTCAAAAGGCACTTTTGGAATCTTATGGCAATAACATTAGATATCACTGGATAGAGTATATGCAAAACATATAATGTATTAGGTCAACAAAATCATGAAAATTACTCTTAAAAATTATCACCGATATCATTATTTGTAATGGATTTCCTTTTCATAAAAATATAGCCCAGAAAATTTACTTATTATTATTAAATGAGCATTCCAGTTGTTGGAATTTGAAAATATTCAATGAACCATATTTTGCTTTTCAAAATATTAGGACTCATCCCCTAAAGTAGAATGTCTGAGCACACATTCTAACATAGTTATCAACTGTCCAATTGTCTTAGCATTAGTGGTCTTTAAGACTTTTATCTTGGAGAATGTCATACAATGTCATAGTGGAGGGATCCCCAAACAAACTGCAGAGAAATAAGTTCTCTGACATTCTTATTAGAAAGAGAAATGAGACATCAAGGAGACAAACATATAAGCTCATTTCTCATTTATTGTTTTGTTTTGTTTTTAAACATGAAAAATATATAACACCCTCATATACCCAGAAGAATAAACTGTTTGCATGATGAATATTAGGTTTTAAGAAGCAGAAATTTAAATGTTTTACTTTAGGCAATAGAGGTCATTGGCAATGTAATTGAAACACTATTCCTGAGCTTAAATAGTAGCTGAGACCTTACTGTTGCCATGAATATAAGGTGATTGAGGCAGAGATCAGTAAATAGCCACAGAAGAACCAAAAGAAAACTAGTGTCTCCATGTGATTTTTCTTGACTATTTGGTATGGAAGAAGAATACTTCAGTGTCTTATCTGATTTAGTGAAAGGACTGGATGTTTAATGAAAGCACAGATATAGTTGACCCCTCAGAAATCAAGATACATACTATATTTGGATGTGATTTAGTTTGAGATCTTACTAATTAATCATATGTATTTCAGAACTTTCTTGTAATTCTAAGTGCATTTCAGCTTTGTGAAAGTAAACAATCATAGAATTTAAAGTGTAATTCATTTCATTTTTTTTTTTTGCTTTCTTATTAGGAAAATTGCAAAGAAAGCAATAAGTGGTACACTATGAGTTTGTTCTCATGACAACCCTTCTAACAAGAAAAACGTGCTATAAAATTAACTCATTTTCATGACAACTGAGAGATCACAATTTCAATGTCCTCAAATGTTATGATTAAAAATGACTCCAGAGCTCAATAAAATATGTAATGTGGCCTTTATTAAAACATAGACAATAAGGGAGAGTTTTAAACACATGCCCCAGGGATGCACCTTCTGGACTAGTTAAATCTATTTTTCAACTATGTTGAAATTTCACTATATTCAATATCTTAGGAAGAAGGGAATGGGAACATTACCAAAAAATTTGTAATCTTTACTTATGCAGAGATTTTATAATATAAATGTAGAAATGAGACTTCAAATTGGCTCTTTACTATTTGACTTTTAAAAATTATTTATTTATAATACACAATTGCTTTATGAATCATGTTGGGAAAGAAAAAAATCAGAACAAAACAAAGAAACCAAGGGAGAGAAAAAAAACAGGAAAAAGAAGTGAACATAGCATGTGTTGATTTATATTCAGTCTCCATAGTTTTTTTGTTTGTTTGTTTTGTTTTGTTTTGTTTTGTTTTGTTTTGTTTTCTGGATGCAGATAACATTTTCTGTCCAAAGTCTATTTGGATTGCTTTTGATCCCTGAATCACTAAGAAGAACCAAGTCTTTCATCGTTGATAATCACACATTCTTTTTATTGTGTACAATGTATTTCAGGTTCTGCTTGTTTCACTCATTATCAATTCATGTAAATCTTTCCAGCCTTTATGTGATCAGTTTATTCATCAATTTTATAGAACAATAATATTCCATTATCTTCATGTATTCCAGCTTATTCAGCCATTCCTTGCTTGGTGGGCATATTCATTTTCCAATTTTTTGTTACTGCAAAAAGAACTGCTAGAAATATTTTTATAAATGTGGCTCCTTTTCCCTCCTTTATGATCTCTTTGAGATACAGACTCAGTAGGGACACTGTCGGATCAAAAGGTATGCACACTTTGATAACCCTATAGGCATAGCTCAAGATTACTCACCAGAATGGTTGGATTATTTCACAACTCCAACAACAATGCATTGGTGTCCCAGTTTTCCCAACCATGCCTGCCAATATTTATCACTATCTTTTTCTGTCATCTTATCCAATTGAGAAGTGTGAGGTAGTACCTCAGAGTTGTTTTCATTTGTATTTCTCTAATCAATAATGATTTAGAGTATTTTTCATATGATTACAGATGACTTTAGTTTCATAATCTGAAAATTATCTGTTTATATCATTTGGCTATATATCAATTGGGGAATGACTTATATTCTTATAAATTTGATCCAGTTCTTTATATACTTTAGAAATGAGACCTTAATCAAAAACATTAGCTGCGAAGATTTTTTTTCCAGCTTTGTACTTCCCTTTTAACCTTGTTTCTGTTGATTTTGTTTGTTCAAAATCTTTTAATTTAATGCAATCAAAGTTGTCCATTTTGCCTTTCATAATGTTCATAATGGTCATAAATTCCTCCCTTCTCCAAAGTTCTGATAAGTAAGTTATCCTTTGCTCTTCCAATTTGTTTATGATATTGCCCTTTATGCCCATATCATGTATCCATTTTGACCTTGTTTTGGTATTGGGTGAGAGATATGGGTCTGTGCTGAGTTTCTGAAATTGTGTTTTCCAGTTTTCCCAGCAATTTTTGTCAAATGGTGAGTTCTTATTCCAGAAACTGTAATTTATGGGTTCATCAAATACTAGATTACTATAGGCCTTGATTATTGTGTCATGTGTATCTAACAGATCCATCACTCTATTTCTTAGCCAATAGCAAATGGTCTTGATTGCTGCTTTATAATATAGTTTAGATTTTCTTATCTCAGCCACTATCCTTTATTTTTTCTTTTCATTAGTTACCTTGGTATTATTGACCTTTTGTTCACCTAGATTAATTTTGTATTAATTTTTCTAGTTCTATAAAGTAATTTTTGGCAAGTTTGATTGGTATGGCACTGAACAAGCAGACCAATTCAGGCAGAATTGTAATTTTTTTTTTTTACATTAGCTTGGTCTACCCATGAGCAATTGATATTTTTCCAGTTGTTTATTTTTTATTCGTGTGAAAAGTGTTTTGTAATCATGTTCATATAGTTTTGGGTTTGTCTGACTTTTTTTTAAATTATCAATTATCTTTTTTAAAGTATAGATATAGTGCTTATCAGTTTTGCAGATTGGATCATAGAGTCAATCAACCAATGAATCAATAAGAATTTAAGTAGTTAGTATGTGCTAAACTCTGGTAATTAAAATAAAAATTCCATGGTCTTGTTGTCAAGAAACTTACATTTGAATGGGTTCCATACCCAAAATAGCATTGACAGGCTACAGTAAATGAGCCATATCTAAAATCTTAAAATATAAGATTCTGGAGATATGACTAAATAGCAGTTGGGCTAAAAACTACATAATGTTTTAGTATATTTCAAAACTAAATGAGTTAGTAAAGTTATAATCAAGAGAGAGTGATTGGAGGAGAGTGACTAGAGTAGTTGAGTGCCTGAAGATTCTGCCAAAGATTTTTTCAAAGAACTGGGAATGTTAAATCTACAGAAGAAAAAGACCTAGAAAACACCCACCTTCTATCTTCAGCAGCACAAAGGATTGTCAGATGGAAGAGTGCTGTTTTTCTATTTATATGTTCAAGAATTCTGAAATTCCCTTATCTGATCATCAGTTTTTTCTCTCTCTCCCTAGCCTTATGATTCCTAAATCTATTCACTGTCTTTATCATAACCAACAATTCCTCTACCTCTTTTTCCCACTAAAGCCATCCCCTTTGATGCAGCTATACTCCTTTTCTTTTCTGAACTCATCTTTTATTTCAATTCTACATTATTCTCTACTCTTAAATCTTTTATTTCCTTGTCTGATTGATAATCACTCCTTGAGAAAGCTTCATTCTAGATTACTCTATTGCCTTCTTTGTTCTTACTCAAATGTTACTTGACAGAGCTTCAGAAACTATGCCTGTGTCTATTATAAAAAAGTCATCTCATTTCAATTATGTCCTCACTGCAATACATTTATATCATTTTCTATAACATTTGGCCTACCTGATATTCTAAAACATATATTCTTTCCTTAAGCCTGATATGTTAGCCTCTCTACCCTACCATCTCTTTCCTGAAGATTTTTATACTTTAGGAAAAATGAAGAAATTTTTTGATGTAATTCACGATGAGTATCCTTTTCTATCTCTCTCATCTCCCCTTGGATAATATTTTTCTCTATTCCAGTGGATGATGAATAGGTGATCTTCCTTCCTTACCTTGCATTGCTATATGTATCTTTGCTCCCATCCTATTCATTCTTCTTTAGAAGATTCCTCTCTTACTCTCTAATCTTGGATTTTAACTATCCTTCTCTTCTATCTACAAAGATTCCTATTTCTTCCATATACTGACTCCCTTCATTAAGTCCTACCATATTTGTTAGTTATCATTTTATATCTCTCCTCTCCTTCTCAACTGTAGTCTTTGAGGCGATGGTGGCAAAAATATCTATTTCAATATTGCCATCTAGTTTGTTTTCTTTTCTTTTAATTCTCTGCAATCTGATTTTTGACCTACTTCTTCAATGACTTTTCTTAAGAGCTACTAGTGATATCTTCATAGATCAGGTTTTTTTTTTCCTGAATTCCCATCTTTCTTGAATTCTATTTGAGGAGTTAATGTTATTTACATTATAATGTAATATTATAAATATATAATATATATAATAATCTACCATTATCTTCTCCTGTATACTCTTTTCTCTAAAGGTTTTTACGAAACCGCTCTTTCTCAGCTCATTTTCCAACTAACTGTTCTACCTCATTCTCTTTTATTACTTCTTTTGTTACATTTCTTTTGAAGATCTTACCCACAAAATGGGGGAAGGTCTGCTAAAGATCTTCCATTTTCTTTTTTATATTCTGTCTCTTAGTCACTTCATCAGTTTCTATAGGTTCATGCTTTCATCTCTAAATAGCTTCCTCTCTCTCTCAAACCTATAATTATAGCCCTGGTAGATCAACTGAGCACTAATTTTATATAAACCACTGTCTATTGGATATTTTGAATTTAATATCTTAGAACTTCTTTAGTGCAAGATGTTTTAAGCAGAACTCATTAACTTCACCATCCTCCCTTACAAATTACCATTTATTGAATTTTATATTATTTCTGACAATACCACTGTCCTCCCACATTCGTGACTTTCATGTCAACCTTGACTTCTCTCTCACCCAATGTAGCCAGTGAATTATTAAATCTAGTAATTTCACTTTCCTTCAGCATCTCTTCTATGTTTCTCTTTTTTTGTTCACAATCATTACTCATATTTAGACTTTTATCAATCTCTTCCAGACCAAAGTAATAATCTTATAACTGATATCCCTACTTATAGATTTTCCTTATCTTATTTATTCTCCATATCTCTTGTATTGTGATTTTCCTAAAGAAGTCTGACTATTTCAACTTACCTATTCAAACATCTCCCTTTGAACTCTAGAATGAGATATAAATTATTCACATTATAGTTTACAATTTTGAAACCTAATTTTTATTACTTTTCTAGTGTCCACAAACATTACTATGTATACTACATTCTCTCCATACTGACCTACTAATTTTCTGTTAATCTCAAACAAAGCTTTATTTTCCATATCTGTGCTCTGTGCTTTTATTATAGATGTTATTTTTCCATTAAATGTTAGAGTTTCAAGGACAGAATCTATTTTTACTTTTTTGTATCCCCAGGTCCTAGATGATAAATGCTAATAGAGTGATTGATTAATTGATTGATTTACCCAGAAGGAAAGAATTAGGAGAATTTAGATGACATGAAGAAACCGTTTTGAGTTCACCTAAAAATTAAAGCCATCTGAAAATAAAATGAGCTGATGAAACTAATGAGTTCTATTTCGCTATCAGAAGTTTTCAAGCAAGAATTATATGACCACTTATTGAGTTAATCAATAAATATTTATTAAGCACCTACTATATGCCAGACACAAAGGCAGTCTGTATTCTCAAGAAACTTATAATCTAGTGGGAAAGAAACACAGAAAAGGAAGCTAAAAAGGCAGAGGGATAGACAGAGATACTTTAGAGAGTTCCAGAGAAGTCCAAAAGTTGTGTACTTGGTGAGATGGGGAGAAAAATTGTGCTGAACTTCTTTTTAAACAGAGACCTTAGAGCCCATAGTTTTTCCCTTCAATCCGTCATAGAGGCAGACAGAGGGTTCTGATGAGAGGTGAGGAACTGACAAATTCAATCTTACAACTAATGAGATTTCCCAGTGCTTAGTTTCCTAGGGAAGAAAGGCATGTAAGAGATTTCTTCAGAAGCCCAAAGTTGATATAGCTGATGGAAAATGAAGAAAAAAACTATTGAGTCCCTGCTGCCCATGCTGTCTATTGTTGACTTTTATTCAGATATGAATTCCTGAGGTCCCTCCCAATTCTGACAGTGTCTGATTTTGTGATCTACACTGCAAAATATGATCTACAATTCAAAATAATCAAAACAAACAGATACTTAGTTCAATGCAAAGAATATGTATGTAAATAGCCATTGTGTTATAAGGGATAGGCAGCCTTGTGAAGTGGTTTCCATTGAGAGGTTTATGATCCTTTTTAGTTCATAAGGATCATCCACTGAATTTATACTAAGAAGAAAAAGTGGTGGTTTAAGCAGTAAATAATCATAAAAATAAGTCAGTAATTTCTTTCATTATTTTGAGGGTTTGCAACATATCTTTTGTCACTATTCAAAGGAGTTCATGGTGGAAAATTAATATCCACTAATGTAGTGGATAGAGAACTGACTTTGGCAATAAGAAGATTTGGGTTTAGATGATACCTCTGACACATATTGGCTCTTTTAAGTATTAAAAATACTTTAAAGTACTAAAGTACATGCTTTAAGACTATAAATCCAAAAGAAGGGGCTGACCTATAATGGTAGAGGGAGTTTCTTGTGAAGACAAGTTAGCACCCTGGATACCTTAGAATCAGCTGGAGTCAGGATCAACACAAGTCCTTGATCTTTATTCTTGGTCAAAATGAGAGGAATGGATACAGGAATCCCCACACATCCTTTCTCTCTCTCCACTGCCAAAAAGTCATGTCTGCTTGTCTTACTTCACCCTCTGATGCCTCTCACATTTCTTTGTCTACACCTACAGATCAAGCCAGCACAGAATAGTTGGGCAGGGCCATTCTCTAAGCATATATTAATAGAGTATTGTCCAACGTGTAATTAGCCTCAAAAGTATTGTCCAATTGGTAATTAGCCTCAAGTGCTTGGCTATTCAAGTGCATCTCAGTTTTCAGCCCTTTACATCTCCTACTTTGTTTTAGAACACAAATGGTCACTCCATCCCTGACTTCTCAGGGAGGTGAAAACTTCAAAAAGGAGGTAATCACACCCTTCCCCCTGACTTATTAGGAAGGGAGGCGAAAGGACTAAAAAGGAGATAATCATGCCCTCTGCAACATCTCAGGAAGGGAGATAAAAAGTACCAAAGGGAAGTGGGAATTGCTAGTGGGTTTTGGGGCTGAAGGGTCTTATTAGAAACAGGTATGCACAAACCCATCAGCATAGGAGGTTTTACAAAAGCACATAGCAATAATTCACAGGCTATTAGGGATGACTCTCCCCACATCAGTGCAAGCTCGATGTGGTATAAGAAACATGAATTTAAGTAAGTAGTGATATAACTAACAATATAAATCAATATGGTCTTGTAAAAGATTTCCAGAAGTCCTAGAAGAAAGGTATATGAACATCAGTCACACATATGCCTTCTTCAGCAGCCAAGAAATAGTCCAAAACCAATCTATTGTCCATTGCTTTATGCATCAGGGAATCCAATGATCCCCATAAGTTTTTGAAGTCCTACAACAGTCTTTTTATATGTTACGGAACCCAATGATTCCTGCAGATTTTGAAGTACTGCAACAGTCTTATTGGTTCTCAGAAAATCCAATGATACCTGAGGGTTTTTTTAAATTTTATTTTGTTTTTTATTAATTTTTATAATTATAATATTTTCTTTGACAGTACATATGCATAGGTATTTTTTTGATACATTATCCCTTGTACTCCTTTCTGTTCCAAGTTTTTCCCCTTCTTCCCTCCACCCCCTCCTCTAGATGTCAGGCATTCCCATACATATTAAATATCCTAGGTATATATGCAGAACTGAATTTTGTTGTTGTTGTTTTTGCAAAGGAAGGATTGTATTCAGAAGGTAAAAATAATCTGGGAAGAGAAACAAAACAAAACAAAACAAAACAAAACCAAAAACCAATACTCACAGTTTACACTCATTTCCCAGTGTTCCTTTTCTGGATATAGCTGATTCTGTCCATCATTGATCAATTGGAATTGGATTAGCTCTTCTCTATGTTGAAGATATCCACTTCCATCAGAATACATCCTCATACAGTATCATTGTTGAAGTGTATAATGATCCCCTAATTCTGCTCGTTTCACTCAGCAGCAGTTCATGTAAGTCTCTCCAAGCCTCTCTGTATTTCTCCTGTTGGTCATTTCTTACAGAACAATAATATTCCATAACATTCATATACCATAATTTACCCAACCATTTTCCAATTGATGGACATCCATTCATTTTCCAGTTCCTAGCCACTATGAAAAGGGCTACCACAAACATTTTGGCACATACAGGTCCCTTTCCCCTCCTCAGTATTTCCTTGGGATATAAGCCCAGTAGTAGTACAGCTGGGTCAAAGGGTATGCACATTTTGATAACTTTTTGGGCATAATTCCAGATTGCTCTCCAGAATGGTTGGATTTTTTCACAACTCCACCAACAATGCATCAGTGTCCCAGTTTTCCCACATCCCCTCCAACATTCATCATTATTTGTTCCTGTCATCTTAGCCAATCTGACAGGTGTCTAGTAGTATCTCAGAGTTGTCTTAATTTGCATTTCTCTGATCAATAGTGATTTGGAACACTCTTTCATATGAGGGGAAATAGTTTTAATTTCATCATCTGAAAATTGTCTGTTCATATCCTTTGACCATTTATCAATTGGAGAATGGCTTGATTTCTTATAAATTAAAGTCAATTCTCTGTATATTTTGGAGATGAGGCCTTTATCAGAACCTTTAACTGTAAAAATGTTTTCCCAATTTGTTACTTCTCTTCTAATCTTGTTTGCATTAGTTTTTTTTTTTGTGCAGAAACTTTTTAATTTGGTGTAATCAAAATTTTCTATTTTGTGATCAATAATGGTCTCTAGTTCTCCTTTGGACACAAATTCCTTCCTCCTCCACAAGTCTGAGAGGTAAACCATCCCATGTTCCTCCAATTTATTTATGATTTCGTTCTTTATGCCTAAATCTTCGACCCATTTTGATCTTATCTTAGTATGTGGTGTTATATGTGGGTCCATGCCTAGTTTGTGCCATACTAATTTCCAGTTTTCCCAGCAGTTTTTGTCAAATAATGAATTCTTATCCCCAAATTTGGGATCTTTGCATTTGTCAAACACTAGGTGGCTATTTTTATTCACTATCTTGCCCTGTGAACCTAATCTATGCCACTGATCAACTAGTCTATTTCTTAGCCAATACCAAATGGTTTTGGTGACTGTTACTTTGTAATATAGTTTTAGATCAGGTGCAGCTAGACCACCTTCATTTAATTTTTTTTCATTACTTCCCTTGAAATTCTCGACCTTTTGTTGTTCCATATGAATTCTGTTGTTATTTTTTCTAGGTCATTAAAATAGTTTCTTGGGAGTCTGATTGGTATAGCACTAAATAAATAGATTAGTTTAGGGAGTATTGTCATCTTAATTATATTCGCTTGGCCTATCCAAGAGCATTGAATGTCTTTCCAATTATTTAAATCTGACTTTATTTTTGTGGCAAGTGTTTTGTAATTTTGCTCATATAATTCCTGACTTTCTTTTGGTAGATATATTCCCAAATATTTTATATATAGACCGTTATTTTGAATGGAATTTCTTTTTGTATCTCTTGCTGTTGTATTGGTAATGTATAAAAATGCTGAGGATTTATGTGGATTTATTTTGTATGCTGCAACTTTGCTAAAATTCTGAATTATTTCTAATAGCTTTTTAGCAGAGTCTTTGGGGTTCTCTAAGTATACCATCATGTCATCTGTGAAAAGTGATAATTTGATTTCCTCATTTCCTACTCTAATTCCTTGAATCTCTTTCTCGGCTCTTATTGCTGAGGCTAGAATTTCTAGTACTATATTGAATAGTAAATAATGCTGATAGTGGGCAACCTTGTTTCACTCCTGATCTTACAGGGAAAGGTTCTAGTTTATTGCCATTACATATGATGTTTACTGAAGGTTTTAAATATATGCTCATTATTATTTTAAGGAATAGTCCATTTATTCCTATACTCACAAGCGTTTTTAGTAGGAATGGATGTTGGATTTTTATCAAATGCTTTTTCTGCATCTATTGAGATGATCATATGGTTTTTATTAATTTGATTATTAATATGGTCAATTATACTAATAGCTTTCCTAATATTAAACCAGCCCTGCATTCCTGGTATAAATCCCACTTGAATACCTGAGGGTTTTCAAATCCTACAACAGTCTTATCCTGTCTCAGAGAATCCAGTGATTCCTGAGGGTTTTCAAGTCCTACAACAGTCTAATGATGTCTCAGAGAATCTAATGATTCCTGAATATTTTGAAGTACAATAATTTTTGATGTCCATGAGTCAAATGTCTTAATTGCCATGCTCTTTCAGTGGTGGGCACAATCAGTGATGAAACCACCAGATGTTTCTTGGGTCTTCTCCTTCGTTTCAAGAATCTGCAACATCTCTCTCCAATGGACAAGGTGAATATGACTCGTTGACACCCATCTGATTCCTCCTCCATCTATAGAGATACAAGCAAACCCTCTCCCCCAAGCAGTTAACCTATCTGCTCTCTTCCATTCACCACTTTCTAGGTCTCTCCACATCACCTGGTGATTATCTAAAGATAGCAGAGCTACTCGCACTGGACAATGCCCTTCTGGTGGGTTATAAAACCTGTCTGCCAGAGCCAGTGCATCTTTGTCAAAGATCAAAAAATTAATAGTATAAAAGGGCCAGATTTAGAAGTTCTCTAATGTTACCTGTGGCTCCCCCTTTCTTTTGTTTTTGGAGGAGCACCTTAATATCTCTGTTTCTCCTCTCTACTATTGCCTGCCTGTCCTTGAGGATAAAAGTGTGTGCCAGTAGTGTGTAAAATCTTATACTGTGCACAAAAATGTACAAAATGTTTAGAAGTATATGCAGGTCCATTGTCTGTTTTTATTGCTTGTGGCACACCCATAATTGCAAATGCTTGTATAAGGAATTCAGTGACCACTTGGGCTGTCTCTTTTGCTCCTAGTATTGCAAAAGTGAATCTTGAAAAGGTGTCTACCACAACATGGATAAAAGACAGATCAAAAGATTTATAATGGGTCACATCCATTTGCCAAATTTCATTAGGTCTCAAACCATGAGCATTCTTCCCTGGAGGGAATATAGGAGTTTGGAAAGGAATGCAAGCTGGACAGGCTTTTACTATGCTCCTAGATTCCTCTCTTGTTATCCCAAATTGTAAACATAAAGCTTGAGCAGCCTGATGATATTTTAAATGAGATTCTTGGGCTTCTTGAAATAAAGGAATATTGGTCAACATAGTTAGTTAGAAGGCTATCTGCCTTTGAATTACCATCAAAAATAGGACCTGGAAGTCCATTATGAGAGTAGACATGCAAAATATAAATCTTACCTGGATGCTTTCTCACTTGCTATTGAAATTCCTTAAAGAGATGATATATATTAGAAGCTACAAATTTTTTTTAGGTTGTGGCAATTCTTTGTACCACATCTACTGAATAGGCTGAATCACATAGTATATTTATATCTCTTGGATAATAAATAAGAGCTAAAATGATTGCATACAATTCATTCTGCTGAGTGGACTAAAAAGGAGTTCTAACTACTCACTTTATAGTTAAGTCACAAGGGTATACAGTGCAAATATTATGTTTGGATGCATCTGTAAAGATAGTTGATCTTTTAAGAGGAAATTTAGAAACCTTTTCTTCAAGAATCCATCACCAATTATGTAATAGTCTGGTTATCTTTAATGGAGACCTGTGTGTAAAATTTGGAGCCATGGCTAATAAAATTTGCCACTCTGGGATGGTTTCACAGCACACATTAACTTGTGTATTAGTATAAAAGGTGTATATCTTGGGAGGTCTTATCCCAGATAATTGTGCTGTTCATTTAATGGCATTTAATAAAATTCTAGCCATAAGCACTGGGTAAAGAGTAAGGCTTTGTTCTGGTTGTGCTGGGAGATTCACCCACTCTGTCACACTGTCTCTTTGATGAAGGACTGCTGTGAGTGCCTCTTGTGTAGCAAAAACTGATATTTCCAAGAGTTTTTGAGTGACTCTTTCAACTACATTGGATAAAGCCAGTTCAACTTCTCTCAAAGACTTTTGAGCTTCTTTTGTAAGCTGGCATGGTGAGTTTAAAGCACTCTCTCCTCTTAAAATATCATATAATGGTTGCAATGAATAGATAGTCGAGCATAATACTGGGTGCATCCATTGGATATCGCCTATCAATTTCTGGAAGTCATTTAAGGAGAGTTTTTGTACTGTAAGCACATTAGGGTATACTTCATACCCGAAATATTGAAAAAGAGCATGTCTTTGAATTTTTTCTGGAGCAATCTGCAGTTTATAATTCCTTAGTATTTCTATCGTCTTTTGTAGACATCCTTCTAACATTTGTTCCTCAGGTGTACATCCCAATATATCATCCATGTAATGTAATAACATTACTTTTGGAAATACTTTTTTTTTTTTTAACTGGAATAAGAGTAGCAGCAACATACATTTGACACATAGTAGGGCTGTTTTTCATTCCCTGTGGCAAAACTGTCCATTCATAGCTGTTATAAGGATCAGCTAAGTTAATACTGGGCACTGAAAAGGCAAATCTTTTAATATCCTCCTTATCTAGAGGGATAGAAGAGAAACAATCCTTAATGTCTATAACCCAAAGAGGCCATTCTCTAAGCAACTGAGTAAGAGATGGAAGTCCAGGTTGAAGAGTTCCCATAGTTTCCATTTGTTCATTTACCTTTCTTAAATCATTCAACATCCTCCATTTCCCAGATTTCTTTCTTACAACAAATACTGGGGAATTCCAAGAATTTAGAGAAGGTTGTAAGTGTCTTTGGTCAAGTTGCTCCTGTATTATATCTATTAAGGCCTGTATTTTATCACTACCTAAGGGCCACTGTTCTATCCACACTGGTGTATCAGTGGTAGCAGGCTTTCAACAGCAGCCATGCCTAAAACTGAAGTACTCATTTTTAACTCTAATTGTTGTAAAATGTTTCTTCCCCACAGATTGATGGGGATTTTTTCAACTACAAAAGGAATAAAAATTCCTGTTTCACCTTCAAAAGTCCATCTCAAAGGGGTAGCACTAACTTTAGCTACTAATGATCCTCCTATGCCAGACATGTAGGTGTCTGCCTTAATTTTTGGCCAGTAACTGGGCCAGTTGGTACCTCTAATGACAGTGTGATCTGCCCCAGTGTCTACCAATCCTTTTAATAGTATGCCATTTATATAGATAGTGTGCATAGGTCAGTCAGCTGTCACAAGTGCTGTCCAGTATATTCCTGGATTTTGTTGCTTGGAGTCAGAATCTGGGCAACTATCACCAGATTGCTTATTAGGAGTCTGTGTCAATAAACCTGATGTTACTACTTCTCCTGGTTGATAAGCCACACATTACCTACCTGTATTGGTGACTAGGTTATTATCTACACATTCCCCAGTTTCCCACATCAGTATGGATGGACACTGTTTTGTAAGTACTCTCAGGATATGAAATGATCAAGACTATTGTGCCTGGAAGCAAGGGGTCCATAGGCTGGAGAGGAACAGATTTCACTTCTCCAGAGGGTATCTCAGTTGTCCCAGCTCCATACAACTCTATTCTTCCCAATTGTAATCGCTTTCTCTCATCAGGTTGCTCCCTAGCTGATTGATTATTTAATCCCTTTCTCCCATCAGATGGCTTCCTGGATAATTGGTAATGTCTGGGTACTGGACTTCTAGGCACTCTCTGGGTATAGCATAGGCTGTCATCATGCCCTAAATGTTTTTTGCCTAGGGCCATGGAGCTGGGCCCCTCATCCCCTTTCCCTGAATCAGTCTACATTCTGATGCCCAATGGAAGCCTCTGTTGCATTTTGGTCATAGGGTATTGGGTATTGTTCTCCCACCCTGTTTACTCACTCTGTCTCTATGCCAACATTGAGCTTTCAGATGCCCTACTATACCACATTGAAAGCATTGACTACTCTCTCTAGAAGTCCCTTGCCAAAAGGGACTCTGTCTTCCCATGTTGGGATCTTGGGAAATCTGCATCATAGCCTGGCTATAAAAAGCATTCGTGACCACTTTGGCACAGAGTCTTATGATTTCCTCTAAATGATCATCCTTGCATAATCCTAGTATAATTCTTCTGCAAATCTCATTAGCATTTTCTTTAGCAAGTTGCCTTATCAAATTGTCTGTTACTTCATTTTCTCCATTAGTCCGTATGATAGCTGTCTGCAAACATCCCACAAAATCAGCAAAGGATTCATTTGGTCCTTATGCAATTTTTGTGAAGGTCTCACCCTTGTCTTTTTTAATGGGGAGAGAAGCCCATGCTTTGATAGCAGCAGCAACAATTTGCTAATATGCTGCTTAATCTGTACTGAAATGTCTGCATAAGAACCTATATCTGTTAGTTGGTGACAGATGATTGAAGGATTAACTCCACTTTTGATTATTTTGTTGGGCTTGTATCCTACAGAGCTCACTATATTCAGAAAGCCACAACAAGTTTTGTCCAAGTTCTAAGGATACCCTTACTATAGATTTCCAATCCCTAGGGGTTAAGACTTCATAAGCCAAATTCTGTAATAACATTTTAACATAAGCTGATGAGCCCCATAAAGAATGCAAGCCCTTTTCAGGTCTTTGAGGACATCCATTTCAAAAGGAGTGTATCTTCTTCTTTCTTGACCTGAAGAGTAAAACTGTTGAATCACAGGATATATTTGTAGTTGAAACTCAGCTATATCCTTCCCTTCCTTTGTAGCTTTAAGTACTGCCTTTTACATTTTACTCATAGAGGGGGTGATTGCTGAGGGGAAGATGCTGGTGGTGTCACTGCCCCTCCCAGTACATCTCTTCCCTCCATCCTAGAAGGTGGAGTTGATGGGGGCATGTCAATAATCTGCTCCCTAGGCAGGGTTGAAGCTGCCTCATGAGAGTGAGAATCACCATGTCCTTGAACCTCATTTAAGTCCCCATGCCCTCTGTCAATATGGTCATTAAACTATTCTTTGTCTTCCACTTTTTCCTCACACTTCCTCATCTGGCTGTTTCTAAAACTTTTCCTTTTTCTACAACTTGCAAAATTCTATTTTTTCTAAATTAATTTTATAATTATAATTTTTGACAGTACATCTGCATCAGTATTTTTTTTTACATTATCCCTTGTATTCATTTTTCCAAATTTTTCCCTCCCTCCCTCTATTCCCTCCCCTAGATGACAGACAATCCCATACATATTAAATATGCTACAGTATAACGTAGATACAATATATGTGTGTAAATCCAATTTTCTTGTTGCACTGTAAGAATTGGATTGCAAAGGTATAAATAGCCTGGTTAGAAAGACAGTAGCACAGTTTACATTCAAATCCCAGTGTTCCTTCTTTGGGTGTAGCTGTTTCTGTCCATCATTGATCAACTGGAAGTGAATTGGATCTTCTTTGTGTTGAAGATATCCACTTCACTCAGAATATGTCTTCATACAGTATTGTTGTTGAAGTGTATAGTGATCTTATGGTTCTGCTCATTTCACTCAGCAGCAGTTCATGTAAGTCTCTCCAAACCTCTCTGTATTCATCCTGCTATTCATTTCTTATAGAGCAATAATATTCCATAACATTCATATAATATAATTTACCCAACCATTCTCCAATTGTTGGGCACCCATTCATTTTCCAGTTTCTAGCCACTATAAAAAGGACTGCCACAAACATTTTGGCATATACAGATCCCTTTCCCATCTTTAGTATTTCTTTGGGATATAAGCCCAGTAGTAGCACTGCTGGATCAAAGGGTATGCAAAGTTTGATAACTTTTTGGGCATGGTTCCAAGTTGCTTTCCAGAATGTCTTGATTCTTTCACAACTCGACCAACAATGCATCAATGTCCCAGTTTTCCCACATCCCCTCCAACATTCATCATTATTTGTTCCTGTCATCTTAGCCAATCTGAGAGGTGTGTAATGGTATCTGAGAGTTGTCTTAATTTGCATTTCTCTGATCAGTAGTGATTTGGAATACTCTTTCATATGAGTGGATATAGTTTCAATTTCATCATCTGAAAATTGTCTGTTCATATCCTTTGACCATTTATCAATTGGAGAATGGTTTGGCTTCTTATAAATTAGGGTCAGTTCTCTATATATTTTGGAAATGAGGCCTTTATCAGAACCTTTAATTGTAAAAATATTTTCCCAATTTATTACTTCCCTTCTAATCTTGTTTACATTAGTTTTGTTTGTACCAAAGCTTTTTAATTTGATGTAATCAAAATCTTCTATTTTGTGATCAATAATGATCTCTAGTTCTCCTTTGGTCATAAATTCCTTCCTCCTCCACAGGTCTGAGAGGTAGACTATCTTCTGTTCCTCTAGTCTATTTATGATCTCATTCTTTATGCCTAAATCATAGACCCATTTTGATATTACCTTGGTATATGCTGTTAAATGTGGGTCCATATCTAATTTCTGCCATACTAATTTCCAGTTTTCCCAGCTGTTTTTTTCAAATAATGAATTCTTATCCCAAATGTTGGTATCTTTAGGTTTGTCAAACACTAGATTGCTATAGTTGTACCCTATTTTGTCCTGTGTACCTAATCTGTTCCCCTGATCAACTAGTCTATTTCTTAACCAATACCAAATGGTTTTTGTGACTGCTGCTTTATAATATAGCTTTAGATCAGGTACAGCTAGACCACCTTCATCTGACTTTTTTTTTCATTAATTTCCTTGAAATTCTCAACCTCTTATTCTTCCATATGAATTTTGTTGTTATTTTTTCTAGGTCATTAAAATAGTTTCTTGGGACTCTGATTGGTATAGCACTAAATAAATAGATTAGTTTGGGGAGCATTGTAATTTTTATTATATTCGCTCGGCCTATCCAAGAGCAATTAATGTCTTTCCAATGATTTAAATCTGATTTTATTTTTTGTGGCAAATGTTTTGTAATTTTGCTCATATAATTCCTGACTTTTCTTTGGTAGATGGATTCTCAAATATTTTATACTCCCGACATTTGTTTTGAATGGAATTTCTCTTTGTGTCTCTTGCTGTTGCATTTTGTTGGTGATATATAAAAATGCTGAGGATTTATGTGGATTTATTTTGTATCCAGTAACTTTGCTAAAGTTATGAATTATTTCAAATAACTTTTCATTAGAATCTATGAGGTTCTCTAAGTATGCAATCATATCATCTGCAAAGAGTGATAGTTTGATTTCCTCATTACCTACTCTTAATCTTTTAATCTCTTTCTCGACTCTTATTGCCGAGGCTAGTGTTTCTGGTACTATATGGAATAGTAATGGTGATAATGGGCAACCTTGTTTCACTCCTGATCTTACTGAGAAAGGTTCCAGTTTATCTCCATTACATATGATGCTTACTTAATGTTTTAAAAATATGCTCCTGACTATTTTAAGGAATAGTCCATTTATTCCTATACTCTCAAGTGATTTAGTAGAAGTGATGTTATATTTAATCAAATGCTTTTTCTGCATCTATTGAGATGATCATATGGTTTTTATTAATTTGATTATTAATATGGTCAATTATACTAATAGTTTTCCTAATATTAAACCAGCCTTGCATTCCTGGTATAAATCCTACTTGATCATAGTGTATTATCCTAGGGATGATTTTCTGAAGTCTTTTTGCTAATATCTTACTTAAGATTTTAGCATCAATATTCATTAAGGAGATTGGTCTATAGTTTTCTTTCTCAGTTTTCAACCTACCTGGTTTTGGTATCAGTACCATGTCTGTATCATAAAAGGAGTTTGGTAGGACTCCTTCATCTCCTATTTTTTCAAATAGTTTATATAACACTGGGGCTAATTGTTCTTTAAATGTTTGGTAGAATTTGCATGTAAATACATCTGGTCCTTGGGATTTTTTCCTGGGGAGTTGATTAATAGCTTGTTCTATTTCTTTTTCTGAAATGGGTCTATTTAAGCAGTTTACCTCCTCCTCTGTTAATCTAGGAAGCCTATGTTTTTGGAGGTAGTCATCCATTTCACTTAAGTTATCAAATTTATTGGCATAAATTTGGGCAAAGTAACTCATTATTTCTCTAATTTCCTCTTCATTGATGGAAAGATCCCCCTTTTCATTTTTAAGACTAATAATTTGATTTTCCTCTTTCCTTTTTCTGATCAGATTTACCAAAGGTTTATCTATTTTATTGGCTTTTTCATAAAACCAAGTCTTAGTTTTATTTATTAATTCAATAGTTTTTTTTTTTTTTTTTACTTTCAATATTATTTATTTCTCCTTTTAATTTTAGAATTTCAAGTTTAGTTTTTCAATGGGGGTTTTTAATTTGGCCTTTTTATAGCTTTTTAAGTTGTAGGCCCAATTCATTGATCTTCTCTTCCTCTATTTTATTCAAGTAAGCCTCTAAAGATATAAAATTTCCCCTAATTACCATTTTAGCTGTATCCCACAAATTTTGGTATGATGTCTCATCATTTTCATTATCTTGGGTGAAATTATTAATTGTTTCTATAATTTGCTATTTCACCCAGTCATTCTTTAAGATGAGATTATTTAGTTTCCAATTACTTTTTGGTCTATTTACCGCTAAGTTCTTATTGAATATAGTTTTTACTGCATTGTGATCTGAGAAGGAGGCATTTACTATTTCTTCCTTCCTGTATTTAATTTTGAGATCTTTATGTCCCAATATATAGTCAATTTTTGTATAGGTTCCATGAACTGCTGAAAACAAAGTATACTCCTTTCTTTTTTTTTTTCTTTTTTTTTATTAATTTTATAATGATACATTTTTTGGACAGTATATATGCATGAGTAATTTTTTAAAATATTATCCCTTGTATTCATTTTTCCAAATTATCCCCTCCCTCCCTCCACTCCCTCCCCCCTATGACAGGTAATCCCATACATTTTACATGTGTTACAATATAACCTAGATACAATATATGTGTGTAAATACCATTTTCTTGTTGCACATTAAGTATTAGCTTCCGAAGGTATAAGTAACCTGGGTAGATAGACAGTAGTGCTAACAATTTACATTCACTTCCCAGTGTTCCTTCTCTGGGTATAGTTATTTCTGTCCATCACTGATCAACTGGAAGTGAGTTGGATCTTCTTTATGTTGAAGATATCCACTTCCATCAGAATTCCTCTTCATACAGCATTGAAGTGTACAGCGATCTTCTAGTTCTGTTCATTTCACTCAGCATCAGTTGATGTAAGTCTCTCCAGGCCTCTCTGTATTCCTCCTGCTGGTCATTTCTTACAGAGCAATAATATTCCATAACCTTCACATACCATAATTTACCGAACCATTCTCCAATTGATGGGCATCCATTCAACTTCTAGTTTCTAGCTACAACAAAAAGAGCTGCCACAAACATTTTGGCACATACAGGTCCATTTCCCCTCCTCAGTATTTCTTTGGGTTATAATCCCATTAACAGCACTGCTGGATCAAAGGGTATGCACAGTTTGATAACTTTTTGGGCATAGGTCCAAATTGCTCTCCAGAATGGCTGGATTCTTTCACAACTCCACCAGTCCCAGTTTTCCCACATCCCCTCCAACTTTCATCATTATTTGTTCCTGTCATCTTAGCTAATCTGACAGGTGTGTAGTGGTATCTCAGAGTTGTCTTAATTTGCATTTCTCTGATCAGTAGTGATTTGGAACACTCTTTCATATGAGTGGAAATAGTTTCAATTTCATCATCTGAAAACTGTCTGTTCATATCCTTTGACCATTTATCAATTGAAGAATGGTTTGATTTCTTATAAATTAGGGTCAGTTCTCTATATATTTTGGAAATGAGACCTTTGTCAGAACCTTTACTTTAAAAAATATTTTCCCAATTTGTTACTTCCCTTCTAATCTTATTTGCATTAGTATTGTTTGTACAGAAACTTTTTAGTTTGATGTAATCAAAATCTTCTATTTTGTGATCAATAATGATCTCTAGTTCTCCTCTGGTCAGAAATTCCTTCCTCCTCCACAGGTCTGAGAGGTAGACTATTTTCTGTTTCTCTAATCTATTTATTATCTCACTCTTTATGCCTAAATCATGGACCCATTTTGATCTTATCTTGGTATATGGTGTTAAGTGCAAAGTATACTCCTTTCTATCACCATTCAGTTTTCTCCAAAGATCTATCATACTTGTTTTTTCTAATATTCTATTTACCTCTTTAATTTCTTTCATATTTGTTTTGTGGTTTGATTTATATAATTCTGAGAGTGCAAGGTTGAGAGCTCCCACTATTATAGTTTTTCTGTCTATTTCTTCTTGCAACTCTCTTAACTTCTCCTTTAGGAAGTTAGATTCTATACCACTTGGTGCATATATGTTTAGTATTGCTATGACTTCATTGTTTATGCTACCTTTTAGCAAGATGTAGTTTCCTTCCTTATCTCTTTTGATCAGATCAATTTTTGCTGTTGCTTGATCTGAGATCCAGATGGCTGCCCCTGCTTTTTTGACTTCACCTGAAGCATAATAGATTCTGCTCCAGCCTTTTACCTTTACTCCATATGTATCTCCCTGTTTTAAATGTGTTTCTTGTAAACAACATATTGTAGGGTTCTGACTTTTGATGCAATCTGTGATCTGCCGCCGTTTAATTGGAGAGTTCATCCCATTCCCATTTACAGTGAAAATTACTAATTCTGTATTTCCTGCCATCATATTATCCCCTGATTATTCTTTTTTTCCCTTGTTCCCCCTGAACCCCTTCCCCAGTATAGAATTTATGGACATCACTTGTGGTGCACAGCCCTCCATTTTTAGTATCCCTCCCCCCTCCTTATAAGTCCCTTTCCCTTTCTTGTACCCTTCCCTTATTCCTCTTTTCCTTTTCCTTTTTCCTCTCCCCTCTTATGAGGTGAAAGAGAATTCTCTGAAAAACAAATATGTCAATTATTTCCTCTTCCAGCCTACTCTGATGAGAGTAAGATTCACACAATGTTTCTCCCCTTCTCTAAATTCCTTCAGATGTGGTAGATTTTCTATGCCTCTTCCTTGGATGTAGTTTCCCTCTTTTTATCGCTTCTTTCCCTTTTTCTGATACTATCCCCTTCCCTTTACTATTTCCCCCCCTTTTTTTTAAGTTATATCAGTAAAATCAAATTATCCATGAGGACTTTCTGTATATCCACAACAGAGATTCAGTTCTCAAGAGTTCTTTTTACCGTCAGTAAGCATAATATGCAATAGAAATAAACTGCAACCTTTCCCAGTAAGATCAGGAGTGAAACAAGGTTGCCCACTATCACCATTACTATTCAATATAGTACTAGAAACGCTAGCCTCGGCAATAAGAGCCGAGAAAGAGATTCAAGGAATTAGAGTAGGAAATGAGGAAATTAAACTATCACTTTTTGCAGATGACATGATGGTATACTTAGAGAACCCCAAAGACTCTGCTAAAAAGCTACTAGAAATAATTCAAAATTTCAGCAAAGTGGCAGGATACAAAATAAATCCACATAAATCCTCGGCATTTTTATATATCACTAACAAAATGCAACAGCAAGAGATACAAAGAGAAATTCCATTCCAAACAAATGTTGAGAGTATAAAATATTTGGGAATCCATCTACCAAAGAAAAGTCAGGAATTATATGAGAAAAATTACAAAACACTTGCCACAAAAATAAAATCAGATTTAAATAATTGGAAAGACATTCAGTGCTCTTGGATAGGCCGAGCGAATATAATAAAGATGACAATACTCCCCAAACTAATCTATTCATTTAGTGCTATACCAATCAGACTCCCAAGAAACTATTTTAATGACCTAGAAAAAATAACAACAAAATTCATATGGAAGAATAAAAGGTCAAGAATTGCAAGGGAAATAATGAAAAAAAAACTCAGAAGAAGGTGGTCTAAGTGTACCTGATCTAAAGCTATATTATATAGCAGCAGTCACCAAAACCATTTGGTATTGGCTACAAAATAGACCGGTAGATCAGTGGAACAGATTAGATACAAAGGACAAAAAAGGGTACATCTATAGCAATCTAATCTTTGACATACCCAAAGATTCCAACATTAGGGATAAAAATTCATTATTCAGAAAAAACTGTTGGGAAAACTGGAAATTAGTATGGCAGAAATTAGATATGGATCCACACTTAACACCATATACCAAGATAAGATCAAAATGGATCCATGATTTAGGCATAAAGAGGGAGATAATTAATAGATTAGAGGAACAGAGGATAATCTACCTCTCAGACTTGTGGAGGAGGAAGGAATTTATGACCAGAGGAGAACTAGAGATCATTATTGATCACAAAATAGAAGATTTTGATTACATCAAACTAAAAAGTTTCTGTACAAATAATACTAATGCAAACAAGATTAGAAGGGAAGTAACAAATTGGGAAAATATTTTTAAAAACAAAGGTTCTGACAAAGGTCTCATTTCCAAAATATATAGAGAACTGACCCTAATTTATAAGAAACCGAACCATTCTCCAATTGATAAATGGTCAAAGGATATGAACAGACAATTCTCAGAGGAAGAAATTGAAACTATATCCACTCACATGAAAGAGTGTTCCAAATCACTACTGATCAGAGAAATGCAAATTAAGACCACTCTGAGATACCACTACACACCTGTCAGATTGGCTAAGATGACAGGAACAAATAATGACAAATGTTGGAGGGGATGTGGGGAAATTGGGATACTAATACATTGCTGGTGGAGTTGTGAAAGAATCCAGCCATTCTGGAGAGCAATTTGGAATTATGCCCAAAAAGTTATCAAACTGTGCATACCCTTTGACCCAGCAGTGCTACTACTGGGATTATATCCCAAAGAAATACTAAAGAGCGGAAAGAGACCTGTATGTGCCAAAATGTTTGTGGCAGCTCTTTTTGTTGTAGCTAGAAACTGGAAGATGAATGGATGTCCATCAGTTGGAGAATGGTTGGGTAAATTGTGGTATATGAAGGTTATGGAATATTATTGCTCGGTAAGAAATGACCAGCAGGAGGAATACAGAGAGGCCTGGAGAGACTTAAATCAACTGATGCTGAGTGAAATGAGCAGAACCAGAAGATCACTGTACACTTCAACAACAATACTGTATGGGGATGTATTCTGATGGAAGTGGAAATCTTCAACATAAAGAAGATCCAACTCACTTCCAGTTGATTAATGATGGACAGGGGTAGCTGCACCCAGAGAAGAAACACTGGGAGGGGAATGAAAATTGTTAGCACTAATATCTGTCTGCCCAGGTTGCATGTACCTTCGGATTCTAATGTTTATTGTGCAACAAGAAAATGATATTCGCACACATGTATTGTACCTAGACTATATTGTAACACATGTAAAATGTATGGTATTGCCTGTCGTCGGGGGGAGGGAATAGAGGGAGGGGGGGTAATTTGGAAAAATGAATACAAGGGATAATATTATAAAATATATATATATATTAAAAAAAAAAAAGAGTTCTTTTTACCTTTATCTGCTTCTCTTGTATCTTATAGATGTAGATCAAATCTTTTAAGTCTGTTTTTTTTTTTTTTTCTTAGAAACAAATGGAATTCCTCTGTTTCATTAAATGTCCATCTTCTTCCATGGAAGAAAATGCTAAACTTGGCTGGGTAGTTTATTCTTGGTTGCAGTTCTAGTTCTTTTGTTTTTCAGAATATCAGCTTCCAGGCCCTGTGATCCTTTAATGTGGAGCGAATATAATTAAGATGATAATACTCCCTAAACTAATCTATTTATTTAGTGCTATACCAATCAGACTCCCAAGAAACTATTTTAATGACCTAGAAAAAAATAACAACAGAATTCATATGGAACAACAAAAGGTCAAGAATTTCAAGGGAAGTAATGAAATTAAATGAAGGTGGTCTAGCTTTTTTCTAGCTGATCTTTTTTTTCCCTCCCCTCGGAACCGACCTTTTCTGTCAAAATTCCAGAATCTCTTCGGCTGGTAAGTTATGTTACCAATTATCACAAATCCTTGTGATTTTTATCAGTCCAGAATTACTTTTGAGGCCGATTTAACTAGTTGATATTGAGAGAAGAAAGGAGCTTAGAAATTCACATGTATCTTCTCTGCCATCTTGGCTCCGCCCCTACTTGAAAAATTCCTCAAGACCAATTGTGTTATTTTGTATATATAGAATGCTTCTGTGGAAATTGAATGAGGACCTTTATCATTGTAGTATTCACTTAGTTGTTCTCCTATCAGCTTCCAATTATCTGCATTTATTTCTTCTTCCTCTAGGAACCGCAAGGACGTGCGTTCTAATGTACCCAAGAGTCTAGCAATCTGTTCCCAAATTATAATTAGGTCTTGTCCCTCAATCAACTTAAGTATGCTTTCTATAGTGCCCCTTCAGGGTGGGGATGGAGGTGGGGCTGGAGAATCTTTTCCTAACATCTATCCCATTTCAGCTAGAAAAGGTTAGTAGTTTAGCCCTTAACAAAGTAAGTTCCCAGTTTGTGTATTAAATACTCACCTAATTACCTTTTCTTCAGTGAAACTAGGGTCCTTGGTCCATACCTTGGGCACAAAATATGAAGACCGAGTTAGCACCCTGGATACCTTAGAATCGGCCAGAATCAGGATCAGCAAAAGTCCTTGATCTTTATTCTCGGTCGAAATGAGAGGAATGGACGCAGGAATCCCCACAGTTTCCTACCCAGAAATTTCCTAAAACAAAGAAATCATAGATTCTATACCATGTATGTATGTGTATATTAAATGTAAGTATGTATTTATGTAAGGGTGTGTATATGTATATATGTGTATATATGCAAATTTAATGTTTATCATGACCAATATGTATAACTTATTAGCTTATGGGAAATATTCATAAGGTAAAACATCCTGGTTTTATTGCTGCATTGTCACATATTCTTAATAATAGATTGGTGAGGCAGGAAACTTATCTTAGTCATTCCAATGTAATGATAAAGAAAATGGCAAATAGTCTTTAAAGGTTGCTAAATTATTATAGAATCACAGCTTTATATCCACTTTTCTTGATTTTTTTTAACCATTTCTTAAATTATCTTCAGCAGTCTAAAAAGAATAACATTTCCTCAGGCTACTATCTTTAATTTCAGTCCATTGTGAATTCTGAAATTTATGAAGGAGTATAATTACATGGTTCATATTACCTGGCACATTTTTTTCCCTTCCTTTAAAGGAGGAATCTTTTGTTACACATACACATACACACTTATGTCTAAATGAATTTGTCTAGTGACAATATTTATATATTAAGATAAAATAAATTAAGACATAAATTTCTGTTCATGGGAAAGTGTCCACTGGAGAATCAATATGCAAATAAATGAACAATTAAGTTCTATTCAATGCTTTCCCAATCTATAAATATTTAAATATTATGTTAATTTGCCAAATATTGAATAATATAATGTCATTAACTTGTGGTATTGTTGGGGTTTTTTTATTCTTGCTCACTCCCAGACTTAATTTTTGGCTTAATAGCAAACATTGAACATAAATTCTGCTCATCATTAAATTGCATTTTTCTTTGTTTTGTTATATTTGATGGAGTCTTTCTAGAAATATGTATAAAATAATGAAATCTAATTTGAGAGATATTTTGCCCTTTACATCTTTGTAATCAGGAAAAAAGTGGAAACTCTTAAGTAGATATTGCATCCCATAAAGGCAATGAATAACATTTAAAGTGTGGTATTTGTTTTAGTAACACCTTTTCTAGTTACTAGGTCATTCAATATTTCATTACTTAATCCTATGTTTTTAGTATTTTGACTTTTCTGGCTTCAGAAAAAAAATTGGGGTGGACACCTATGATCTTTTCATATAAAGGCTAGTTCACTTGTCTGATTTGTACTACCGTTTCTTTTTCTTTCCTTTTTCTTTTAAAAGAGATAACTTCAATGGCATATCATAATAGACTGGGGATTATAACTAAAGTTTTTATTTATTTGACTCTTCTTTAGAACTAGAAATATTTTTAGTATTAAAGATGTCTGTTATTTTAAACTATTAAAGTATCTAGTGTTATTTTAAAATTCTCTTCCCTTTAATAGCCAAACTAGAGAAATCATGGTATGGTTTTAATAACATTGCTCCTAAATATAAAGAATGTAGTTTCAAATACTTCCATTGATGCTTGTTATCTCTATGACCTTGGAGATACTTCAGTTAACCTCAATTTATCTCTATTTTCTTCATCTATAAAATATAGGGATTTGGATTTATTAGTCTCTCAGCCATGCTCTCCATGTTAGAAAACATTGTCTATACTCATGACCTCTATTTCCTAGACTTCCAAACCTTTTTCATATGCCTAATGTTACCACTAAATTAGAATTGTCTTTAACTAAAGTGATTGGTGATATCTTAACTGACAAATTCAATGACCTTTAAACCTCATCCTTTCCCATCTGTCTACAGAAATTTGCATTGTTGCTTACTTTCCTCCTCCGGAAACTCTTCTCTATGTTTGTCTGATTGTAAATTCTCCTGATTCTCCCTGTAACCTGATTATGCTGTGTAGTTTATTCTTTTTAGTCTTTTACTGGATCATCATTTATATCTTATTCCTAGCTGTAGTTGTACTCCAAAGCTATTTTGTGGTCCCTTCTTTCTGCTGTCTCTTCTCTCAGTGAGCTAACTTGCCAGCTTTCATGGGTTCAATTATTATGTCTTTGTTAATGACTCTCAAATTGCTATTTCTAATCCTACTATTTCTTATAAGATTCAGTTCTACCTCATTGACTATTGGATCCAGGTATAATTAAGTGTTAAAACACTAAGTTGTACTGTCATCTCAGACATCATTGTTCAGAGTTCATTGTATACACCTTCAAAATCAGTCTTCTTCCTAACTTCCATTTCTTTTATTATTTTATTATTGCCACCCTTATACTCACTGTCATTCCTAAATCCAAAATCATTAGCAAAACTTTACTGTTCTACAACTCCCACGCCCATTAAAATTAAAAGTATACTCAATTATTCCTTCAAAATGTCTCTCTGACCTGTTTCCTTCTCTCCACACACCCAACCATTCCCCTAGTTAAAGTTCTAATCCCTTTTCACCTTCTTAGTACTTCTAAGTACTAGTACTTAGTCTTCCTGTTTCAAGTCTTTCCCTTCTCTTCATACAGGTTTCAAAAGGATATTCCTAGAACTCAGATCTGATGAAACAATTTCTTTAGTCAAAAAGCTCTTGTAACTTTCTAGTGCTTTTAACATAAAATATAAACATTTTGTTTGGCATCTAAAACATATACACATTATTCTCTCACATGCTATTCTCTCACATGGTCTATTCAAGGGGGGCTACTCTCTGTTTCCCATACATACAATTTCATCTTATATCTCCTTATTTTGGCAACACTGTCTCCTAAGACAGATTTATCATCCTTCCTTTTAAAATCATGATTCCCCTGATGCAACCATTCTAGAGAGCAATTTGGAACTATGCCCAAACTATGCATACTGTTTGATCCAGAAGTATCTCTATAATCGGTGTCCCAAAGAGATCATAAAAAAGGGAAGGGGACCCACATGTACAAAATTGATTGTGGTTGCCCTTTTAGTAGAGGCAAGGAAGTGGTAAGTGAGTGGATGCCCATCAATTGGAGAATGGCTGAATAAGTTATGGGATATGAATGTTATGGAATATTATTGTCCTATGAGAACGATCAGCAGGATGATTTCAGAGAGGTCTGGAGAGATTTACATGAATTGATGTTAAGTGAAGTGAGTAAAATCAAAAGAATATTGTACACAGCAACAAAAAGATTATGTGATGATCAACTGTGATGAACTTGGCTCTTTTCAACAATGAGGTGATTCAGGGCAATTTCAATAGTCTTGTGATGGAGAAAAACATCTGCATCCAGAGAAAGGACTATAGGGACTGAATGTGGATAACAACACAGTACTTTCACCTTTGTTGTTATTATTATTGTTGTTTGGTTTTTTTTTCTTTTTCATTCTTTTTTTCCCTTTTGATCTTATTTTTCTTGTGCAGCATAAGAAATGTAGAAATAGGTTTAGAAAAACAATTACTTGCTGTCTAGGAGAGGACAGAGGTAGGAAAGGAGGGAGAAAAACTTGAAAGGTAAGTTTTTGCAAAAGAATGTTGAAACTATTTTTACATGTATTTTGAAAAATAAAATGCTATTATATAAAAATAACATTAATTTTATACTATTGACTTCTTCAAAATTATGACATCCATTCCTAATTTTATTGGATTCCACCAAAGATAACCAATTCAAATTCAGTCTTTCCTTTTAGTTCTTTATGAAGCTTTTTTTTATTTTAAGATTGCATTTCTCTTTTATAGAAAGCTCTTGGGGGAGTTTTCTTGCTTATCTATTCTGTCACATTTTTCCATTTTACTGATGAATTCATTCCATCAATATCCACAGTTATGATTGCTAAGTTTACTTTTCCATCTATCAAACTCTGTTGTCATAGCACTTTTACAAAATTAAAGGGAGAATACATCAATTAAAAAAATAGAATTATGGTTCCTTTCAAACTCAACTCAAATGCCACCACTTCCACATAAGACCTTTCCTAGTATTTCCCATAAAAAAACAAAACAAAATAAGAACTTTACATTTACTTGCTATATATTTTGTATTTAATTATGGTACATGCTATTTTGTTTTATGAAATATAACATCCTTGAGAACAATGATTTTTTTTATTTTTGTCTTTGTATCTTCAAAAGCAACATGGTGTAATAAAATGGTTCTCAAATTCTGTAATCTCAGAACTTTTTTGCATTCTTAAAAATTATTGAGGACTTCCTAAAAAAGCTTTTTTATGTGGATTTTATTTATTAACATTAATGGTGTTAGAAATTAAAATCTATTATTATTAAATTTGCAAACTCTCTGGGATCTTGGAGAATCCCATTAGTTATCAAACTGCACTTTGAGAATTTTGAGTGGTGGATAGAGAGCTGGCCTCAGGGTTAGAAAGATCTGGGACACAAGTCCTATTTCTGATACATCTTGACTACAACTCTAATCAAATCCTATAACCACATAGCTGAAGGAAATAGACTGGCTTAAGTTGGTAAATGTAGTTTCTTCATAGAGAAGTTCCCTATTCCAATAAAATTATAGGTTCAATCTTTATCTTTATGTTCATTTCAGTGCCTGGTACATAGAAAGTATTTAATTTGTGCTTTCTAATGAATTGATTGATAGTTCTTAGATACATAAAATGTGAAGGAAGACTATCCTGACGAATAAACCAATGTTATAGGATCACCAATTGATAGAAAAGCTTGAATGGGTAAAAAATGGGTAAAAACTTTGTAACTCAGGTATAAATTTATTTTGGAAAAGTAAAACTTGGATAGATACATCAGTGTCTGTGTGTTTGAATTTCTCCACTGGTTATAGAACATGGAACATTTCCACTAAAAATTCATCCTTATTGCTAAGATATTGATGGTTTTATTTTGATTTTCTTCAGTTTCTATGTTTGTTTTCTTTCTTCTTCTAACAGGGGTTTGAAAACCATGCTTGACCTACCAAGGACAAAACCAGGTGGCCATCAGAATTGGCCATATCCTTGTTCTAGAGTGATACTCATTTGTAGTATTTCACAAGTTGTTAATGGAAAAGAAATTGATATTTCCTTTAAAAATTCTTGAAATTGGATTCTTCCTTTTCAATCTTCCTTTTCATCTTTAGGTGGAACACTCTTTACATATAAATATATTATATGTGTGTAATGAACACAATTTCTAATTTTCAAATTTTTCAGCCTTGAAATTTAGATAGTTTATTCTGAATTCCTGATAATGGTTTTTATTGAACCCTGTTTTTTCTCCTTTGTCCACACTGAGGAAGCAGACTGCCTTTTTGCCTCATATTCTCTTAATTGCTGAGGTGTTAATTTATATACATAGAGATTGATTTTTATTATTTTTGTTGTAATTTCTCTGATTATCATTGATATGACATGATGGTTGGTTGGATATGGGAATAAGTAGAGAAGATCAGAGAGAGGAAGATGTCAAAGATGATTGATATGTCAGGTGACTGTGAGCATTGTCTTACCATTATCAGAATCTGGGATGTTGGAAAAGAAAATTTCAGAAAACAATTTCACTATGAATCATTTTCCCTCCTCAAAACAATTTTAAAAATTGAAAGCAAATTGGATAGGAAATTTGTCTGGTTTTTTGCTGTTGTTATAGATGTTAAGTTCTGTGCATTTTACCAAGGGATTGTTGTAATTTAGCTAAATGCACTGAGTCTGGCGCTTCCAGGTCCCCACAATGTGACTAGAACATAGAATGGAGCTAAATCAAATGAACTTCATCCAATGCTGCTCCCACCAAATTAGTTTACTGTTACAGAGACCTGATAAAATTCTCCGAACTTTTATTACTTAAATAAGGATTTCTACCTTGATTATTAGACATACATCTTTTTAAAACTTACCTTCCTTAAAGAACTCCCAAAGAAATCTGCAATTTTCTTTCTAAATAGAAAGACAATAGATTTTGTGACTAATCTGTATAAAGGATCAGTAAGAAAATTATTGGGTGTATGTGTATGTGTGTTCATTTTCTCACAAATTAAGCTCTTTTTAGCAAAATTCTTAAGTGTTTACAATCTTAGCTCCTTGCACTAGCAAGATTCTGACTATTCTTGGGACTATTCCTAAAACTGAGAAGTCCACATCTTCCTAACTTTCAAAGGTCCTTATACTTTCCTTTATTTGGAGTAATAAAGAGTTACAAAGAATCCTTGCTCCCCCCTCCAAGGGTTTTTCCCCTCTCAGGAATATAAGCCCTTCCATGTTCCCTATCCCTAATGAACTGTGAAGTTCCATAAGGACAGAGACCAGATCATTGCATTTTTATTGCTGCATCTTTGATGTTTAGCATAGTGTCTGGTTCATAATACATGATTGATTTTATGAGGTAACTATCTTCCTCTTCAAGACTGTATAAATGAATTTAAATTATGAACCTTGGTTGCCATTATTTTCGACCTGGCAGAGTAATTAGGTTATTTTCCACTTGAAGCTGTTTCTAGTCTCTTTTGGCAATTTCATTGTAGGAACTGATTTTATTAGTTGAGCTTTCATAAGAATGTGTTCTGTGTTGATTTTGTTCCCTTATCCATTTCTTTCTTATTTTTTTTAAACCTTAACCAATGGTTTTAAAAGATTGTCAGAGTTGTCTCAATTGTGATCTATATCTTACTATGTGTATATGTCTTTTGCAAATACTCACCATGGTAATAATGTCCTCTAGATTTTCATATTTCAATTCCTCAAATTCAGCTATTATTCATGGATGGATAATCTTCAATAGGAAGGAAATGTTATAGAAAAGGCACTATTTCCTCATAGAACACTGAGCAGCTAATAAGATAATCAGAGATTTCTTGATCAGAGATCTAATAGGGCAAGTAAAATAATTAATTCAATCCAATTGTAAAGGAGCATGTGAGTTATCATAAATACATGAAACAATGATTTAGTAACATGAAGGAAATTGAACCTTTCCCTCATCATTCTCATGTTTATCAGCACATTAGTTCATTTATAAAGGCAAAAATTCAGATTGAGGCATAATCAAAGTTGAAACTTCAGCTGGACTTGGTAAAAATGGAATCTCCCAATTTTTATGCAGTTCTCTTATATCCTTTTAAAAAGAGAGCTGCTTTTTCTTGGTCATATCATATAAAGAGTAAATTTCTTGGGGGGCAGATGAAAGCCTCTGAGCAGCCTTTCTCTCTCTACAGCTTGAAAGGAAGACAAATTAGAAAGGAAAAAGGAAATTTCTTAGGGAGTTTTTAATAACCATTGTAGATAGATTTTAGAAGTCCTAAAGCCCTTTCAAGTATGTAATATTGTAGTAAAATTATATGTTTGAAATTCAAGAAAATGTGGTTTTAATCTCTGCTAAGTCTAAGCCTCATTTGTAAAATAAGTTTAGAAGAGATGATATCAAAAGCTCCTTATAACTTGAATAGTTTCTGTATCACCCTAAGTAGGAGAATCTTTGAATTTCTATAATAAAGTAGAAGAAGGGTGCCAAGGGAAGAAAAATAATCTGAAAAAGGTCTGACTTCCCAAGCTACTTTTCTTTCTATAGGCATGATAGATATAGGTTTGTGTTTGTTCCTACCTGTCTTACTCTTCTACTCCCCCTAACCCCGAGTTCTCTTTCTCCTTTTTCCCAGAAAAAGTACATGGGAACCCATACAGGAAGACACAGTATTAAATTTAATGAGGTTATTATATCTTGAACAGAGTGATAACGGATATATTGCATTATACTGGAGTTAAACATTGTTAGGAAGAGGACTGAAGTCAATATTTTGTTAGTTCAGATTCAGTTTTATTTTGTATTTTTTTCTGTTTGACACTTAAATATATTTTAAAATAATCAAATGTAAATACAAAAGAATACATATGAAATAATTATAGTAGTGGATGGAATAATCAATATAATAAAGATGGATTAATGAAACAAAATGAGATGTTCAGCAGGATCTGTTGTATCTTGATTGGCCTGGAGACTTCCTGGATATAACCCAGAACTGTCTCTTTGGTGATAGCCAAGCAGAATATTATGCAATTAGATTCAGTTTTTAGATGAAGTGAGACACTCAAATCATTGAATAGTCAGCAATAGGAGTTTTACTTTGCCCTAACACAGAAGTATGTGCAGCAAATATATAGTAGTGTTTGGTTTGTTTGAATGTGGGTTCCTCTCCTCTCCATATAAAAATGGATTTAGTTAAGCTGAAAGAATTGATGATTCTCTTGGTCTTCAGATCTTCACTAAATTAGGATGGCCCCTTTTGAGGGAAAACTGGAGATGCCTGGTCTGTGACAGGCATCTAAGAAGTTCAATGTAGCGTCCCATTTCAGGCATTGGGCAAGGTTCCAAATTTACTCCTCTGTCCTCTTTCTTTTTTGAATTCCTCTCCCTCCAAAAATAAAAATAAAATATGTATTTAAAAATGAGTCTCATTCCATTCTTAAATATGTGTTTAACTGCTCGCATCAATTAAAATTAAATTATTAATTATGTATAATTCTAATTTCTTTAACAGTGAATATCAAATAGAGATATAGTTAATGTAATAGTAATGAAATACTCAGACAGTCAGGAAAACCTAGATTTAAATCCTGCCTCAGGTGCTTACTGGCTATATGTGACCACTATCAAATCATTTCACCTTGTTCAGTGAGGCTAGTCATAACATTTATCTCAGATGGATTTTGGGGATCAAATAAGATAATGTATTTAAAGTATTAAAACTATAGATAAGTATAAACTATTGTTAAATTGGGTCCAGAATAGCAATTCCTTTTCTGGCTTCCTCTACCTTTGAAGACAAAAAAATTATCATTAAGGCAAGCCAAGAATTTATTAGTGAATCTACTTTTGGCAGACAGAGCTACAACAGATGTCTAGATAATTGAAGTCCCTACTCACTATACTATAGCATAACTCTATTCTAGGCTTCTGATGTATTTCTCAAACTCATCTATTTTCTCCTTCTGTCCAGATGAGTATAGTATATGGTCATGACAATATTGTTTCTATTTTATCACCATCGATCTTTCTCCAGATGCTCCTCAATATGTTTCTCCCTACTGGTTCCTAGATTTTCTCACATTGGTATGAGTTCTTAATATATAATGGCATTCTTCCCTATTCTTTTTAATTTCTGTTCCTTTTGCATAAATTATACTCTGTCAGGAAAGACGGCACTGAGAAGATCCACTCCTCTCCAGGATGTACTCAGAATGTTCTTTACCAGGCCCTAGAAACCATTCACTGATATGAAGTATCCTCCACCCAGAGGGCCACTCCTTTCAATTCCCTAAACCTCCATTTAAAATGGCATCCAGACCAACTATGTGACATTTGTCTACAGTCTATACTGTAGACTCTATCTACAATGCCCTAACAAGGCACTTTCATCTCCAAACTTCCTCACCACTCGCTCTCGCTCTTGCTCTTCTTTTGAACTTCAATTTATGAGTTATCTTTCCACATTAGAATGCAAGTTCTTTGAGGTCATTCTTTCTGTTTATGTTTGTATTCCCAGTATATAGTCATAGTTAAATACTACTAGATTACAGAGAACTAATCTCAGAATCAAAACCACATACATTTATTATTTATAATAATTATATATATATATATATAATAAATATATGTAATAATAATAAAATTATTAATTGATACTAACCCTAATTTCTTTATATATATATCAAAGTGAGAAGCTGGGGAATGGAATAAAATAGTTAATTCTAGCAGCAGAAGCTTACTAATTGTGTCTCATGCTTGGCAAGTCATATAACTTTGCTCAGTCAGTGAGACTAATATTCACTTATATCTTGTATTTCTTTTAAGAATTAAGATAATATATTTAAAGTATTTTAAATTATAAAAGAATTCAAATCCTGCCTTTAACATTTACTGGTGGGATAGCTAGAAGGCTCAATAGAGATTATAATACTATTCCATCATAATCATATACCATAATTTATTCATCTACTCCCTAATTGATGGGCACTTCCTCAGTTTCCAATTTCTCACCCTAAGAAAAGATCTGCTATAAATATTTTCAATACATATAGGTCCTTTCCCTTTTTAAAAAAATCTCTTTGGGACTACATGCCTCATAATGGTATCTTAGGTCAAAAGATATGCATGATTTTATAGCCGTTTGGGCATAGTTTTTTTTTTTTTTTTTTTTTTTTTTTGTTGGTGTTGATGTTGTTGTTGTTCTTGGTGGTGGTGTGGTGGTGTTTTGTTATTGTTGTTTTGTTTTTTAATCATTTATCAATTGGGGAATGACTCTCCAAGTAATAAATGATCAAAAAAATGAACTTTTTTAAAAAATAAATTTGATTCATTTCCCTATACATTTGAGAAATGAGTCATTCATCAGAAAAATTTGCTTCAAAAATCCTTTACATAATTACTGTAGATAATTATATCCTCCCATTTATTCTATTCTCTTCACCTTGCCCCTCCTTGATAGTGTTTTGCTTCTAACCCTCCCCTTCCCCAATATGCCTTCCCTGCCATCCCTTCCTCCTTCTTGTATAACTTTCCCCTTCTACTTTCCAACAGATAAGATAGATATCTATACCCATATTGAGTGTGTATATTATTTCTTCTTTCAGCCAATTATGAGAATAAGGTTCACACACTCCCCTCTTCTCCCCCTCTTTCTCTCTAATGCAAAAGCTTTTTCTTGCCTCTTTTATGGCAGAAGGCTATTCCATTTCTCCCTTTCTCTTTCTCCTAGCACATTCTTTTCTCACCCTTAATTTTATTTTTTTAGATGTTATCCTTTCATATCCAACTCACAATTTTACCTTCTGCATATATATATATATATATATATATATATATATATATATATGTATATTCCTTCTAACTGCCCTAATAATGAGAAAGTTCTTGTGAGTTATAAGTAACATCCTCCCTTGTAGGAATATAAACAGATTAATGTGACTAAGTTATTTATGATTTTCCTCTCCCCTATGTTCTTAAGGGGGGATTACCCCCTTATGTTCTCCTGAGTCCTGTATTTAAAAGTAAATTTTTTTCTATTCAGCTCTGGTCTTGTCTTCAAGAATGCTTGAAAGACATCTCTTTCATTGAATGATCACCTTTTCCCTTGAAAGATTATACTCAGTTTTTCTGAGAAGGTGATTCTTGCTTGTAAACCTAATTCCATTGCTCTCTAGAATATCATATTCCAAGCCTTCTCATCTTTTAATGTTGAATCTGCAAATCTTATATTATCTATACTGTGGCTCCACTATACTTGAACTGTTTCTTATGCAGATTTGCAATATTTTCTCCTTGACCTGAGTGTTCTAGAATTTGATTATAATAATTCTGGGAGTGTGTATCTTGTGATATCTTTCAGGAAGTGATTTCTGGATTCTTTCAATTTCAATTTTACCTTCTGGTTCTAGAATACCAGGACAGTTTTCCTTGGTAGTTTTTTTGGGTTTTTTGTTTGTTTGTTTGTTTTATTTTTTTGTTGAGGCCATTGGGGTTAAGTGACTTGCCCAGAGTCACATAGCTAGGAAGTGTTAAGTGTCTGAGACCAGATTTGAACTCAGGTCCTCCTAAATTCAGGGTTGGTTCTCTATCCACTGTGCCACTTTGCTGCTCCTCCTTGGTAGTTTTTTGAAAGATGATGTCACCACAGTAGCTTTCTATGATCAAAAACGTTTCTGTTGTTTACTCATTTTGTCCAGTCTATTACTTGACTTTTAACTCTTTGTTAAAGTAGGGTTCTGTTTCCAGGGTGGAGGATTTAATGTTCCAAATTTCAGTGGTTTTATGAAGCTGTTTTCAGAGATACTTCTAGGGACTTGTAAGTTTTCAATTATTCCAAGGTTGTATGACCCAAGGAAAAGTGTGTTTAGTAATCTCCTGGCCTATGCTCCGGTCTGTGACACAAACACCATTTTTTGCTCTGGAATGGTGAGGAGAGTCCCTGATCTACTCTGGTTATAAGTTCCAGTGTGCTAGTGCTCCTCCTTGCCCTGGCTCTATAAGCCAGCATCACAATCTGGATCTGAGTATGAGCAAAACAACAGACTCCTGCCTCAGTGCCAGCAAAGAGACCCCTATAATCTCCTTCTGTCCAATTGATAGACCCTTTTAGTATCTGTGGGAGGGGACCTCTAGAAGTTGCCATTGCTACAGCTGCATGCACCTAATTCAGAGACTCTCAGAACTTTCTCCTGGTTTGCTGCGTTTCCCCAACAAACCTTTCCTGCTGGCCTTCTTAGTCATCCTTGGTATGTATGTGCTGAGAGGTCTGAAAACTTCTGTGGGAAGGGGAACCATCCCTTCCCACAAAAAATTCTGAAAACTGCTGCTACCACAGATTCAAAGGTCTCAAGGACTATTCCTGATTTGCAGGGGCCAGAACTGAGCTGGGATGTCCTACACTGCTTTCCCATCCTGGGAAAAGTATTTTCTTTTGACCTTCTAAATTATATTGAGCTGGAAAATTGTTTCAATTTTGTGGATTTTGACACTAAAATTGTTGTCATTATTTAAAAGGTATTCAGGTGGGTTTGGGGCAGAGTTTAGCAAATCTCTGTCTTTACCCTGCCATCTTGTCTCTGCCTCTGGCTTCTATCTTCAATCTTGATTCCTGTGCATAATTCAGGATCTCTTCTGTTGTTCTTCTTCCTTAATTGTAGTTTGTCACCATGTATTCTGATTAGATTTATAGTAGTTCAGACAGATATCTTTTTATCAGTATTCATGAGGTTCTTCTCATCATTTTCTAAGAACCTTTCATATTGTGCAAATGGAATGGTTAATGACTTTACTAAATCTCCTTGATTTGCTCAAACTACTACTATACTCTCAAGAAGATGCCATATTCACCTGGGAATCAGAATCATCAAAGCAAGCAATAAAAATGAACATTCTTTAAGTTGGGCATATTTTTAGTTCACTGTAATATCAAACCATCAGAAATTCTTTACAGTATTGCCATATTAAACCCAGATAATCAGTTCATATTGATTCATATCAACTTCCAGTTCAGGAAACCAATAGATGATTACATAAAACCATTAGGCATTTATACAACCCACCCCACCCCACCCCATGATTTTTGTCTTTATAACTCCTGCTGCCTATGCTTACCCTAGTAACTGTGCTTCCATGTGCTCTGTCTACTTAAGAGGAATAAACCCATGGATATAACTTAACTGTTTTCTCTTTCTTAGATTGAACTCTGGATGAAAAAATTAGCAATAACTATAAAAAAGGAGCTATATGGAACAATGGGTAGAGCCCTGGACCTAAATTCAAGAAAACCTCAATATAAATCCAGCCTCAGCTACTTCTTAACTGTATATCATTTAAGCTCTCTATCTCAATTTCATCAATATGAGAATAGTGATAGCATCTATCTCCCAGGTTTGTTGCGAGGATCAAATAAGATAATTCTAGCACAGTGTCTGGCAACAGGTGCTTAATAAACAATTTGTCTCCTTTTTCCCTACCTCCAGCTATAATTTAAGCTGAAAAAACAGTCCAATTCCCACATACCATCTCCTTAACTAGTTTTTTAGTCTGCAATTTGCCTTTCTCTGAAGAAGCCTTTGACTTGGACCTGCTACACTTCTGAAAATGCCACCTAAATATAAAAGTTCTGTTTTTTGACCACAGACTTGTCATCTTTAGCATTCTTTCTAGATTCCTTCTACAGTATCATTTTTATTCACATGGATCACCAGAAGTTTGTATTAGTCATCAGGATTGACAGTCTTGGAAGGTTCTCCATCATATCTTGTACACATGAAAGGGAAGAGGTTTAATAAGATATATATATATATGTATATATATATGCATATATGTTTGGTATTGATATGGCTTCATTATTTATGCTACCTTTCAGCAGGATATAGTTAAATAAATATCTCTCTTTTTCTCCTTGCTTTTTATTACCTTGTTAGAAAATTCAAAGTTGTTTTTATGTGACTTTTTAAAAAATCAGTTATTAATTTTATTGAAGAATATAAAGCCCATCAAAATTGACAAAGTATTTACAAATGATTCATAATTTTAAGGCTGAGAGTAATGGAAGTTTATAAAGAAGGAAAATCAATAGTCTTTTTAATGCTGTGAAAACTTTGAAATCTTGCACAGTAGGATTTTGTTTTGTAACTATGAAAAAATCAATAAATAAAAATTGAGAAAGCATTTCCTATATTTCCATGAATATGAAGTCTGTTCTTTCAACACTATGAATACAAAAGATTATTGTACTTTTTCTATTTGATATACTATTTCCTTTTTTAAAAAGTTTTAATATTAGTAAAAACATCCTATTACTTAAATATCTCAAACTTTTGAGTGTAAATATCTGTGGTCTAATCTTCACTATTCAAATTTAGAAAACTATTGAGAATATTCAAAAATTAAACCACTTTTGTCATTTTTTTCATCTTTGCCAGTGTGATGAGTGCTACTAAAAAAAAAAAGTTGGGGGAGAATGCTACAAGCAATGTAAATATTAAATGAAATAAGAAAATATTAGTACATCTTCAACAAGTAAAAAGAGGAAAGTTTCTTGTAGGGGTGAGTTTATTTATTCTTTTTATTTTAAGACAGTTCTAATATTTCTAGTGGTTTGAATTTTTCTGAATGGTTCTCAGCTTTAAACAGGACAATGTGTACTTACAGACAGATTTCCTTTTGTGGTCTATGATACAGATACACAGAAGTTCATGTACATTTGTGAATACATGTGCACTTCACCTCACATTTATAATTCAGGAAATTTTACAAAATGAAAATCCAAATACTAAAACAAAAATAATTTAAAATTAAACCAGAATAGAGAGAAGATAATTGCAAATGCTTGCACTTGTTATTTACCAAATTAAGTAGGACAAACAACTTTTCAACCTGATATATACTAAACATTTACATTAAACCATTAAGCATATCCACAGATACCAGAATTTCATGTCATTAACAACAAAATTTGCAGACATAAAAAACCTGGGAAGGAGAACCTAATGTATTGAGGCTATTAGTCAATTATTTTGCTTCTGGGAACTAATTTATTTGAGACTTTAGTAACATTAAACATACTTTTTATCTTTATGACTTTCCTTAATAGTAGTTTGAAGCATAAAATAATTGAATGACTATTACTTTAAGACTGATTTGATATCCATTATTTATAACAAATAAGCAATTGTGTATCTGAATAGGGTATAAGTAGTGAGAAATCCCAAAAAAGGCAAAGAAACCTTTTGAAAAGTATTTGAATAAAAAAAAACAAAAACTAAAGTTCAAATCCTATGTTAGGCACTTAATTTCTATGTGACACTAGATCACTAAACACTATATCCAAGGATTCTTAATTAATTAATTAATTAGTTAATTAATTTTTTGCATGATGAGCCTTGTTATCATGGTGAAAGCTAAAGAAGACATCTCAGAATAATCTTTTTAAATTTACAAAATAAAAGGTAAATGATAAGGAGACCAATTACATTAAAATGTAGTTACCAAATAATTAAAAACAAGTTCACAAACTTGAGTTTAAGAACCTCTTCTGTAGGTCTTAGTTTACTTACCCTTAGACTGGAGATAATCATAGCACTGACCTCACAGGGTTGTTGTGAGAAGCAAAGTAAGTGATGTATACAAAACATTTTGCACCCTAAAAGCAACTTGTAAAAATTCCTTGCTCTCTTCCCACAGCTGCTCACAAATTTTAATAGTCAACAAGCCTGAAAAATCTTACTGTAATCCTTGCACTTAAGGTAATAAAGAGTTAAGGGTAGTTACCCAAATAATGAAAGTGAAAGGAAAATTGTTAAGTTATTTTGCTTCACAAATAAATGAATTTCTTAGCAGAAACTTGGCATAACTCTAAGAAAATTTTTTCACTTTTTTATTATTAAATCTTTTTATTTTCAAAACATATGCATAATTTTCAACATTTGCCCTTGTAAAACCTTGTGTTCCAAAATTTTCCCTCCCTTCCCCCATTCCCTTCCCTAGATGGCAAATAATCCAATATATATTAAATATTTGCATTTCTTCTAAACATATTTCCATAATTATTATGCTGCACAAGAAAAATCAGATCAAAAAGGGAAAGAATGAGAAAGAAAACACAATGCAAGCAAACAACAACAAAAAGAGTGAAAATACTATGTTGTAATCTATATTCAATCACTGTAGTCCCCTCTCTGAATGCAGATGGCTCTCTCCATCACAAGACCATTGGAACTGGACTGAATCATCTCATTGTTGAAAAGAGCCACATCCATCAGAATTGATCATTGTATAATCTTGATGTTGTTGTGTACAATAATCTCCTGGTTCTTCTCATTTCATTTAATACCAGAATGTTCTTAAAGAAATACCATGCTTCCAAATAACACCCTTGTAGTATTCTCTTCTCTAAATTATATTGTTCTCTAGGAGCAGATTCTTTGGGGAGCTTCTGGAAGCAGCCTTTCTGTTCAGTTCAATAATCCCAAATGCAGCCAGGAGTTAAAGTCCAAATCCTTTATTGTGTCCTTCAAAGTCCTGAATTTTTTTCCTGGGCCCAGTTAGCTTTAAAAGAGGCCTATCTCTCTCCTTGGTTCCAAGAGCTCCCTCCGAATCTCTCCAGCCAGCTTCAGCCTCTCGTCCTCCCAATGTCTCCAGCCAATACAAAGGTGGAATTTGGAATTAATCTTGACTGTGAATTTCCCGAAGTCCTCCCTAAGTTCTCCTTGGCCCTGAGAGATTCTAGCTTATATGTTGCCCATTGAGTATACACCAATCATTTCATCACTAGGAAACCATTATTTGTTGTAGGATTAAATCACTGCTAATTAGATTTAACCATTGTCTCCTCGATTCTACTCAGTACCTTGTTTCAAGTTCTGGCCCATAACATCTCCTTGTAGGATCAGATCAGTCATACTGAACCATGCTAAATTAGATAATTTTTGTCTCTATCCCTTCCAGTGACTTAGCACCTTGTAAAAATCCTAACACACCCTGTACTACCTACATAAATATTTCACCTCCAACCTTTCCAACCTCTATGAGGATTGCATAGAGATTTGGGGTGACATGAAGAGAGAGACATGAGAGCACTCTGATGCTTCCCTCTGTGTAGAAGCAAGTGGAGGATTTGCCTGCCATAGTCAGTTTGAAATGATGGTGGCTGTTAATGAAAATAATCTTGGACTAAGTTAATGAGATATTTATCTGAGAATATGGATCTGAGGCTGCCTCTTTTCTGCTATCAAAGAACAATGTCAAAAAGGACCAAAAGAAAGTGCTATTTACAACAACAATAAAAAACATTATTAACAAATCTAACAGCCTTGGACAGACAGATGGCTCCTTACATCAAGTGCTTTGTTCAAATATATGGCTACAGTAGAGATGCTGTGTTTGCTGATGTGTCTTACTGATATTAATATTTGGTAAATGCCTTCTAGGATGGGACTCCCCATTATATAACATGTCTCCTTGTCTATGTTCTTCAAATAGTGCTTCCTGACTGTCACATCCCTTACATCTATCAGATAGGCGGTTTTAACTTCATAAGCCATTAATTCCTGAGGATATTTTCTTTATTTCTAAGTATTAAAAGGAGTTACTGAAATGCATTTCGTAGGTCCTTGTGACTATCTGCCTATGAAGCATATATTGATTTTTTTCTGGTTTAAAACAAGAGAAACAAAAAGATGCATGTATAAGTGTGTACTAAAGCATGGTCCATTAAAGAGGAATAACTGTAATAATATAGGGAAAACGTATAAATTTCAGGATTCATTAGTGTTCATGAAAGCACTTCATATATTTTATATACAAACATTGGTTTAAAATTTAATTATCTCAAGAAGTAGAGGGCAGAGTGATGAAAGAAGTGTTGACAGACTTTTAAATTTTCATCCTTTTAAAGTCAGCAAGTTAATGCAAAACCAAAGGAGTCTGTGCCCCTTGACGATTACAACTTCTCATATCTAAATAAGATCTGTTTTATTACATTAGATTACAATTCTTAGTTTCATTCAGAACTCAGACAAATTGCCACTTTATTTAGGAATATTTTCCCACTACTACTACCTTCCCTTTCAGTGACATTGTATTTATTTTGTACATATTTTGTAATTGTGTGTTATAAATGCAACATATGCTATATTTGAAAAGATATAGGCTCCCTAAGGGCAAAGATTATTTGTATCCTTGGCCCTTAGTACAGGCACATAGTAGGTGCTTAATGAATGTTTATTGACAATTTCATTATTGTCTTTTGTATTCCTAGTACCTAGCACAAAGCTTGATACAGTAATAGATACTTAATAAATACTTGTTGCTACCTTTTGACCTAATAATGCCACTATTAGTTCAGTTTTCCAAGGTGATCCAGGAAAAAGAATATCTATATACATATATAGATATCTATAGATATATATTCCAAAATGTTAATAGCAGTTCTCTTTGTGATGACAAAGAACTAGAAAATGAAGGCATGCCAATCAGTTGGGGGATGGCTAATTAAGTTGTGGTATATGCTTATAATAGAAGAGTTGGCTGATTATAGAACATGGTAAAACTTTCATGAATTAATGAAAAGTGAATTGAGCAAAAACCAGGGAATGTTGTATATAGTAACAATATTATTCAAAGAAAAATTTTGAACCACAAAGTTATTTTGAGAATTGTAAATAGTTGAAATAACCACAAAGAACTTATGAAGAAAATCTCCAGAGAAATTAACTTATAAGTGAAAGATAATGTGGCTTTATATAAAGCCACATTGTTCATATTTTATTTATATAGATAATTATATATTATCTATATATATTATATGTAATAAATATATATTTGTAAATTTGCATCAGATAATGGTCTCCTCTAATTAGGAGTGGGAAGGTAGAGCATAAAATGTAATAAAATAAATAGTTTAAGTTAAATTTTAAAAATAAATGCTGGCTGCTTGATCAATAATATTTAGTTTGGAGAGATATTAGGCAGAGGTCCTATTCTGTCTTAAGGAGATGCATTGCAAGCATCCTCAAAGAAAATCTGCATACTTCTTCCCTCAGATTTCTATTACAAAGCACTAACATGAATTGGATGATATAGTTGTGTTGTCCTTTAGTCTAAAAACTCTTATAAGAGTGCTGTTTTGCTATGATGGTAGCTATATCTCCTTCTCATAGAAGGAAGAAAATATAGATAAATAATTATAAGATAGAATTTGATAAGTGCATAGGAAAAGTAGAAAGTAAATATAATAACCTAATGTAGAATGGAGAGGTCCCATTTGGGGAAGGAGATCAGGAATTAGAGAAGCTTCATGGAGGAGGTGATTGAGACTTTAACAAAGACTAGTATTTCAGCAGAAATGACAGAGGATATGCCCGGTATAAGTTAAACATGTGAGTAAAAACAGAAAGCAAGTCAGAGGTGTTGTCTTTATTGATTCATTTGGACTGAAAAAACAACAACAACAACAACAACAACAACAACAACAACAACATTAAGTAGTATTAAATGCTGAATGAAATGAGCAGGACCAGATCATTATGTACTTCAACAACAATACTACATGATGATCAATTCTGATGGGTGTGGCTCTATTCAACAATGAGATGAACCAAATCAGTTCCAATAGTGCAGTAATGAATATAACCAGCTACATCCAGTGAAAGAATTCTGGGAAATGAGCATGAACCACTACATAGAATTCCCAGTGCCTCTATTTTTGCCCACCTACATTTTTTATTTCCTTCACAGGTTAATTGTATAATTGTAAAAGTACATCAGTGTTCCATGGAGGCAAATAGGTGGTAGGCACTCTAATGATTATATTATATAGTTGCCTCCATAGAGCTCTGATGTACTTTTACAACTATATCTTACTTTGTGCTGCAACTGGAATGGGAAAAATATGGATTTAAATCGGGCCAGTAAAACTAATTGTATGATCCTGAACAAGTCCCTTAACCTCTATTTTCTCTTCTGTAAATGGGGTTTAAGTATGCCTTTTACCTCCCTAAGACTATTGTGATGATAAAATGTGATAACATTTATGTAGTGCTTTGCAAAATTAAATAAATATTGGTTATTACTTTTATAAGATTATTATTCTCTAAATGCTATTGTTTTTCTCTTTCCAAAATATTTAAAGTGAAATGAATAATTCTAATTCATTCTTTTTATTATTATTATTATTATTATTATTATAGCTTTTTATTTATAATATATATGAATGAGTAATTTTTCAGCATTGACAATTGCAAAACCTTTTGTTCCAATTTTTCCCCTCCTTCCTCCCAGCCCTTCCCCCAGATAGCAGGTAGACCAATACATGTTAAATATGCTAAAGTATATGTTAAATACAATATAAGTATATATGCCCATACAGTTATTTTGCTGCACAAGAAGAACTGGACTTTGAAATAATGTACAATTAACCTGTGAAGGAAATCAAAACTGCAGGTGAACAAAAATAGAGGCATTGGGAATTCTATGTAGTGGTTTATATTCATTTCCCAGAGTTCTTTCACTGGGTGTAGCTGGTTCTATTTGTTACTGCACTATTGGAACTTATTTGGTTCATCTCATTGTTGAAGACAGCCACATCCATCAGAATTCATCATCATATAGTATTGTTGTTGAAGTATATAATGATCTCCTGGTCCTGCTTATTTCACTCATCATCAGTTCATGTATGTCTCTCCAGGCCTTTCTGAAATCATCCTGCTGGTCATTTCTTACAGAACAATAATATTCCATAACATTCATATGCCACAATTTAGCCATTCTCCAATTGATGGGAATCCACTCAGTTTCCAGTTTCTGGCCACTATAAAGAAGGCTGCCACAAACATTCTTGCACATACAGGTCCCTTTCCCTCCTTTAAGATATCTTTGGGATATAAGCCCAGTAGTAACACTGCTGGATTGAAGGGTATGCACAGTTTGATAACTTTTTTTAACATAGTTCCTAATCACTCTCAAGAATAGCTGAATGTATTCACAATTCCACCAACAATGTATCAGTGTTCCAGTTTTCCCACATCCCCTCCAACATTCCGCATTATCTTTTTCTGTTATCTTAGCCAATCTCACAGGTGTGTAATGGTATCTCAGAGTTGTTTTAATTTGCATTTCTCTGATTAATAATGACTTGAAGCAAATTTTCATATGGCTAGAAATAGTTTCAATTTCTTCATCTGAAAATTGTCTGTTCATATCCTTTGACCATTTATCAATTGGAGAATGGCTTGATTTCTTATAAATTAGAGTCAATTCTCTATATATTTTGGAAATGAGGCCTTTATCAGAACCTTTGATTGTAAAAATGTTTTCCCAGTTTATTGCGTCCCTTCTAATCTTGTCTGCATTAGTTTTGTTTGTATAAAAACTTTTCAATTTGATATAATCAAAATTTCCTATTTTGTGATCAATGATGATCTTTTATTCTTTTTTTGGTCACAAATTCCTTCTTCCTCCACAGGTCTGAGAGGTAAATTATACTCTGTTCTTCTAATTTATTTATAATCTCATTTTTTATGTCTAGATCATGAACCCATTTTGACCTTATCTTGGTGTACAGTGTTAAGTGTGGGTCAATGCCTAGTTTCTGCCATACTAATTTCCAATTTTCCCAGTAGTTTTTGTCAAAAATGAATTCTTATCCCAAAATCTGGGGTCTTTGGGTTTGTCAGACACTATATTATTAAAGTTATTGACTATTTTGTCCTTTGATCAACTAATCTATTTCTTAGCCAATACCAAATGGTTTTGATAACCGCTGTTTTATAATATAATTTTATTTCTAGTACAGCTAGGGCACCTTCATTTGATTTTTTTTTTATTAATTCCCTTGAAAATCTTGACCTTTTGTTCTTCCAGATGAATTTTGTTGTTATTTGTTCTAGATCATTAAAATAGTTTTTTGGGAGTCTGATTGGTATAGCACTAAATAAATAGATTAGTTTAGGTAGTATTGTCATCTTCATTATATTTGCTTGCCCTATCCAAGAGCACTTAATATTTTTCCAATTAGTCAGATCTGACTTTATTTGTGTGGAAAGTGTTTTGTAGTTTTGCTCATATAGTTCCTGATTTTCCCTTGGCAGATAGATTCCCAAATATTTTATACTATCGGTAGTTACTTTAAATGGGATATCTCTTTGTAACTCTGTTGGATTTTGTCAGTGATATATAAGAATGCTGTTGACTTATATAGGTATATTTTGTATCCTGCAACTTTGCTAAAGGTGTGGATTATTTTTTTTCTTTGATTTTTTTCATTTTTTTATTTTTATTTTTAAATTTTTAAAATAATTTTTATTTACCAGATATATGCATGTGTGATTTTACAGCATTGACAATTGCCAAACCTTTTTGTTCCAATTTTCCCCCTCCTTCCTCCCACCCCCTCCCCCAGATGGCAGGTAGACCAATACATGTTAAATATATTAAAGTATAAATACAATATATGTATACATGTGCAAACATTTGTTTTGCTGTACAAAAAGAATCGGACTTTGAAATAGTGTACCATTAGCCTGTGAAGGAAATCAAAATATGCAGGCAGACAAAAATGGAGGGATTGGGAATTTTATGTAATGGTTCATAGTCATCTCCCAGAGTTCTTTCACTGGGTGTAGCTAGTTCAGTTCATTACTGCTCTATTGAAATTGATTTGGTTCATCTCATTGTTGAAGATGGCCACATCCATCAGAATTGATCATCGAATAGTATTGTTGCTGAAGTATATTATGATCTCTTGGTTCTGCTCATTTCACTCAAAATCAGTTCATGTAAGTCTCTCCAGGCCTTTATAAAATAATCCTGTTGGTCATTTCTTACAGAACAATAATATTCCATAATATTTATACCATCATATCATCTGCAAAGAGTGATAATTTGGTTTCTTCATTACCTACTCTAATTCCTTTAATCTCTTTCTCAACTCTTATTGCCAAAGCTAGCATTTCTAATACAATATTGAATAGTAATGGTGATAGTGTTTCACTCCTAATCTTATTGGGAATGGTACCAGTTTATCCCCATTACATATGACACTTACTGATGGTTTTAAATAGATGCTACTAATTATTTTAAGGAAAAGTCCATTTATTACTATACTCTCAAGTGTTTTTAATTGGATTCTAATTCATTCTAATGAGTAAAATGCCTTAAAAGAATATGCTATAAAGTGAAAGGTGGTTTTTTTTGTGTGTTTTGTGTTTTGTTTTTGTTTTTGTTTTTTTTTTTCCCCCTGAGGCTGGGGTTGTGACTTGCCCAGGGTCACAAAGCTAGGAAGTGTTAAATGTCTGAGATCATATTTGAACTCCGGTCTTCCTGAATTCAAGGCTGGTGCTCTATCCACTGTGCCACCTAGCTGCCCTGTGAAAGGTTTTTTTAATCATTTTTGGTTTTGTTTTTCTGTTTGTTTGTTTGTTTGTTTGTTTTTTTTTGGTTTGGGTTTTTTTTTGTTGTTGTTGTTGTTTTTTTTGTTTTGTTTTTTTTTACTGTAGGTAACCAGAATTATAGCTGGGGCTAACCCTAGTCATGGATGCTTCTATTTTCGGTTTCTGTAAAATGAATTTTGTATCACTAATAGTATTTCCTGTCCTTGTGTTGTCATATAAATATGCCTTTGTCTAAGAATTACTGCCTTATGAACTTATTTGTATGAATCAAAGTATATTGATAATTGTTTAAAATAGAAATAAAAAGGTAACTATCAGCTAAAATACTACCAGCTTATAAATTTAGTTCAGGAAAAGCCTTCATTGAGTATCAATTTTAAAAACTATATTTATTTCCAGGTGAGAAAACTGAGGCTGTGAGAGCTTATATGATTCACCCAATGTTTCATAGACTGACTCTAAATGACTCTAGAGTCATCTGACTCTAGAGCGTGAGTTTTTCCAATATTATTTACTGCTTAATATGATGAAAGCAAATGATTTGAAAAAGGAACATTTGTTCACTTTAGAGATAGTATTATGCAAAAGACATTTTTAATTCTTAAAATATTCACTCATTTTATATAAATCCCCTTGACCACTTCTTGTTGTAACTCCTTTTCTATCAATTCCAAAGCCTTAGTATTCTCTTGAATTCTCAAAAAAAAATTATCAGATGAAGTCAGTCTTTTGAGTAGATTTTTAATGACTTCAAAATATATACATAATAAAAATTATGGTTTTGTTTTTATAAAGCCAAAAATATGTCAGCATTTAAGACAGTAAATAGGAAAAATCTGTGAATGTCTCTACTTTACCATTTGAAATATTAAATCACTATGACATATTTTACCTAACATTGTTCAGGTAATGATCCTGAAAAAGAAAATACAAATGTGTGTGTGTGTCACAGGATTAACCTTATGGCTATCAGAACAATGTCATATTAAATAAGGTGTTTAATAAATAGTGTACAACAAAGACCCCCAATTCTCCTTCCTTTGACATCTACATCCTAGTTATTAATTACTTTTCAATACTAAGAGTTCAAACATTCATGACTATGCCTCTCTGGGATTGTAATACAGGCCATCAAGGTTCAGAAATGGCTTAACTGTAGCCAGTAGCTGTGAGAAGCTAAGGTCACTCAGAAGACGTTAATAATCATCTGATTACATCTGACTGACATTTGTTCTTTTGAAAAATCAAGCAGTATTGAATAGGAGGCTTTTTTTCCCACTTCTTTTCCTCAGAAGTAAAGTAATGACTAAAACAATTTAAGGACTTGTTTTAGAAAAACTCACTAAACATTCTATCCATTAATAATTTTAATGAGTGGGATAGTGTGGAGATTCAAGTTTAGAGTACAAAGAATTGCATTGTATATATCTGAGGTTTGCAATGTCATTCTCTGTGCTGGACTTCCTACCATCAAGATAATTTGCATATAAATTGATTAAAATGAACCTGAAGTAAGGCAGACTTTGTAAGTTTGGGGAGTTCTGTGTATGTTCTTTGTGGTGGAAGATGTTGAGGCTGAAACTGTTGTTTTCCATGTTTTCTCTCCATCTGCTGAACTTTTATCTGGCTGGTTCATGGTGTGTAAGAGAAGAGACAGAGCAGAAATGATAGGGGAGTAACAAATCATTAAATTAGAAATGAGAGATTAGTGGGATCCTCTATTAAAAATGAGGACCTGTACAATAGACTTATGACTCAAACGCTCTGTTTAACCTGATCTAGAATGCTTTTCATTTTCAAGTACTTGACTGATAACAGGAAGCCAGCTGTAAAGAATTTGCTTTCCTCATTGATCTTTCTGGATCAATCAGCTTAAAGTTAACTAAAGTCAATGGATATTTATTGAACAATTTTGATTGGTTTAGTTGTCCCACTGACATGGTAAGACACTATGTTCTTGAATTGTAGACACAATTACAGTATCTGATTCTGTTGAAATAATATATATGTAAAAAAACCCCACCTATTTTTATTAATTTTATAATTATGACATTTTTTGACAGTACATATGCATGGGTAAGTTTTATAACATTATCCCTTGCACTCACTTATGTTCCGAATTTTCCCCTCCTTCCCTCCACCCCCTACCCTAGATGGCAGGCAGCCCCATATATGTTAAATATGTTATAATATATCATAGGTACATGTGTGCAGAACCAAATTTTTTGTTGCACAGGAAGAATTTGATTCAGAAGGTAAAAATAACCTGGGAAGAAAAATAAAAGTGTAAACAGTGTTCCTTTTCTGGGTGTAGCTATATCTGTCCATCATTGATCAATTGGAACCAAATTATGTCTTCTCTTTGTGGAAGATATCCAATTCCATCAGAATACATCATCATACAGCATTGTTGTTGAAGTGTATAATGATCTCCTGGCTCTGCTCATTTTACTCAGCATCAGTTCATGTAAGTCTCTCCAAACCTCTCTGTATTCATCCTGCTGGCCATTTCTTACAGAATAATAATGTTCCATAACATTCAAATACCATAATTTACACAACCCTTTTCCAATTGATGGGCATCCATTCATTTTCCAATTTCTAGCCACTACAAAAAGGGCTGCCACAAACATTTTGTCACATACAGGTTCCTTTCTCTTCTTTAGGATCAAAGAGTATCCACAGTTTGATAACTTTTTGGGCATAATTCCACATTACTCTCCAGAATGGTTGGATTCGTTCACAATTCCACCAACAATGCATCAGTGTCCCATTTTTCCAACATCCCCTCCAACATTCATCATTATTTTTTCCTGTCATCTTAGCAAATCTGACAGGTGTTTAGTGGTATCTCAGAATTTCTTAATTTGCATTTCTCTGATCAATAGTGATTTGGAACACTCATATGAGTGGAAATAGTTTGAATTTCATCATCTGAAAATTGTTTGTTCATATCCTTTGACCATTTATCATTTGGAGAATGGCTTGATTTCTTATAAATTAGAGTCAGTTCTCTATTTTGAAAATGAGGTCTTTATCAGAACCTTTAGTTCTTTTTATATATATATATATTTTATAATATTATCCCTTGTATTCATTTTTCCAAATTACCCCCCCTCCCTCTATTCCCTCCCCCCGATGACAGGCAATACCATACATTTTACATAAAACCTTTAGTTCTGATAAAAATGTTTTTCCTGTTGTTTGCATTAGTTTTGTTTGTACAAAAGCTTTTTAATTTGATGTAATCAAAATCTTCTATTTTGTGATCAATAATGATCTCTAGTTCTCCTTTGGTCACAAATTCCTTCCTCCTCCACAAGTCTGAGAGGTAAACTATCCTATGTTCCTCTAAATTATTTATGATCTTGTTCTTTATGCCTAAATCATGGACCCATTTTGATCCTATCTTGCTATGTAGTGTTAAGTGTGAGTCCATGCCTAATTTCTGCCATACTAATTTCCAGTTTTCCCAGCAGTTTTTGTCAAATAATGAATTCTTATCCCAAAAGTTGGGATCTTTGGGTTTGTCAAACACTAGATTGCTATAGTTATTCACTATTTTGTCCTGTGAACCGAACCTATTGCACTGATCAACTAGTCTATTTCTTAGCCAATAACAAATGGTTTTGGTGACTGTTGCTTTGTAATATAGTTTTAGATCAGGTACAGCTAGGCCACCTTCATTTAATTTGTTTTCATTAATTCCCTTGAAATTCTCAACCTTTTGTTCTTCCATATAAATGTTGTTGTTATTTTTTCTAAGTCATTAAAATAGTTTCTTGGGAGTCTGATTGGTATAGCACTAAATAAATAGATTAGGGAGTATTGTCATCTTTATTATATTTGCTTGGCCTATCCAAGAGCACTTAATATTTTTTTCAATTATTTAAATCTGACTTTATTTGTGTGGAAAGTGTTTTGTAATTTTGCTCATATAATTCCTGATTTTCCTTTGGTCAATAGATTCCCAAATGTTTTATGCTTTCGAAAGTTATTTTGAATGGAATTTCTCTTTGTATCTCTTGCTGTTGGATTTTGTTGGTGATATATAAAAATGCTGAGGATTTATGTGGATTTATTTTGTATCCTGCAACTTTGCTAAAGTTGTGAATTATCTCTAATAACTTTTTAGTAGAATCTCTGGGGTTCTCTAAGTATACCATCATATCATCTGCAAAGAATGATAATTTGGTTTCCTCATTACCTACTTTAATTCCTTTAATCTCTTCCTCGACTCTTATTGCTGAGGCTAGCATTTCTAATACAATATTGAATAGTAATGGTGATAGTGGGCAACCTTGTTTCACTCCTGATCTTACTGAGATACAGTTTATCCCCGTTACATATGATGCTTACTGACAGTTTTAAATATATGTTCCTGATTATTTTAAGGAAAAGTCCATTTATTCCTATATTCTCAAGTGTTTTTAGTAGGAATGGATGTTGGATTTTATCAAATGCTTTTTCTGCATCTATTGAGATGATCATATGGTTTTTGTTATTTGGTTATTGATGTAGTCGATTGTGCTAATAGTTTTCCTAATATTGAACCAGCCCTGCATTCCTGGTATAAACCCCACTTGATCATAGTGTATTATCCTGGGGATGATTTTCTGTAATCTTTTTGCTAATATTTTATTTAAGATTTTAGCATCAACATTCATTAAGGTCATTGGTCTATAATTTTCTTTCTCTGTTTTCAACCTACCTGATTTTTAGGTATCAGTACCATGTCTGTGTCATAAAAGGAATTTGGTAGGACTCCTTTAATCCCTATTTTTCAAATAGTTTATATAGCATTGGAGTTAAATGTTCTTTAAATGTTTGGTAGAATTGACATGTAAATCCATCTGGTCCTGGGGATTTTTTCTTAGGGAGTTGTTCATAGCTTGTTCTATTTCTTTTTCTAAAATAGGACTATTTAGACTACTTACTTCTTCCTCTGTTAATCTAGGAAAGCTATATCTTTGAAGGTATTCTTCCATTTCATTTAAGTTATGGAATGCATTGGCATAGAGTTGGGCAAAGTAATTCCTAATTATTGTTCTAATTTCCTCTTCATTAGTGGCGAGTTCTCCCTTTTCATTTTTAAGACTATTTGAGTTTCCTCTTTCCTTTAAAAAAACCTATTTAGCATAGTGCCTTGCAAAGTGGTTTGAGTTTGGTTGGAGAATCAATTAATAACTAGAAGGATCAGAAAAAGCTACCCATAAGTGATATCATCTGAAGAAGCAACAGGAGTCTAAGAAATGGAGGTGAAATTGAGAAAGCAGTACTAAGTATTTGGGACACAATTTGTGCCAAAGCATAGAGCTAGAATACTAAATTCAGCACATAATATGTCTGACTAAATAAAGCCTATAAAACATGAAGAGAAGTAATATGAAATAAGGGCACTCTGAAATCACAATATGAGAGATTTGTAATGCCATGCTAAAAAAAAAAAACTCATATTTTATCTAACAAGTTCTAAGTTCAGTATAAATATGATCATATATAAAGTGTGGGAATACAGAAAGATCCAATTAGTACAAATAATGAATCTAGGAAGTTATGACATTGTTATAATTTCACAAATCATTTTATCATTGGCATATTTTAAATATCTATTGACATATCTTACATAATTTTAACTTCACATATTATAATTTATGCTTCATGAGATTCATTATTCACACATTGGGATTCTGAAAGTTAATTTTTAATTTTTAAAATTTTTTCTTGTTATCCAAGTATATTTGTTTTTTTATGTACACATTTTTTTAATTTTTTTTATTATATATATATATATATATTTTATAATATTATCCCTTGTATTCATTTTTCCAAATTACCCCCCCTCCCTCTATTCCCTCCCCCCAATGACAGGCAATCCCATACATTTTACATGTGTTACAATATAGTCTAGGTACAATACATGTGTGTGAATATCATTTTCTTGTTGCACAATAAACATTAGAATCCGAAGGTACATGCAACCTAGGCAGACAGATATTAGTGCTAACAATTTACATTCACTTCCCAGTGTTTCTTCTCTGGGTGTAGATACCTCTGTCCATCATTGATCAACTGGAAGTGAGTTGGATCTTCTTTATGTTGAAGATTTCCACTTCCATCAGAATACATCCTTATACAGTATTGTTGTTGAAGTGTACAGTGATCTTCTGGTTCTGCTCATTTCACTCAGCATCAGTTGATTTAAGTCTCTCCAGGCCTCTCTGTATTCCTCCTGCTGGTCATTTCTTACCGAGCAATAATATTCCATAACCTTCATATACCACAATTTACCCAACCATTCTCCAACTGATGGACATCCATTCATCTTCCAGTTTCTAGCTACAACAAAAAGAGCTGCCACAAACATTTTGGCACATATATGTTTCTTTCCGCTCTTTAGTATTTCTTTGGGATATAATCCCAGTAGTAGCGCTGCTGGGTCAAAGGGTATGCACAGTTTGATAACTTTTTGGGCATAATTCCAGATTGCTCTCCAGAATGGCTGGATTCTTTCGCAACTCCACCAGCAATGTATTAGTGTCCCAATTTCCCCACATCCCCTCCAACATTTATCATTATTTGTTCCTGTTATCTTAGCCAATCTGACAGGTGTGTAGTGGTATCTCAGAGTGGTCTTAATTTGCATTTCTCTGATCAGTAGTGATTTGGAACACTCTTTCATGTGAGTGGATATAGTTTCAATTTCTTCCTCTGAGAATTGTCTGTTCATATCCTTTGACCATTTATCAATTGGAGAATGGTTCGGTTTCTTATAAATTAGGGTCAGTTCTCTATATATTTTGGAAATGAGACCTTTGTCAGAACCTTTGTTTTTAAAAATATTTTCCCAATTTGTTACTTCCCTTCTAATCTTGTTTGCATTAGTATTGTTTGTACAGAAACTTTTTAGTTTGATGTAATCGAAATCTTCTATTTTGTGATCAATAATGATCTCTAGTTCTCCTCTGGTCATAAATTCCTTCCTCCTCCACAAGTCTGAGAGGTAGATTATCCTCTGTTCCTCTAATCTATTAATTATCTCCCTCTTTATGCCTAAATCATGGATCCATTTTGATCTTATCTTGGTATATGGTGTTAAGTGTGGATCCATATCTAATTTCTGCCATACTAATTTCCAGTTTTCCCAACAGTTTTTTCCGAATAATGAATTTTTATCCCTAATGTTGGAATCTTTGGGTTTGTCAAAGATTAGATTGCTATAGATGTACCCTTTTTTGTCCTCTGTATCTAATCTGTTCCACTGATCTACCGGTCTATTTCTTAGCCAATACCAAATGGTTTTGGTGACTGCTGCTATATAATATAGCTTTAGATCAGGTACACTTAGACCACCTTCCTCTGAGTTTTTTTTCATTAGTTCCCTTGCAATTCTCGACCTTTTATTCTTCCATATGAATTTTGTTGTTATTTTTTCTAGGTCATTGAAATAGTTTCTTGGGAGTCTGATTGGTATAGCACTAAATAAATAGATTAGTTTGGGGAGTATTGTCATCTTTATTATATTCACTCGGCCTATCCAAGAGCACTGAATGTCTTTCCAATTATTTAAATCTGATTTTATTTTTGTGGCAAGTGTTTTGTAATTTTTCTCATATAATTCCTGACTTTTCTTTGGTAGATGGATTCCCAAATATTTTATACTCTCAACATTTGTTTGGAATGGAATTTCTCTTTGTATCTCTTGCTGTTGCATTTTGTTAGTGATATATAAAAATGCCGAGGATTTATGTGGATTTATTTTGTATCCTGCCACTTTGCTGAAATTTTGAATTATTTCTAGTAGCTTTTTAGCAGAGTCTTTGGGGTTCTCTAAGTATACCATCATGTCATCTGCAAAAAGTGATAGTTTAACTGGGATTATATCCCAAAGAAATACTAAAGAGCGGAAAGAGACATATATGTGCCAAAATGTTTGTGGCAGCTCTTTTTGTTGTAGCTAGAAACTGGAAGATGAATGGATGTCCATCAGTTGGAGAATGGTTGGGTAAATTGTGGTATATGAAGGTTATGGAATATTATTGCTCGGTAAGAAATGACCAGCAGGAGGAATACAGAGAGGGTTGGAGAGACTTAAATCAACTGATGCTGAGTGAAATGAGCAGAACCAGAAGATCACTGTATACTTCAACAACGATACTGTATGAGGATGTATTCTGATGGAAGTGGAAATCTTCAACATAAAGAAGATCCAACTCACTTCCAGTTGATCAATGATGGACAGAGGTAGATACACCCAGAGAAGAAACACTGGGAGGGGAATGTAAGTTGTTAGCACTAATATCTGTCTGCCCAGGTTGCATGAACCTTCGGATTCTAATGTTTATTGTGCAACAAGAAAATGATATTCACACACATGTATTGTACTTAGACTATATTGTAACACATGTAAAATGTATGGTATTGCCTGTTGTCGGGGGGAGGGAATAAGGGAGGGGGGGTAATTTGGAAAAATGAATACAAGGGATAATATTATAAAATATATATATATATATAATAAAAAAAAATTAAAAAAAAAAAAAAGTGATAGTTTAATTTCCTCATTTCCTACTCTAATTCCTTGAATCTCTTTCTCGGCTCTTATTGCCGAGGCTAGCGTTTCTCGTACTATATTGAATAGTAATGGTGATAGTGGGCAACCTTGTTTAACTCCTGATCTTACTGGGAAAGGTTGCAGTTTATTTCTATTGCATATTATGCTTACTGAAGGTTTTAAATATATGCTCCTGATTATTCTAAGGAATAGTCCATTTATTCCTATACTCTCAAGAGTTTTTAGTAGGAATGGATGTTGGATTTTGTCAAATGCTTTTTCTGCATCTATTGAGATGATCATATGGTTCTTATTAATTTGATTATTAATATGGTCAATTATATTAATAGTTTTCCTAATATTAAACCAGCCCTGCATTCCTGGAATAAATCCTACTTGATCATAGTGTATTATCTTGGATATGATTTTCTGAAGTCTTTTTGCTAATATCTTATTTAAGATTTTAGCATCAATATTCATTAAGGAGATTGGTCTATAATTTTCTTTCTCAGTTTTCGATCTACCAGGTTTAGGTATCAGTACCATGTCTGTGTCATAAAAGGAGTTTGGTAGGACTCCTTCATCCCCTATTTTTTCAAATAATTTATATAACATTGGGGCTAATTGTTCTTTAAATGTTTGGTAGAATTCACATGTGAATCCATCTGGTCCTGGGGATTTTTTCCTGGAGAGTTGATTAATAGCTTGTTCTATTTCTTTTTCTGAAATGGGACTATTTAAGCAATTTATCTCCTCCTCTGTTAATCTAGGGAGCCTATATTTTTGGAGAAAGTCATCCATTTCACTTAAGTTATCAAATTTATTGGCATAAAGTTGGGCAAAGTAACTCCTTATTATTTCTCTAATTTCCTCTTCATTGGTGGAAAGATCCCCCTTTTCATTTGTAAGACTATCAATTTGATTTTCCTCTTTCTTTTTTTTGATCAAATTTACCAAAGGTTTATCTATTTTATTGGCTTTTTCATAAAACCAACTCTTGGTTTTATTTATTAATTCAATAGTTTTTTTACTTTCAATTTTATTGATTTCTCCTTTTAATTTTTGTATTTCAAGTTTAATTTTTGGTTGGGGGTTTATAATTTGGTCTTTTTCTATCCTTTTAAGTTGTAAGCCCAATTCGTTAATCTTCTCTTTCTCAATTTTCTTCAAATAAGCCTCTAAAGATATAAAATTTCCCCTTATTACTGCTTTAGCTGCATCCCAAAGATTTTGATATGATGTCTCATCATTGTCATTATCTTGGGTGAAATTGTTAATTGTTTCTATAATTTGCTCTTTCACCCAGTCATTCTTTAAGATGAGATTATTCAGTTTCCAATTACTTTTTGGTCTATTTACCCCTAACTTTTTACTGAATGTAGCTTTTATTGCATTGTGATCTGAGAAGAAGGCATTTATTATTTCTGCCTTCCTACATTTAATTTTGAGATCTTTATGTCCTAATATATGGTCAATTTTTGTATAGGATCCATGAACTGCTGAGAAGAAAGTATATTCCTTCCTATTGCCATTCAGTTTTCTCCAAAGGTCTATCATACCTAGTTTTTCTAATGTTCTATTTACTTTTTTAATTTCTTTCTTGTTTGTTTTGTGGTTTGATTTGTCTAAATCTGAGAGTGCAAGGTTGAGATCTCCCACTATTATAGTTTTACTGTCTATTTCTTCTTGCAGTTCTCTTAACTTTTCCTTTAGAAAGTTAGATGCTATACCACTTGGTGCATATATGTTTAGTATTGATATGGCTTCATTATTTATGCTACCTTTCAGCAGGATATAGTTTCCTTCCTTATCTTTTTTAAAGAGATCTACTCCTGCTTTTGCTTGATCTGAGATAAGGATAGCTACCCCTGTTTTTTTGGCTTTACCTGAAGCATAATAGGCTCTGTTCCAACCTTTTACCTTTACTCTGTATGTATCTCCCTGCTTTAAGTGTGTTTCCTGTAGGCAACATATTGTAGGGTTCTGCTTTTTGATCCAATCTGCTATCCGTCTCCGTTTGATGGTATCGTTCATCCCATTTACATTTACAGTTAAAATTACTAATTCTGTATTTCCTGCCATCGTATTATCCCCAGATTATGCTTTTTTCCCTTGACCCCCCTGATCCCCCTCCCCGATATTTAATTTACAGACCCCCCTTGTGACGCGCAACCCTCCCTCTTTTTTTTTTTTTTTTAGGATCCCTCCCCCCTCCCTCCAAGTCCCTTCACTTATTCTCCTTTTCCTTTTCCCTTTTCCTCTTCCCCCTTTTAATGAGGTGAGAGAAAATTCTCTGAAAAACAAATATGTTAATTATTTACTCTTTGAGCCTCTCCTGATGAGAGTAAGATTCACACAATGATTCTCCCCCTCACTAAGTTCCCTCAGATATGGTGTATTTTCTATGTTTCTTCCTGGGATGTAGTTTCCCTCTTTTTATCACTCCTTCCCCTTTTTCTGAACCGACCTCCTTCCCTTTACTACACCCCCCTTTTTTTCTTTTATATCAGTAAAATCAAATTATCCTTGAGTATTTTTTATATACCCACAACAGAGTTACAGTTCTCAAGGGTTCTGTGTACCTTTTTCTGTTTCTCTTCAGTCTTGCGGATGTAGATCAAATTTTTTGTTTAAGTCTGGTTTTTTTCTTAGAAACATATAGAATTCCTCTGTTTCATTGAATGACCATCTTCTTCCATGGAAAAAGATGCTAAACTTAGCTGGGTAGTTCATTCTTGGTTGCAGTCCTTGATCTTTTGCCTTACGGAATATCAGGTTCCAGGCCCTTCTATCTTTTAATGTGGAGGCAGCCAGATCTTGGGTGACCCTTATTGTGGCACCTTGGTATTTAAATTGTTTTTTTCTAGCTGCTTGCAGGATTTTCTCCTTTGTGTGGTAATTCTGCAGCTTAGCCACTATATTCCGTGGTGTTCTTTTTTTAGGATCTATTTCAGAAGGAGTTCGATGAATTCTTTCCACATCTACTTTCCCTTCTGTTTCTATTATCTCTGTACAGTTCTCTTTGATAATTTCCTGTAAAATAGAATCTAGGCTCTTTTTTTGGTCATAGTTTTCTGGAAGTCCAATAATCCGCAGATTATCTCTCCTAGATCTATTTTCCAGGTCTATAGATTTTCCCAGTAAGTATTTGACGTTGTTCTCCAGCTTCTCATTTTTTTTTTGTTTTGTTTGACTGATTCTTGGTTTCTCTGTGAATCATTCATTTCTATTTGTTCCATCCTGACTTTTAAGGAGTTATTTTCTTCTTTCACAGTTTTTAGTTCTTTTTGTAAATGCCCAATTTCGTTTTTAAATGAATTATTTTGCTCTATTGAATTTTTTTCCATTTCCCTAATTTTTTTTTTGAGAATTATTTTCTTTTTCCAATTCAGAAATTCTATTTTCTTGAGACTTTTTTTTATCTTTTCCAATTCAGAAATCCTACTTTCCTGTGTTTTTTTAACCTTTTCTAATTCATAAATTTTGTTTCCCTGCATCTCCTGTGAATTCTTTATTTTTTCCAACTCCAATTTCAGGACGTTGTTATTCTCTATCATAGCTTCCCTTTCCTTTCCCCATTTTTCTTCAATCTCCCTCATTTTTTTAAGAGTTTCTTCTAGGAGAGAGTTATGTGATGGGGGGCAGGGATCATTCCCCTTTAGGTTGTTATCTGCTGACTCTCTGCTGTTAACTTCCTTGGGGTTGGATACCCGCTCTTTCTCTGTATAGAAGGAATCTATGGTTGTTCTAGCTTTTTTGCTCATATTTAAAAAAATCTTTTGGGGTCTCTCCCTGGGGTAGGAAATTATTTACTTCTTTACCAGCTTCCTCCCAGACCGGATGGATGCAGGGGCTCCTGCACCTGAGCTAAGATAGAGCTCTGGGAGAGAGTTCCCCACCCCCTCCCTTGAAGTGCCTCAGAGGTGATTAGCACTACTGTGCTTCAAGGGCGTAGAATAGTAAAGACAGCACAAAGCCCAGCCTATGTGTCCGGGTCGGGAGTGGATGTCTGCAGCAGGTGATGTGAAAAGCCCCTGTGCTCAAACTGGAAGTGTCTGCCAGAAACCGCGGTTCCTAGTTCAAAGGTTCCGCTTCTCTGGGACTTCCTGGAGCTGAGTTCCACTCCCTCCAGCTAAGCTAGGCAGTGTGTGTTGCCTTGGGCCGTATCCACCCACTTGTCAATCTCTTAACTATTCTCAGGAGGTAGCTGAGGCCACACCCCCTGGTGCCGAGATCTGCTGAGTCACTACCAGGATCCGGGGAAAATCTAATCTGAGTTTTAAAATATTTTGGCTTTCTCTTCTGAACTGCTAAATAATTAGCAGAGAAGAGCTAACAGCCTGTGCCAGATTCCTTTACCTCAGTGGCTTCTCTGATCCCAGAGCCCTTCCCAGCGCAATGGGCGCAGTGTGCCACTACCCCACCGTCTGTGCTGGTCTCTCTTATTCCTCCCCTGAGAACTGACCTTTCCTGTTGAAACTCCAGATTCTCTTCAGCTGGTAAGTCGTGCTTCCAGTCCTTGTGGTGTCCTGAGCTAATTCTGAGACTTAATTTATCTAATTGGTTGTGAGGGAGTGAGGACGTTCACAGAGTCCTGTGTTTCTTCTCCGCCATCTTGGCTCCGCCTCCCACATTTCTTTATGAATCATGTTGGGAGGGTAAAATCAGAACAAAAAGGAAAAATCATGAAAGAGAAAAAAAAAGAAGAAAAAGGAAAAAAACGAACATAACATATGTTTATTTACATTCAGTCTTTATAGTTCTCTCTCTGGATGCAGATGGCATTTTTTTATCTAAAGTTCATTGGGATTGCCTTGGATCACTGAACTGCTTTCATTGGTTGATGATTGAACAGTCTTGCTTTTACTACATACAGTGTATTCTTGGTTCTGCTTGTTTCACTCAGCATCAGTTCATATAAATCTTTCCAAGATTTCTAAAATCAGCTTGTTCATCATTTTATATAGAACAATAATATTCCATCATTTTCATGTACCATAACTTAATATACCCCAATTGACAGACATCTACTGATTTGCTACAAATATTTTTGCATATATGGATCCTTTTCCCTCTTTTATGATATCCTAGGGATTCAAACCCAATAGGGGCACTGCTGGATCAAAGGATTTGCCAGTTTTATAGCCTTTTAGGCAAAGTTCCAATTGCTTTCCAGAATGATTGGATCATTTCAAAACTCTACCAACAATGCATTAGTGTCACACATTTCCCATATCCCTCCAACATTTATCAGTATCTTTTCCTGTCATCTTAGCTAATCTGAGAGGTGTGGGGTGATACCCCAGAGTTATTTTAATTTGCATTTCTTATGAGTAATGATTTAGGACATTTTTTCATATGACTATAGATGGCTTTAATTTCATCATCTGAAAATTGTCTGTTCATATTTTTTGACCATTTATCAGTTAGGGAATGACTTGTATTCTTACAAATTGATATAGTTCTTTATATATATTTAGAAATGAGGTCAGAAACACTGGATGAAAATGCTTTTTCCAGTTTTGTACTCCTCTTTTAAATGTGTGTTGGTTTTGTTTGTCCAAAACCTTTTTAATTTAATATAATTAAATTTGTCCATTTTGCATTACATAAAATTCCTTCTTTGGTCATAAATTCCGCCCTTCCCCAAAGATCTGATAGATAAATTATTCTTTGCTCTCCTAATTTGCCTTTACTCTCAAATCATGTACCCATTTTAACTTTATTTTGGTATGGGGTATGACATGTAGGTCTATGCAGAGTTTCTGACATATTATTTTCCAGTTTGCCAAGCAATTTTTGTGAATTAGTGAGTTCTTTTCCCCAAGCTAGAGTCTGGGAGCTTATAAAAAACCAGATAATTATAATAATTGATTATTGTTTTATGTATCTAACTTATTTCACTGATCCCCCATTCTATTTCTTAGCCAGTGCCAATTGGTTTTGATACCTGCTTCTTAATAATAGTTTTAGAACTGGTACTATTAGGCTGCTGTCCTTTATATTTCTTTCCTTTAATTCCTTTCATATTCTTTACCTTATGTTATTTCAGATAGACGGTCAGGAAATTAATAACAATCCTTCATATTTTTAAAGTGCCTAGTCTGTGACAGGTATATTTGCAAATACTCTCTTATTTGATCACCATGGTAACTTTAAGAAGAAGATACTATTATTCTTTCCATTTTAAAGTTGAGGATAACTAGAGGTTAAGTGACTTATCCAAGGTCACATAGCTAGCAATTATCTGAGGCTGGAATTGAACTTAGTTTTTATTTAGTTTTTCAGACACAGTGCAACGGGAGATTGAGACCCGGAAGTAATCTCTGTAGATATTAGGACTGCTCTGTAGGTGGGATCTTGGCCATACTGAGATAGCTTTGTAATGGGTGATTCTCTCTCTGATTGGCTGTGTGTGTGACCTCACAGGTCCTTTATAAGCCCACCGCAGACAGCAGTCGCTCTCTTTAACCTGGCGCTCTTTAACCTGGCTCCCTGAGCCAAGGGGATGGATAGCCCAGAGAGGTAAGGATTTTGATCCAACATTCCAGCTACTAAATCACATGCAAACCATTTAGTAGACTATTATGAGTCCAGGGAATAAATTCCAGAGCTAGGGAGGTGACCTGTGAGTAGAGAGAGGGAAAATGTTTATAAAGATGGAATTGATGACTTGGGAATTGATTAGGCATGGACATAAATTCTTTTTTTTTAGCTCAGGGCAGCTAGATGACACAGTGGATAGAGTACCAGCCTGACTTTAGGGCACTTAACACTTCCTGCCTGTGTGACCCTGGGAAGATCACTTAACCCCAATTGCCCCAGCAGCAAAAAAAAAAAAAAAAAAAAAAAAAAAAAAAAAAAAAAAAAAAAAACTCATTTAGGATTTCATTTCAAAGATTAATGTACTTTAATATGATTTTAGGTCCCTATTTTCACCTCTTTTTAAATATATTATTTAGAAACCAAATTTACTACTTTTTTGGAACTATGTATTGACCAGATGACCTGGGAGAATTTCATCCTTTATTTGCAAAATTACTAACTTTTATACAATATTTTACTGTCAATGAGACACAAATTTGAAGTAATTACATTTCAAAATAAGTCACTTGAATATTTTCGCCTTTTCTTGTCTAACAAATGATTGCTTTCTCGGCAGATTTGGGGAACAGATTCAAAATGTGGTGGAAGAGATGAACAGCTTCCTTAATTGGAAGGCATTTGTGCATGTATCTCTATATTCACATTACTAAGATCAATAACAGATTAAAGAATAAATTCTGAATAAAATGTTTAATGTCTTAGACCCATTTAAGAATAGGAAGGAGCCTCCACTGGCACAGTATCCCACCAAGTTTATCTTTTTCTTGGCCCTATTCTCAACATCAGAACATAGCGAGATTCTCATTTTCTCAGAATGTTACTTTTGTCACAATTAACCTTAGACTATCTGGGGACTTATTTTTCAATTTAAAGTAGTGGCTTACCTCAACATTTTTTTCACCTCCATAGAATTAAATTTTGGCGTGAGGGAAGTCTCTTTAGTGGCATATAAGGGACTGCATATTCACAAGTCCAGCCAATGCAAAACTCATAGCTCTTAGCTAAGTGTACCTCTTGAACAAAAAGATGAATTCTACTGACATATACTATTATCAGAAACTTCATTACCAGAAATAGAAATCTGGTGGGAAGTTCAGGCATCCATTTCAGAATGCCCCAAATGATGAGCAGCTAGGTTTTAGTGTGAATAATGAATCCTGTGAAGAAATCCCATGTATTTTACTTCATACTATTTGATGTTATAATTGTATAAAACATGGTTCTAGCCAAAATGAAATATGCAGTATGAATTTGAATGTGACTTCTTCAAGGTATTCATTATTTGTGATAATCAGGAACAATTGGTACTTATTATACAATGTAATGTTAAAATTTTACTGAAATAATATGACCTCTGAAATAAAACATTTTTAACCTATAGTTTGAGAGAAGATGGAAAAGTTAAGTTTGGAGGAAAGTAAATGAAAGAAAGATCTGGAAGGAGGCAGACAGGAATAAGGTCCTGCAAGAAGTTCTTGATAAAAGAAAACATACTACTCTGTTCCAGCAGGTTTGGGGAAACCAAAGGGTCTTACAGGTACGTGGAACACTCAAAAGGCTAGTGCCACTGTATCAGAGTAATCAGTTTGGAGTATATTCTAAGAAGACTGAAAAGACAAGAAGGGGTAGGTTATAAAGGATTTGAAATCCAATATAGTTTTGATCCTAGAGGCATCAGGAGTTTGAGTAAAAGAGCGGCTTGATCAGACCTGTGCTTTACAAAAAACACTTTAGTGGATAAGTGGAGCATAGTTGGAGAGGGGAGAGACAGGAGGCAGGTAGACCCATCAGCAGGCTATGGGAGTAATGAAATGTGAGGTGATGATAATCTGCGTCATAGTGGTGACAGTGTCGGAGGCTCTCTGGCAACAGATTTGATTTGGGAGGTGGGAGATAATGAAGAATCCAGCATTACTCTTAAGTTCCAAGTCTGAGTGACTAGGAGAATGGTGTTACCTGGTACTGTAATAGGAAAGAATGTGGGTAGAAAATTTATTGAGAAAGCTAATGAACAGTTTTGTACATACTAGGTTTAAGATATCTACCTGACATCTAATTTAAGATAACCAAAAAAGGCAGATGGACATATGAGATTACAGAGGCAGGGTAAGTAGACTTGAGAATCATCAACATGGTATTTAAATCCATAAAAGCTGATGAGATCACAAAGTGAAATAATATAGAGGGATAGGATTAAAAGGGTCCAGGTTAGAACTCTGAAGGACATCTACTTTTAAGTAGCGAATCATGATCTGGAAGGTGATCCAAGAAAGGAAACAGAGAAAGAATGATCAGTATTAGATATTTCTTCAATAAAAGCAATTGGCTAAATCTCTATCACCTAATAGATGGTCTTTTAGATTTGTTATTCTAAAAAAAATTCATGATATATGATGAGTATCTCCAAATTTAGCCAGCTGATTTTGGAGCAACAGAACCAATTAGCCACTGACAGGAACTAGGAGGCTTTAAAAGCTGTGAAAGCCTGTAGGGTTTGTGTTCTTTCAGCAAAGTTTTTGAGGTTCTAGACTTACTTCTGTGACAAAAAGAAGAACTCTAATAAAGGAATATATCTAGCTTTATCTATCAATTTGAACTAGATAGATCTGTATCTATCTATCCATATAAATATATTTCTATACATATATATATACATATATATACACACATATATTTCCCCACACACCCACATATATATGCCTAATAATGTTTATTATTATAACACTGGTATATCATGTTAAGATTTCTAAAGTACTTTATAAATAGTATCTCATTTTCTTCATACAATTCTAGATGAAAAGAACTATTATTATCCCCCATTTTACATATAAGAAAACTGAGACAGAGAGTGACTGAATGACTTGTCCGGAATCATATAGCTCCTAAATGTCTGAGATCAGATTTGAACTAAAGTTTTCCTGACTATAGATCCAGTGTGCAATCTACTACACTACTTAGCAGATACCTAATGTCCTGATGCAAACTAATTAAGAATATATCCCTATTATTTGTACAATCTTATAATCCTATCTGCTGCTAGATAAATATTACTCAGATGAGAAAAATAAATCTGTATTCAAAGCTTCAAAAAATAGCACTTTAAATGGTAAATTTAAATTTTAAAATAAATAAAATTTAAAAGTATATGAATTCAAAGACATTGCTTTGGAATAAATGCTTTCTTTGAGCTAAAAACCATCATTGTCATTGTTCCAAATTCCATAAATATGCTTAGATTACTTTCAAAAAATTTAAAATATCTAAAACGGCTTCTATTTGCCAAACTGTAGAAAGACCAGCAATAATTGCATTAATTACATAATTGTTCTCACATTCATAAACAGGTAAGTGTCATGAGATTGTTGGGGTGGGTTGAAGAACTAAGCTTATTGAGACAAACAAAAATGAAAGACAAAAAGTCTGTGGGGTCAGTATCCTGTCCCGTTGATTGGAAAGAAAGAAAAATGAGATCATGTACTTATCCATCAAAGAATAGCTAGTATTTAATTGCTCTAACATTGATATAGTGCTGTAAAGTTTCAGGAACACTTTACAAATATTATCTCATTTTATTCTCATAACCCTTGGTGGTTGTCATTAGACTAGGCATTCTAATAACTTTAGATCTTTCTTCTTGACTCTACACATTCCTCACCCCCAACACATACACAATTTTACTATATAAGGACGGTATCCTTTGTCCACATTTTTCTCTCTTGTAATCAAGCCTAATATTATGCAATCTTTACACTATTCATCTGCTTTCCTTGAACATCTCTCTTCTTATAAACCATATACCATTAGGAGACTCTTCTAAAATCCACTAAATTTTCTTTGGTCTAAACAAAGATATAGAATATTTCCTCACTTTTAAAGAGTATCCTTCAAAGGCAACACGAGAAAGAAAAAGAAAGGAAGGAAGGAAGGAAGGAAGGAAGGAAGGAAGGAAGGAAGGAAGGAAGGAAGGAAGGAAGGAAGGAAGGAAGGAAGGAAGGAAGGAAGGAAGGAAGGAAGGAAGGAAGGAAAGAAGGAAGGAAAGAAGGAAGGAAGGAAGGAAGGAAGGAAGGAAGGAAGGAAGGAAGGAAGGAAGGAAGGAAGGAGGAAGGAAGGAGGAAGGAAGGAGGAAGGAAGGAGGAAGGAAGGAGGAAGGAAGGAGGAAGGAAGGAAGGAGGAAGGAAGGAAGGAAGGAAGGAAGGAGGGAAGGAAGGAAGGAAGGAAGGAAGGAAGGAAGGAAGGAAGGAAAAGAAAAGAAAGAGAAAAAAAAACTAGTTTCAATTTGATTTAGAGAATAAAAGAAATCTTCACTAAACTTTTGGGAAGCTTTTAGCCATTCACAATTACATCTAGTTTTTCCCCTCTAGCCCTGCACATCCTTTGGCACAGATTCAACCATAATACTCCTGTGCTCAAAAAATTTCAGTCATCACCTATTGCCAAGCTAAAATACAAACTCCTTAATCTGGCATTTAAAGTGTTCCCATAATGTCATACCAATCTACCTTTCCAAGATTATTTCACATTTTTTCCCTTTTATATGCTATATTCTAGGAAAATTAACTATTCCCATGTTTACTTATATGTTCCCTTTAAGGTAAGTAGAAATCTTGAAATTTCAAGATCTCATCACATAAAAGAAGCCTATAGCAAGATATTATATACATCTGTAGAGTGAATTAAAAGGGAGTGGTGTCATGAAAAACGATAGGCCATGCCCCTGAGTGGTTTAGAAAAATCAGTTCAATAAATACAGGCTGAAATGAGTTTCTAGCTGGCCAGATACATGAAACTGAAAGAAGAGACCCAAGAAGAAAGGTTCCAGAAATTTTGGAGAAAGCCTGTTTGAGACAATCTGTAGGATGCGGTATTGTTGAAATCCTAGCCTCACTATACATCCAAACATATTCCCTCCTCATTTCTGCCTGAGAGCATCCTCTTTCTTTTAGACTCAATTTAGGTATAATCTCTTCCATAATGCCTTTCCTAATCCCAGAAGTGAATTTGTTTACTACCTACTCAAATTATCCCAGAGAATTTTGAGTCTCTTTGGTGTCTAAGAGGGAAGATATTATACATACAATTAAGCAATTCCAAGAGCCTATCAAAGATGCCAGCACTTTTAATGATGATGATTTGCAAAACACTTTACAGAACAATATTGTAAGGTAGATGCTATTATTGTACCTATGCTTTACAGAAGAGGAAACTGAGGCATTCAGCATTTTGGTGTCTGAGGCTGGATTTCAGCTGAGTCTTCCTGAATTCAGGTCTGTCCCAAACTTTGCATCTAGCTGCTGCATTAGTTGATCTTAGAGCAATTAATCCTCTAGATTAATATATTCTGACATACTTGCCAAAAATATTGCATCTGGCACTGAAAACAGCATGGATTGACAATAGTCTGATCAAAAAGTTCAGACACTGTTTCATTAACCTTATTACAAAATGTTTCACAAACAACCTCTCCCACTAGTCAGTTTTACAGAAATTAGCAATTGTATATCACAAGTAATTTCAAATTCAGCAAAAAAAAAAATTGCGATTTCTATATTTGAAATTTCAGTGAAGTTTTTTTTTTTATTTCCCTCTATATTAAACAATTAAGGAACATTAATCAGAAAATAAATTTTAAAATATTTCAATTTTTAAAAAAAGGCCTCGCATGCTTTTTTTCTTATTAGAATATGGGCAAGCTTTTTTGGGGGGCAGCTAAGAAAAATAACACAATTCAGTAATACAAGGGAGAGGAAAAAAGGTTCTAGTTAGCCTGCTTTTATCACTTAATGCTTAGATCAATTTAGGCAAATCATTTAATCTGTCTGGGCTTTATTCTCTTAATCTGAAAAAATATATAGGTTACTTTCTCTCTGCCCTTGACTCCTCTGGGTATATGATAATATGAGGCAAAATGACTAAAAGAATAGTTTTGATGAAAGCAGTGACCAGTTGAGAATTCAAAAGTCTTATACTGAAATTTATTTCCCAATCCTAGAAGAGAGTAGGACCAGAAGTACTGAATGATATGCATTCTAAGACATGCTTAATGTATTTATTTGTTTTGTTAGACATACTTGTTACAAGAGAGGGGTTATTGGGGGCATGGTATGGTAGATGGGCGGAGATTTATATGCAAAAAAAATCAATTAAAAACACAATAAAAGTACATTTGTTTAAATAAAGAAGGGAACACAAACAAAACTGGTCCAATAACTCATCCTGTTTATCTCAGTTCCTCATCTGTAAAATGAGCTGGAGAAAGAAATGTCAAACTACTCCAGTATCTTTTGCCAAGAAAACCTCAAATTGGGTTATAAAGAGTCAGATATGACCGAAAAATAACTGAAATGATAACTTATTTTGTATATATTTGTTTTCAAATCATTTCCCCAATTAGATAGTAAGCTCTTTGTGGTGAGGGACTGTCTTTTACTTCTTTTTATACCCACTGCACTTAATATAGTGCCTTGCTCTTAGATGCATAATAAATGTTTATTGATTGATTGATCTTCACAATTCTGTGAAAAAAAAAAACTGTTATTATCCCCTTTTACAATTGAAAAAGCAGGCAGAAGTTAGGTAATGTGCCTGACTCAGGTTTTCCTTGACTCCAGGACTAAGTCTCTATACACTGTACCATCTAGCTGCCTCAACTCAGGAAGCAGACATGTGAATATGATGCTGTTTGAGTGGTCTAGATTCCTAGTGGTCTAGAGGTTAGCGGCTATAAAAGAGTTGTTAGGAATCCTCTTTAAATAGGCCACAGGTTCTAGGAATTATTAGTTGCGAAATGAAAGTTTATTGTTAGATAGAAATCAGTTTACCAAGAGACTGACTTCTATAGTGGCAGATCTATGGGAAAATGGAGTTTTGCACTGAGAGAATGTAGTTCTCAGTGGACAGAAGGGTCCTGATAGCTGAGTGAGCTTTGGTGATGGACGCTATTATATTGGGTGTCTTGGTGGGAGCTGGGACAGCACGAGCAAGTCAGATTCAGTGGGGGCTGGGACAGCCCCAACACTTCAAAGGAGTGCTTTTTGACCAGGATTTCTAATTGAATCAAAGGCCTGGAAAGGCTTATCTGGGGAGGATATTCAATCCCCAGGAACGATTGAGATTCTGAAAGGAATCACAGATCAATAGGAAATACAGTTTCTTAAAGGGACCACAGCCCACTTCAACTTCACTGGGAACTCCCTGGTTGCCTGTGCTGGTTATAGTTTTAGAGAATTACCTAGGAAACTGAGAGAGTAGGTGACTTGCCAGGATTTCATATTTAGTATCTTCAAAGTCAAGACTTACTGGGTCTGAGTCCAGATAAAAGGCTGCCTTTCAAGAAATAAATCACTTTTTTAAAAAATGAGGAAGGTAGACTGGATTGCCTGAGTTCATTGTAGCTCTACAATTATGAGTTTATAATCCTAAAAGTTCTAAGAAAAGAAAAGATTATGACACTTCCAAAGAAACTGATATGTACAGTCTTAGAACAATTCCTGGCACATAGGTAATTAATAAATTATTGATTATTTATAGAAACATAATTATAAAATCAGAAGGAACAAGACTTCTGTCCAATTTTCTTATTCCACCCAAAAGAAAAATAAGGCTAAAAAGATAAAAATATCAATTTCTAAAGGCATATTGGAAATAACTTTCAGACATGGAATATAAACTTAGGTCTTCTAATACAAAAGACATTGTTCTTTCTTGAGTGTCCATAAATTCAGAAAACTCAACTCTACTAGGTGTGGCATGTGAAGGAATCATGACGTTCCATGTGCCAACCGGCTAAACAAGCACTTCTAGCTTACTACTTACAAGGAGCGTCTGACAAATGTTATATTAATAACATTTAGATCATTCTATGGCCATTCAAAGCCACACATAAACCACAAAACTACATGTAATTGATACCTGTGTCTTCTCTTAACTCATCATCATGGTACTAGGAAAAGAATATTGACTCTGAACTCTGAAGACCTGAATTCAAATTTGATCTCTTACATTTACTACATGGATGACTTTAAACAATACAAGATTTCTGTGCTTTAGTTTCTTTGTCTATACAAAAAGGCAATTGGACTAGATAGGCTCTGAAATCTCTTCCAACTGAGATCTATTTATTATCTATGATCAGGTTTCAGCATATTGCTCACCAGTTTTCCTCTATCACTTGCTGTGTCACTAGGCTATTTAGTAGAAAAGGCTGAATAAAAAAGCTCTCCCCCTGTTTAAGATGCAAATGTATTACGGTATCTTTAGAACATCCATTTTAATGAGAAGCATAATTCCCCCAAACCAAAGTGAGGACCTTTATTGCAAGAAGATATTTATTAAAATAAAAAGCTCACCTCTAAGTGAAATGAGCTGTTAAAGAATCCTATGGCCCTCACATGAAGAAAATTATTCACTATGCAGATATCCTGCTGATCATTTATTATACCACTTCTCTACCTTAATATATGGTAGCTATAATTATAGAATTGCTTCTGAAATCTCTTTTCTGTTACTTAGCAATCTATAAAGGAACTGCAGAGCCCTTACTCTCCCCCCACCCCCCCCAAAAAATAAAAGGCTCCTCTAGGAATTATTGATCTAGGCTTGAAGCTAAGCAATCTAGTTTTAACACTTTCTGAATAAGCCATAGGAAAAAAAATATCAATTTGATAGTACTCTCTTTCCCTCATAACAGCTTTTCAAATGAAAGTAAACTCTATGTTGTTCAATTCTGTAGGTAACTTTAATATCTTTAATAACTAGTAATTGATTCTACATATTAGTCATCCCAAATTTGAAATCTCTTCCCAACCAGTGGGAAATTCCCCAACAAAGCTCTTGTTTTAACCTATATTTATTAAAAACCAGCCTAAGACAATTACTGTCAGATGTAAAATGACTTATCCCAAATCACATAGCTAGAAAGTATCTGAGGTGAGGTTTGAACTCAAATTTTCCTGACTCCATGTGTAGCATTCTAGCCACTAAAACATCTGGTTGCCATTATAGGTTTCAGAAGGTTGCTAAAAAGATCACTACATACAAAAATAAAAACAAAACAAAACCTTTAATACTCCTATCTCAGAGAAAGGTTGCTATTCAAGAATGAAAGGAACCAATTAAGTTGTCCTGAAGGAAGGAAAAGGTTATGACAGTAGGAAAAAAATAATTAAATAGAAAATGCTAGGAGATAATAATACTATACAAATGGTAAAGGAGAAAGGAAGAAAAAGGAGAAATGTGAGGAAGGGGGAAAGTTGGAGAAAGAGAAGCTGGTAAAAGAAGAAGAAGAAGAAAAAGAAGAAGAAGAAGAAGAAGAAGAAGAAGAAGAAGAAGAAGAAGAAGAAGAAGAAGAAGAAGAAGAAGAAGAAGAAGAAGAAGAAGAAGAAGAAGAAGAAGAAGAAGAAGAAGAAGAAGAAGAAGAAGAAGAAGAAGAAGAAGAAGAAAAAGGTAGCAAATTACCTGCTAGTTAGTAACCTGACAATTTATCAGAGCTATAGTGTGTTAATGATAATAGCTATCAGCTTTTTACCTGAATTCTTAATTGGTTTTTCTGGTCCTATTATGTATTAGAAATTAACCTGGATGTATTATATTTTATTTATAGATTCTCTTAATTTTCTGTGTGAAAATGGATTTTAAAAGGTTTAATTTCTGAGAAAAATATATTTAGTCCTTATTCTTCTGGCTGTTCTTTATTGTTAGAAACTCTTCCTTTGTTGTTTTTTGTTTGCTTTTCAAATGAATGACCTTTTATTCCATGGATCATTTTGCTGGTACTTTGTTCTCCTCCCATGCCATTCCTGCTGAGTCTTTACCCCAAGGCTTAGTTCTCTTTTTCATTTGATTTTCATTATCCTCCTTTAGATTTCTCTCTAAATCTTAGAGTTATAGCTGTATTATTGCAACTCCTAAGTCAACATCTTTCCCACAACCTCTCACCAGAGCTCTGGTTCCAAATTGCCAGATACTTATGAGATTTTTCTTGATTATCCTGCTGTCACTTCAAATTCCATACTTTTTAAACCAAACTCCCCATCTACATACACTCAAGCCATCTCAAACTACTTTCTCTTATTCACTTCCACTGCTTAGTCATACCACCATTTTCCTACTTTGCTGTGAAGACTGTGAAGACTGAAACTTTTCACAGTTACCAGTGAATCATACCTATCAGTCTTTGTTTATATGCAGTTTGTCACAAAGACATCATCAGTTTGTTGATTGATTCATTACATGTAATATATACCAACTTAATAATTTTTTTCTTCATTGCCATAGCTTCTATGTTAATCCTGGACTTCATCATTTCATAGTTGCACTACTTTAACAGCACCTTAGCTTGTTTTCTTACCTTTATTCCTTTTATTAAGCCATTTTATGTACCTATGCCAAATTAAACTTGTAAAAGACTATTTTCAAGGGCCTATACGTAATAATTCCCTATTGCCTGAGAGGTAAAATCTAAACTCTTCATCCTGAAATTTAAAGGCACAAATCAAGTAACTTTTAATCTCTTTAATTTTATTTCCCATTGATGCACGAAATGAATTTACTGCTATATTATTTCCATCTACTATTGGTTACTTTCCCACACTCCTAATTTTTTGTCCATGTTCTTATTAATGATATTTCTACCTATAACATTCCACACTTCCTTCTTGCACCACAAGAAATTCTGCTTTTTAACCTGATTCAAATCCTCAAGTTTCTTTTTTGTTTAATTTTTTAAAAGAATAAGAAAAAAACAGAAAAAGAATACAAAACAAAACAAAAGAGAACATTGCCTTATGTCCAGAAGAGCAACAGGAAGGATTAAAATATATATATATATATATGTATATATACATATATATAAATATAACAATTCAATATATATATATAATATATATATATAATTCAATATATATATATATATATAACAATATTACTAATTAAAGGCAGTATATGTGTATGTATATGTGTATATGTGTGTATATAGATATATATAATAAATTATATTCATTAGTGTCCTTCTTTTCTTTCTTGTAAATTGTTCTTTTGTTCTCTGCCGTGTACCTTTTTTATTTTATTCTTTTTTCCTCCACTTTATTCTTTTTTCCCCCATTTCATTCTTTTTTCCCCCATTTCATCCTCTCCACCTTCCCCAGCAGGCTATAGTTAATAAAGGATATACATATATACACACACACATATTTTTCCTATCCCTGTTGACTCTTTGCTTTAATTATTACCCTTAACTTGCTTGTTGTTATTGTTTAACTTATTGTTATTACTGAACCTCTTCCTAACAATGGATCCCTCCCTTGTCTTCTTCCCTCCCCCTTTGCTTCTCTGTCCACCCATCCCTCCCCTCTTATTTCCTTATTTTGGAAGGTGTCATACCTTTCATGTAATATATTTAGTTGCCTTTTTCACCCATTCATGTAATTAGGTTTTCAGAACGAGGAGTCCTCCTTCTCCCTCTAATGCCTCTGCGCCTATTCTTCTTCTACACTTCATTTGTATAAGTTAATTACTATTTTTATCTTAATTCTGCCCAATCTTTCTTTTCAACTATCCCTATTGCTGATTTCAATTTTAAACATATTGTATATATTTCCCACATAAAAAAACAAACAAATAATTTGTCCTTGTTAAATTCCTTGAAATTAATCTTTGATATTGGCTCTTATATGTTAAATTTCAGGTTTGATTGATAGAAAGTCCTGCAAATTCATTAAATATCATTTTTTCTCAATGAATTTTATGGATAATTTTGCTGGATATAATATTTTTGGTCACAAGCCTACTTCTTTTGATTGTCAGTAGATATGATGCCAGGACCTGTGGTCTTTTATTGTATCTGCTGCTAAGTTTTGTATAATTCAAATTGTACCTCCAATGTGTTTGAATTGTTTTTCTTTCTTGAACAAATTTCTCTTTGATCTAGGGGTTTCAAAATCTGAATAATATCCTATGTGTTTTCCACAAAGGATCATGTTGAGGTGCTGATTTGTTATTTTTTTTCTATTTCTACTTTTCCCTCATGTTCTATCACTTCAGGACAATTTTCTTGGATTATTTCTTGCATTATTGTGTCAAGGTTGTTTTATCCCCCACAACTTTAGTGGTCCAATTATTCTTATATTTTCTCTTCTTGATCTGATCTTCAAGTCTTTTTGTGTGTGTGTGTTTCATATTCTGTTCTATTTTTTAAAAAAAATTAATAATCTATTTTGTTATTTCTTGATCTGTCACAGCTTCACTGGCTTCCTCTTGCCCATTTCTAATTTTCTTCTTTGAGAATCTGTATCTCTTTTTTAATTGGTTAACATTTAAAATATAATCTTGTTTTTCTTGATTTTTTTTCAGTTTTTCCTCAATGTCTCTCATTTGATTGTTAAATTCCTTTTTGAGTTCTTCTAATAAGTTTTCTCTGGGCAGGGAACCATTTGACATTACATATTGGCATGGAAGAAGCTTTTTACTTCAGTGTCCTCCTATGAAGAGGAATTCTGGTCTTCCCTCTTCCCATAGTAAGTTTCTGTGGTGGGATTCTTTCTTTATTTTTGGTTAATTTTTTTTAAATAAGAGATATTAATGTGAACCTCTAAATATAGCATGGAGGGATGGTGTTTCTAACTTTAGTTCTCCACTCTGACCTGCAATCACAAATCAGGAGCTCCACTGAGTACAAGTGCCTACAGTCAGCGGCTACTGCCCCAATGCTTCTACACTCACTGAATGTGCTGGTGCAGTATAGCTGGGCCTGGTGTTCCGAATAAACTAAGGTTCCCTCAGTCTTCTATGACTCAGAATCCCAACTCTTCACTCTGTCTGGAAAGTAAAAGTTTCTATGGTTCCTGCTGAGACCAAACCCAGTTAGCCCTAGGAATCCTCACTTGGTGTTTCTGTGGAGCTAACTTGGAGATGCTTGTACTTCACACAGTTTAATCCTGCTCTGGAGTTTTTATTTTGGTCTTCTTGGGTTGTGCCAGGAGGCCCAAGTCTTCTTGATCTTGCAAGTCTATGTTCCACCTGAGGAATAAATTTGTTCTATTTGTGGGGGAAATCTGGAGAGCTTGAAATTTACCAACCTACTCTTCTATCTTCCCAGAATTCTTCTCCATGCAGATTTCTTAATTATTATTTGTAGTATTCTTGTTTGGTTTTCTGGAAATCTCTGGACCAGCCTTCGTTTCAGCTTAATAATCACCACTAGAATAGCCAGGTGTTAAAGTCGAAATCCTTTATTATCTCCTTCATAATCTAGTTTCCTTGCCTGGGGCCCAGCTAGCTTTCTTGAGAGCCTTTCAGACCAGCCTTGATCTCAGTGGAGGGAGCAGGAGGACAGGCCAGCCACCACAAGGCTGATGAAGATGGAATGAATCTTTCTGAGTTTGAGGACTTGTGCTTCAGCCTACAGCTGGAAGATGGATGGTGGAATGAATCTGTCTCTTATCATAGGTGTGAATCTTGCAGAACTAGACTAAGTACTAAGTACATGTACTGAACTAGAGAACTATTGATCACTATGCTAAACTAGATAACCATTGGGTTTTTTTGTTTTTTTGTTTTGTTTTGTTTTGTTTTTTATCAATTCCATTGAGTTAGCACCTTGTAAGAATCCTTGTTTTAAATACAGAGTTCTGGCCTATAACAATTATTTTTTTTTCTAAATCTCGGTAACACTTTTCTTTTCTTCCCATTTCACTTCACTACATGTTATTTCTTTAAAAATACTATTTCATTTATAAAAATGATTAGATAGATATAGTAACCCAATTTGAGGCAGTTTTGTAGGGAAAAGAAACATTTCGCAGAGACCCTGAAAACCTAGGGTTCTAATCCTCCCTTCATAAAATGGGGAGAAATATCTTGCCTCTACCTAAAATCAATATCAGATTTTTTTTTAGTTTTTCAGGAGCTGAAAACTATGCACATAATTCATTTTTGCCTCTCACCATTCCTAGTTCTGAGCTAAACATGTAGTGTTTAGTACAAAGATTAATACAGGCACTGTTAAATTTATTGTTTGTAGAACGATTGTACTAGCTTTGCTAAAACTTGACTTTTGTCCTCACAAAACCAAAGTCTTATATAGTGTAATCCATGAATAGATAATAGAAAATGCTAAGTGTTAAATATATTAGAGAGATAAAGAACAAAGTATAATATGAGATTTGAGAAGAAAGTCATTGTTGACTAGAAAAACTATAGCATCACTACAAAGGAAATGGTATCTAAATTAAAGGAGATGTATGACAGGGAGACAGACATCCAAGGAAGTCAGGTATTCATTTTTCTAACGTGGCAGTGAGTAAAGGCAAGTGGGAAAACTTAGGAAGAGTTCAATTTGACTTAATATATCAAATGCATGGACCATTATAATTTGAGAGAAAAGTGGAAACATGTAATGGCATGATTTTATAGAGAACTTTCAGTATTAGGCAAAGGAAGTTCATAACCCAACTTCTTTCTATCTTTCTAATCTTCTTAGCCATAACCCCTGACTATGTTTTATACTATTTCACCACTCTAGTCTTCTTGCTGCTCTACATACATGATACTCTACTTTTCTAACTCTGATTCAGATATTAGTTTATAGGCGAAGAAATTGGGAGTAATAGATTGTGGAAATAGCTCTCCAGGTCCTTTGCTTTTCATTATTCTTATTCATGGCTTTAGAGTATTCCCCAAATCAAAATACTCTGGTTTTTGTCTCTGTCTGTTTCCCTATCTGCTTATAACTCCTAAATGTACATTATCAATCCAAACCTCTCACCCGGCCTCTGGTCTTTTCCCTACAGAAGGGCCAGAAATGCTTTATCAGCATGGGTGGTCACAGGATATACAAGGCAAGGATTATCTCCACTGACTAAGCAGTCATAATATGGGTCTCTCTTCATGTTGGACAAGAGGTTGGGCCAAAGATGCAAAATAAGTCATGGAATTTTCCATATCACATTAGGACATCCCATCCTACTAGTTTCATCATAACCTTTCTTGTGGTTAGGTAAATGAACTTTATAATGTAGTTTAAAGTTTGGGACCTAATTTATACAATAAAAATATTTCTAATCCTATTTAATTATCCCGACATAGTAAATATGTGAGATGTGTATTAATACATTAAATTCTTTCATATTAGTTGACTAGACTGACTAAATGTATATTACTAATAATTGCTAGTAATAACTACCCTATGGAACTGCACTGAACTGAGTAATACCTATTGAAGCAAAATAGACATCTAATTAAAATAATCTTTTCCACCTTCATACTTGAGGGACATATATATATATATATATTATAGATATAAATAATTTTACATATATGCATAAATAAATATAAAACCTCTTTCAAACAAACTCAACTTACTCACTTCCCATGACCTATTTCTCCACTTCACTTTAGCTATATACAAGATCATAAATTAAATCTTGCATCATTTGAAAAGATATCATTTTAATGTTCAAGAATTCTAAAAATCCTAATTATCTGACCTTAATATTTGGGCTCTTCATTTCTTTCTCTGCTTCTCCTTACCAAATCCTCCTCTTCATCCTTACTATGACCATCCCTCATCTCTCAAGTTTTCTTCCAAAATATTATCTTTCCTACATCTTAAATTCCTTGGTTAACCAGTTCCATTCCACACTCTCTTCTTCTCTTAAGACCCCAGTTGAATCCCCTTTTATTATACCCCATTAAATTTCAGTCTTTGATTACTCCCATCCTCTTCTATCTTTTCTTCTATTTATGGGCTTCTGAAAATGAAGAAAATTATGCAACTATTCCAACTAAGTCTATTACAAATTTATGTTATACAAATTTAATTGGACGCTCATTACTGCTAGACAGTTCTACTATACTTCTCTTAACAAGTTACTACCTCACTGTCTACAATAGCTTTTCCAAACCTTTTCATCCCCTTTCTCACCTCCCATGAATCACCTTCTCCCCATCTTCTAAACTTTCATTTATAAAAAAAAGAAATAATTTACTATGATCTTTCTTCCACATTTTGTGCCACTAGCATGCCTTCTGCTACTATCTTTTCCTTTACCTTCATTTCACATAAAGAAGTTGCCTCATTCTTTCCCAAAACTACTTGCACAAAGTGATCCCATTCTATCTCATCTCCTGCAACAAATGATTTCCTGTCTTTAGTACTTTATTATTTATTTTCAGCTTCCCCCTTTTAATATACTTCCTCATGTCTAAAATGTGTCAACGTCTTCCCCATTTTTCAAAAAATCCTCATTTAATCCTTCCTTTCCCACTGTCATCCTATATTTACTGAAACTTTTGGGGATAAACTCCTTGAAAAACTATCTACAATAGAAGCTTCTAATTTCTCTCCCTTCTTTCTCTACTTAACTCCCATAATATGGCCTCCACCCTCTCCAAAGTTACCAATGATCTCTTAATTGTCAGATCCAATAGCCTCTTCTCCTTAATCTCTCTATGGACTTTAGCATTGGTGATCACATTCTTCTGTTTGATATTTTCACATGTCTAGTCTTTTGGAAAACCACCCACTCTTAGTTCTCCTCCTACATATCAGAATGCTTTTCAGTTTCCTTTGCTGTATTTTTATCCAAATCATGCCCTCTAACTGTAGATGTCCTCATGTATCTGTTCTGGGTCCTCTTCTCTCTGTTCATACTACTTCACTTGATGATTTCTATGCAGATGATTCTTATAATTCTTATAATATATAGATTATTCCCTAACCTCTCCGGTGAACTACAGTTTCACATTTCTAATTGCCTTTCAGACATCTCAAGCAAGATATCCAACAAATATTTTGAATTTAACATTTCCAAAATAGAACTCATCATTTTTCCTCCTAGACCCTCTCCCTCCCCACAACTTCCTTATTAGTGTTGAAGGTAACACCATCTTCCTAGTCCCTCAGACTTACTAGCTATGTCTTTTCCTTGTCTCCTCACTATCTCTTACTCTCATATTCATCCATTTTCAAGACCTGCTAATTTCACCTTTGAAACATTTCTTGAATATATTCTTTTCTATCCTTTGATACCACCATTATTCAGGTGCAAGGATTCAACACTTCATGCCTGGACGATTGCAACAGCAGTGCTTCTGCCTGCCTTAAATGTCTCTCTTTTCCACTCAATTGTATATTTTGTCACCAAAGCAATTTTCCTAAAGTACAGGTCTATGTCACTTCTTATTCAATAAATTTTAGTGACTCTATCACTTCTACAATCAAATACAAAATTCTCATTCAAAACTCTTTATAACCAATCATCTTCATGCCTTTCCAGCCATATTACACTTCATCTCCCTGCTCTTTACTCTTTGATCCAGTGTCATTGACATCTTTGGTATAGTATGAACTAGACTTCTGAAAATTTTCTTTGACTATTACTCATGCCTGAAATTGATCTTCCTATTTATCTCTGCCTACTGACATAGCTGGCTTCCTTTAAGTTCCAACTAAAATGGCATCTTCTATAAAAAGCCTTTCTGAATATCTCAAAATTCTAGTCTCTTAATTTCTTTATTTCCTATTTAACCTATATATATATAACTTGTTTGTACATTTACTTTTTTATCTGTCTATTTGATTCGAAGATCTTTGAGGGCAGGAATTATCTTTTGCTTCTTTATACCCAGCACTTAACACAGTGCCTGGCATAGAATAGGTACTTAATAAATATTTATTGACTATTCAAAATGTGTAATGAATATGTATTATATATATATATACATATATGCATCTATAAATACATATGTGTACATATACACAATATTGTTTCCTACATTCCAATTTTAGGTTCTTGAGGACAGGGACTATTTCACTTTTGTCTCTGAAATGCCAGTACTTTGCACAGTACCGGCACATAGGAAGTACTCTTTGTTGATTAATTTATCCCACTTAACCCACTAAGCAATCTGGAACCCTACATTTTAAAAATTAGATTATTGACCACATAACTGTATAGAGCATATTATTCTGCAAGCATTATGATTTATGGATTAGAAGAGGGAGAGTATGATAGTAGAACTACCTATAAAAAGGTGAAAATGTGTATATGGTAGTTTTTGAAACAATTATACAAAGTTGCAAGCAATGAGAATAAGGAGAAAGGAATGGATGCACAAAATATGGTGGTATAATATGGAGTTAGCAGAATGAGATGGCTCTTTGAATTTTGAAAGGTGAAGAGAAGTAAAACTCAAGAATAACCTTAGTATTTTGAACAAGAAAGAGTATATCAAAGATGATATCCATGGGAAAAATAGGGAAACATAAGAAACAGGTTTAGGAAAAATATGTGTGTGCTTCAGATTTTAGATTTAAGGATAAGGATAACTGGACCATCTTGATGGAGATATGTGTCTGGGTCTGGCTCTTAGAAGAGGGACCCTCATTGGAGAAAGTGAGTTTGTAGTTTTCTGCAAATAAATAGTAATTGAAATCATCTTCCAAGAGTTTTTAGAGAAAGAGACAGAGAGAAAAGGAGAGTATATGGAGAGAAGAGAAGAGACCATAATCAGCAAAAGGGATATTGAACCATTAAAGGCAAAAGAACTGTAGTGGTCAAAGAAGTATGAAAAGAATGGAATCAATATCTCTGAAACCAAATGGAGGTGAAGAGATAGTCTACAGTGTCAAAAGCTGCAATGAGGTCAAAATTACCTGTCATGAAATAATTCTCACATTTAAACTTTCCTCTTCTCATATAATTTTATGCCATACTATTATATTAGAGAAGATAGTTTATAGCATTGTCTAATTTATTTTTAGGTTGAAATTATTTTAAATACTATCTATTGGTGTGATCATATTTTAGCTGTATGATAATACCATTTCTTCTAAGTTAAAGAATTACACTATTTGGCTAGTGAGCAAAATATAATCTTTTTATCTACCTTTGCAGATAATTCATATTAGTTTTCAAACTTGAAATAATAAAAATATTCTTTTTTGGCACATGAGATTCATGCTTCTTTTTAAAACATCGTGGAATGTTGTAATGTTTTTGCCCTTATGTTTCACCAACAGATTTTATTTTCTTTGAAAAACATAGAAACAAATGTTCTAAATAATTAGCATGAAGATATGTCAAATAGTGGCAGTTCTCTTAAATCCTCCAATATGTAAAGATCAACTTCTGAAGTAATCAGTTAAGACTGGATCCAGACATGCTATCATATTCAACCAGTACTATAAAGGGTATACTTTTTTACATGAAATGTTTTTGAAAAGTTAGGAGCATAAAATGATAGCAATGTTGATAGAGAAAAGATAGTAATATTATAGATTTAGAATTGGAAGGGACATTAAAAATTGTCTAATCTGATATTTTTACTTTACTTATAAGGAAACTGAGGCCTAGAGTATTGATACCAGAGCCAGATTTTATACCCATGCTTTCTGACTATATAATTACTGATCTTTCTACTGCACATTTTGAGAAAGGGGAAGAAAGAGAAAGTGTGCTAGTTTAAAGCACTATACATTTTCCTGAAAGTAACCCAGTATTTTCTGGTTCTGGAACCATCTAATCATTAATCTACAGTATCTATCCAAGATATAGAGACTATTTATATGAAATAAAAAAGTGATCATTTTAATAAATTTGGATTTTTCTGTGATTGTTTACTATGCAATGTTCTTAGAGTTTGTGGTAGATCTCATTGAGGAGACCTTACATAATCCTCTAGGACTTAGTGCAATAAGCATAATGCCATGCACAAATAGAAGCCTCTGAAAGATCTCAATAGCCATATGGATTCACTCTTTTATCTTGTCTCTGTGCTGAACATATCTTTGATGACAGTAGCAAACATATTTAGAGACCATATGTAATCTTGTTTTATACCTTGCATGATAATTAGAATAATTCAATAAATTAGTCTCTCTTGTTAATTTTTATCTACCTAATAAGATGCGATTTTGTACAAAGAAATAATAAAAAGTTGGGATTTTATATTTTTCAGATACTAACATACTTATGAAGATATAACCTGCAGTAAAAAAAATTGTCTGAGAACTTGTTCATTCCCTTCTCATTTTCATTATGAGTACCTTCATTAACATAATAGCTAGCATTTATACTGTGCTTTAAAAGTTTGCAAAGTGCTCTATGTGTTATCTCATTTGTAATTCTCATAATGATTTTAAAGAGATAAAAAGTAAACATATGAATTGATAGTAACTGAAATATTTTAGGGGCAGTTAATATGATCCACAAGTTTTTAATTCATTTGGTAAACGTAAAATGGTATCAACTCTAACACATATTTGTTTTGGTCTAGCCAATCCTTATTTAGTGGCTATTTCACTATTTTGGATGACACATTTACAATTCTCACATCCAAATGTGGTTGGGTCCAGTTATTTGTTGATAGCTTTCTATAGAAATGTTGGCAAATATGTTCTATTTGAAATCCATTTTGATGCTCATACATTATAGAGAAAGTGCCAACAAAGTAATGGGAATCTTCTACATCAATGAGATCACAGGCCCCATTTTTATCCACTTTTGGATCTCTTTCTCCAGAAGAACTGGCTTACTTGGCTTTCATACAAAACTTTGTACAAAATAGAACAAATAACACTTTCTACTAAGTTGTGAGATAATGGTGCAAATAATCTGCCCAATGAAGGACAATGATGTCCTACAAATCATCTTATGTTCTAAATCAGTATAATTCTTGCCTGATATGTCTGTTTGGCAGAAATCAACTGTTTCTTGGCTGACTTTACCTCCAGTCCTCTATCCAATAACATTCCTTTGTGTTTTTCTTACCTATCATAGAATTCTTATTTCCAAAATCCAATCTTAACATCTAAATGATGAAAAATTCAGTGTAACTCAAATCAAATAAATTGCTTAGTTTTATGCCTTGATATACTTATTCAGGTCACAAATGTAATGTTTCTACTGCACAGATATATCAACTCTGTTCAACAGGGGGGAAAAAAACTTCAATGAATTTCAGATAAGAGAGTTGGTACTGTTAAATAATAACCTTTGTTGGTGTTAAAGTTTTTTCAAGTTTTTTTTTTAATATGAAACAGTGATCCTACATGTAATTTCTCTTTTGCATTTCTCTATATTTCATTTTATAAAAGTTTCAATAACAGCAAACCTATTTTAATAAATTTAATTGCTTTCATATTTTCTCCAGTGACCTTGAGATGGAATGCATAAAAATTTCCTCCAAAAACAAGCTAGTGAATTTTGAGCTAATTTAATAGTAAACAAAATTGTTACCATTTCTTATATCATTCCCCCCCAAAATTAATAAATTAAATTTTAAAATTTGGGGAGAAAAATATAAGAATAAATGTATTTTACTTTATTAATTAAATGGGACAAAAACTTTGAAAGATGTTTTAAGTTATTTGATCTTTAGGAAGTCAATTAACAAGTAATTTGACAAACATCTGTGGAATGCCTAAGTTGCTGAATTTACCACAATTTTGGCTCATACTCAGAAAATTCAACAAGTCATGCTTTTGGCTTGCATCACCAAGTCATGCCTGAAGATAAGAATGCTATAAAATCAAGAAAACAGGCCTAGAGGGAGAATGAGATAAATAAGAACAAAGTCAGAGCATGTTATTTCAATAGCAATAAACAGAAAGTAAAGGAGAAAATTATTCAGTTGCAAATGGTATTGGGAACAATTGAAAATAGATATGAAGATACACATTGGAACAAAATTGTGTTTTAGTCTCTACATAACATAATGGGAACATCTTTTCAACTTTCTTTCATTAATAAAAAGGAAATTATATAGAACTATCTCCTTAACTAGCAATCAGAGTTGGGTATTGTTTTCCTTGATTAAGACTCTATTAAGCAATTTAGAATTTTTCTAATTTTAGATGGTTGGTAATAAAATGAAATTTATAATGGTCATTTTTAATAGAAATCTTGGAATGTCTCTCCTTGCCAAGGATTGTGTCTGACAGGCATGCCAAGAGATATTTTGTAAGAGGCTGTGGTTGCCCTTTTTCTTGGTGACCTAAAACAAGTAAGGAATGTCCCCCAATCATCCCTTTCTTCTTTTAATCTTTCATTATGGATTTATCATTTCTAAATAAATTCCAAAGATGGCATAGAGATGAAAGGGTGAGCTGATATTTGGCAGAAACATGGATGTTGTCCCATAACTCTCCTTATATAACCACCACAAAAACTTTTAATAATAGTTTAAAGAAATGAGATTCCCAGTTTACCAGCAGCTTACTTTCTCTTGCTAGAGGTTTTAAAGCCCTCAGCAATGCTGTATGAAATGGATTAAATAAGACTAGACACAGCTCTGCTTCCATCCTTTGGTGATTGGGAATGATTTTGACATAGTGTCATTACCATATTATCATATGCTAGCCTAAAGGTCTTGATGAACTAACTTAGTAGCTGGCAGAATACAGGTCAAATTCTGTGCAGAGTTGTCAGGAGAAAAATTACAAATAAACATTTAATTATTCTACCTCCCCATTAATAAATTTTCCATAAACTTATCATTCTTATAGAAGAAGGATTGTTATGTGGAGCCATTTGAAGTAATTAAAATGAGAATTCAGGTCCTCTGAATTAATTAAATATAAGGGTGCTATTTTTCTTCTTTTAATATCAAACTAATGATCTTGACCATACTTAGTTTATAAAATGCTAATTTAATGAATTATTATGGAGAAAAAGAAGTTCCCATTGTAAAACTGCCATTAAGATTAGAAGTAAGAGATATATGATGAAATCCATATCATAATTCATACAACTAAGCAAAGTAGAAGTTATAAGTAGGAAATGTTAATGTGAGAAAAATTGCTTTATGCCCCTCAGCTGAGACTCTAGAGGAAAAAAAAGTGATTTAACTTCAAGTTAACTGCCATTTTCTATCTTCCAGTGAGGTAATAATAGCTTTCAAAATTTACATTGATCCCAGAAGTTCCTTTTGAAAACTTGCAAACATAGCTGATTACCATTTGTTGCATGGGTGTTACAGAAAAGATAAATATACTACCATTAGCCCTTTCCTCATATTACATTGAATGGAGCTATCCCTAAGCAAAATTCAAAACTGTTTTTGGGCATTTACAAAAAGAAGTGAATATGACAACTCTGAGATACCACTACACACCTGTCAGAATAGCTAAGATGACAGGAAAAGATAATGATGCATGTTGGAGGGGATGTGGAAAAACTGAGACACTGATGCATTGTTGGTGGAGTTGCAAAAGAATCCAGCCATTCTGGAGAGCAATTTGGAACCCAAAAAGTTATCAAACTGTGCATACCCTTTGATCCAGCAGTGCTACTTATATCCCAAAGAAATACTAAAGAAGGGAAAGGGACCTGTATGTGCCAAAATGTTTGTGGCAGCTCTTTTTGTAGTGGCTAGAAACTGGAAAATGAATGGATATCCATCAATTGGAGAAAGGTTGGGTAAATTATGGTATATGAACATTATGGAATATTATTTCTCTGTAAGAAATGACCAGCAGGATGAATACAGAGAGGTTTGGAGAGACTTGCTTGAACTGATGCTGAGTGAAATGAGCAGAACTAGGAGATCACTATACACTTCAACAACGATACTGTATGAAGACATATTCTGAGTGAAGTGGATATCTTCAACATAAAGAAGATCCAATTCACTTCCAGTTGATCAATGATGGACAGAACAGCTACACCCAAAGAAGGAACACTGGAAATTGAATGTATACTGTTTGCACTACTGTCTTTCTTCCCAGGTTACTTATACCTTCTGAATCCAATTCTTACCATGCAACAAGGAAATTGGATTTACACAGATATATTGTATCTAGGTTATACTGTAACACATTTTATATGTATGGGATTGCCTATCATCTAGGGGAGGGAGTAGAGGGGGGAGAGGAAAATTTGGAAAATTAAATACAAGGGATAATGTTGTAAAAAAAATACTTATGCATATGTACTGTCAAAAACTTATAATTATAAAATTAATAAAAAAAGAGTGTTCCAGGAGAAAAAAGTAAATACTAGGAACTAACATAGGATCTCTAAAAACAAGACTTGTTAAACTATCCTTTATTTCATTTTTATAAAAAAGTAGCAGAAAGGGGAAATCAGTAGGCATAGTATACCTGAATGTGAGCAAGGTTTTTTTTTAATTATTTTTTTTCTTTATTATAACTTTTTATTGAAAGTACATATAAATGGATAATTTTTTTACAACATTATCCCTTGCACTCACTTCTGTTCCAACTTTTCCTTTCCCTCCCTCCACCCCCTCCCTAGATGGCAGGCAGCCATATACGTGTTAAATATGTTATAATATATCCTAGGTACAATATATGTGTGCAGAACTGAACAGTTCTCTTTTTGAACAGGAAGAATTGGATTCAGAAGGTAAAAATAACCTGAGAAGGAGAACAAAAATGCAAACAGTTCACACTCATTGCCCAGTGTTCCTTCTCTGGGTGTAGCTGATTCTGTCCATCATTGATCAATTGGAACTGAATTAGATCTTCTCTTTGTTGAAGATATCCACTTCTATCAGAATACGTCCTCATACAGTATTGTTGTTGCAGTGTATAATAATCTCCTGATTCTGCTCATTTCACTCAGCATCAGTTCAGGTAAGTCTTCCAAGTTTCTCTGTATGAATATACTGCTGGTCATTTCTTACAGAACAATAATATTCCATAACATTCATATACCACAATTTATCCAACCATTCTCCAATTGACGGGCATCCAATAATTTTCCAGTTTCTAGCCACCACCAAAAGGGCTGCCACAAATATTATGGCACATACAGGTGCCTTTCCCCTCTTTAATATCTCTTTGGTATATAAGCCCAGTAGTAACATTGCTGGATCAAAGGGTATGCACAGATTTTTGGGCATAATTCAAGAATGCTCTCCAGAATAGTTGAATTCGTTCACAACTCCACCAACAATGTATCAGTGGTTCCAGTTTTACCTCATCCCCTCCAACATTTATCATTATTTTTTCCTGACAGCTTAGCCAATCTGACAGGTGTGTAGTGGTATCTCAGAGTTGTGTTAATTTTCATTTCTCTGATCAATAGTGATTTGGAACACTCTTTCATATAAGTAGAAATAGTCTCAATTTTATCATCTGAAAATTGTCTATTCATATCCTTTGACCATTTATCAATTGGAAAATGGCTTGATTTCTTATAAATTGGAGTCAATTCTCTATATATTTTGGAAATGAGGTCTTTATCAGAACCTTTGATTATAAAATGTTTTCCCAGTTGCTTCTCTTATCTTGTTTGCATTAGTTTTGTTTGTACAAAGGCTTTTTAATTTGATATAATCAAAATTTTCTATTTTGTGATCAATAATGATCGCTAGTTCTTCTTTGGTCACAAATTCCTTCCTCCTACACAAGTCTGAGAGGAAAACTATCCTATGTTCCTCTGATTTAGTTATGATCTTGTTCTTTATGCCTAAATCATGGACCCATTTTGATCTTATCTTGGTGTATGGTGTTAAGTGTGGGTCCATACCTAATTTCTTCCATACTAATTTCCAATTTTCCCAGCAGTATCTGTCAAATAATGAATTCTTATCCCAAAAGTTGGGATCGTTGGGTTTGCCAAACATTAGATTGCTATAGTTATTGACTATTTTGTCTTATGAACCTAACCTATTCCACTGATCAACTAATCTATTTCTTAGACAATACCAAATGGTTTTGGTGACTTCTGCTTTATAATATAGTTTTAGATCAGGTAGGTATAGCTAGGCCACCTTCATTTGATTTTTTTATTAATTCCCTTGAAATTCTCAACCTTTTGTTCTTCCATATGAATTTTTTTTCTAGTTTCTTGGGAGTCTGATTAGTATAGTACTAAATAAATAAATTAGTTTAGGGAATATTGTCATCTTTATTATATTTGCTTGGCCTATCCAAGAGCACTTAATATTTTTTCAATTATTTAAATCTGACTTTATTTGTGTGGAAAGTGTTTTGTAATTTTGCTCATATAATTCCTGATTTTCCTTTGCTCAATAGATTCCTAAATATTTTATGCTTTCGACAGTTATTTTGAATGGAATTTCTCTTTGTATTTCTTGCTGTTGGAATTTGTTGATGTATAAAAATGCTGAGGATTTATGTGGATTTATTTTGTATCCTGCAACTTTGCTAAAGTTGTGAAATATTTCTAATAGCTTTTTAGTAGAATCTCTGGGGTTCTCTAAGTATACCATCATATCATCTGTGAAAAGTGATAATTTGGTTTCCTCATTACCTACTCTCATTCCTTTAATCTCTTTCTCAACTCTTATTACTGAGGCTAGCATTTCTAATACAATATTGAATAATAATGGTGATAGTGGGCAACCTTGTTTCACTCCTGATAATTACTGGGATACAGTTTATCCCCATTACATGTGATGCTTACTGACAGTTTTAAATATATGCTCCTGACTATTTTAAGGAAAAGTCCATTTATTCCTATACTCTCAAGTGTTTTTAGTAGGAATGGATGTTGGATTTTATCAAATGCTTTTTCTGCATCTATTGAGATGATCATATGGTTTTTGTTATTTGGTTATTGATATAGTCAATTATGCTAATAGTTTTCCTAATATTGAACCAGCTCTGCATTCCTGATATAAATCCTACTTGGTCATAGTGTATTATCCTGTGGATGATTTTCTGTAATCTTTTTGCTAATATTTTATTTAAGATTTTAGCACCAATATTCATTAGGGAGATGGGTCTATAATTTTCTTTCTCTGTTTTCAATCTACCTTGTTTAGATGTCAGTACCATGTCTGTGTCATAAAAGGAATCTGGTAGGATTACTTCAATCCCTATTTTTTCAAATAATTTATATAGCATTGGAGTTAATTATTCTTTAAATATTTGGTAGAATTCACATATAAATCCTTCTGGTCCTGAGGATTTTTTTCTTAGGGAGTTGATTAGTAGCTTGTTCTATTTATTTTTTCTAATATGGGACTGTTTAACCAATTTACTTCTTCCTCTGTTAATCTGGGCAAGCTATATTTTTGAAGGTATTCTTCCATTTTATTTAAGTTATTGAATTTATTGGCATAAAGTTGGGCAAAGTAACTCCTAATTATTGCTCTAATTTCTCCTTCATTAGTGGTGAGTTCCCCCTTTTCATTTTTAAGACTAACAATTTGATTTTCCTCTTTCCTTTTTTTAATTAGATTTACTAAGGGTCTATCTATTTTGTTAGTTTTTTCATAGAACCAACTCTTAGTTTTATTAATTAATTCAATAGTTTTTTTTTTTTACTTTCAATTTTATTAATCTCTCCTTTTATTTTTAGAATTTCAAGTTTAGTTTTTAACTGGAGGTTTTTAATTTATTCCTTTTCTAGTATTTTTAGTTGCAAGCCCAATTCATTGTCCTTCTTTTTCTCTATTTTATGCAAGTAGGCCTCTAAAGATATAAACTTTCCCCTTATTACCACTTTGACAGCATCCCACACATTTTGGTATGACATCTCATTATTGTCATTTTCTTGGGTGAAGTTATTATGTCTATGATTTGCTGTTTCACCCAATCCTTCTTTAGCATGAGATTATTTAGTTTCCAATTATTTTTGATCTATTTTACCCTGGCTTTTTATTAAATGTAATTTTCATTGCATTGTGGTCTGGAAAGGATGCATTTACTATTTCTGCCTTACTGCATTTGAATTTGAGGTTTTTATGTCCTAATATGTCATCAGTTTTTGTATAGGTTCCATGAAATGCTGAGAAGAAAGTGTACTCCTTTCTGTCTCCATTTAGTTTTCTCCAAAGATCTATCATATCTAACTTTTCTAGTATTCTATTTACCTCTTTGACTTCTTTCTTATTTATTTTGTGGTTTGATTTATCTAATTCTGAGAGTGCAAGCTTGAGCTCTCCCACTATTACAGTTTTGCTGTCTATTTCTTTTTGTAGCTCTCTTAATTTCTCTTTTAAGAATTTAGATGCTGCACCACTTGGTGCATATATGTTTAATATTGATATTGCTTCATTATCTATGCTACCCTTTAGCAAGTTATAGTGCCCTTCCTTATCTCTTTAAATTAGATCAGCTTTTGCTTTTGCTTGATCTGAGATCAGGATGGCTACTCCTGCTTTTTTGACTTCACTGAAGCATAGTAGATTCTGCTCCAACCTTTTACCTTTACTCTGGATGTATCATCCTGTTGCAAGTGTGTTTCCTGTAAAAATATATTGTAGGATTCTGGCTTTTAATCCAGTCTTCTAATCACTTCCTCTTTATGGGTGAGTTTACCCCATTGACATTTATGGTTAAAATTACCAATTCTGTATTACTTGCCATCTTGATAACTCCTGCTTATGCAAATTTTCTCCTTTCCTTTCCCCTTATCCTCTTCCCTAGTATTAAACTTGTGAGCACCACTTGCTTCTCACAACCCTCCCTTTTTAGTATCTCTCCTCCCACCTATCTTACCTTTTCCTCAAAATTTCTGTATTCTCTTCTTCTTAGCTTACTCCTTTCCTTTTCACTTCTCCCCTCCCACTTTTCAATGAGGTGGAAGAAGTTTCACCATAAATTGAATAAGTCTAATATTTTTCTCCTTAAGCCAATACTTATGAGAGTAAGATACACACTATGTTCATCCCCCTCCCTTCTTTCTCTCAGATATAATGGGTTTCCTTTACCTTTCGTGAGATGCAATACCCCCACTTTACCCTTTTTCCGGTACAATTTCCTTTCCACCTCTAGTTTCTAGAACAAATTATACATGTGTTCTTTATATATCTTTATAGCAGAAATATAGTTCTCAAGATTTCTTTTTACCTTTTTAGGTTTTTCTTGTGTTCTATATTTGGAGATCAAACTTTTTGTTTAGTTCCAGTTTTTTCATCAGAAATAGATGAAATTCACTTATTTTGTTGAATGTGAGCAAAGTTTTTGAGAAGTCCTCTTACATTATCCTTGTAGGCAAAGTGAGATAAGTGATAGGAGAACTCAGTAAATTTAAGTTACTGAAATCACCTCTTCAAACAATGCAATTATTCAGTGTTGAATGTCTATCTCAACTTGTAGTCAGGAAAAGGTGGATTCATATCCTCTTTCAGGGGCTTAATAGCTATGTAATCATTAATTGTTAGGATTCTTACTAGGTGCTAAGTCACTGGAATGAATTGAGACAATTGATTTGATCCTACAAGGAGATGCTATGTGCCAGAAATTGAAACAAGGTACTGAGTGGAATTGAGGAGACAATGATTAAATCTAACTTAGTATTACAACAAATAATGGTTTTCTAGTGATAATGGTTTCCTGGTGATTGGTGTATACTCAGTATTCACCATATAAACAAGAAACTCTCAGGGCCAAGCACACAGAAGCCCACAATCCCACTCTCAGAGGCAAAGTTTGATTCATTCCCGTGTCTACCTTCATGCTGATTGAAGGCTTTGGATTTCAAGGGAGCTAGAGACTGAAGCTGGGTGGAGACATTCTAACCAGAAAAGATTCAAGACTTTGAAGGACACAATATAGGATCCGGACTTTAACTCCTGGCTGCATTTTGGGATTATTGAACTGGAATTAAAGCCAAGGCTATCTCTCCAGAAGCTACCCAAAATATCTGCCCCCAGAGAATGATCTACAATCTAGAGACAACAGAACTTCATATTTTGGTGCCGGAAGGTGGGACAGACACAATCCTAATTCCAGTGGAAATGACTGATCCATATTTCAGTGGAAAAGTATCTCTGACCCAGAAATAAGGGTGAGTAACAACAAAATTTTGTTAAAGAGCTAAAGTAGAATTTCAGCAAAATGGGGCAAATTTTTAGAAAACAGCCTTCTGTTTCCATTCAATGAAAATGTTTAGAGAGCATTGTCAAGGTTATGAAAAGCCAAGGATTGATTAAAATTTTGGAGGAGATCACTGAACTTTTAAAAACTGTGCAGGTCATATGTCCTTGTTTTTCTATGGAAAAAGAATTGGATTTAGATGAGTGGAAATTAGTAGGAGAGGAACTAAGTGAACACTACAATTCCAAACCAAACTTAATTTCCAAAGATACACTTCATATGTACAATTTAATCCAAGTGGCTTTAAAAAGTGTTAGACTAAAGAAAAGGAAGAAAGAACAGGATGGGGAGAATCCAACTAAACTAGGTGAAAAGGATGAATCAGATAACAATGGAGTTAAGTACAATTCTGAGCAACAGGAGCATTTCCCATATCCTCCCTCAATTCCCTCAATTTCACCTTCAGGGGTGGAAGAAGAAGGATGAGGGGAAAAGGCAGTGACACAAACAGAATCACCTTTGAAGCAGCCTATGACAAGATTAGAAAAAGCATTGATTAAGGCTAAGAGAGAAGGAGAAGATGTAAGTGATTTTATACATACATACCCTGTAATTGAAGCAATTGACTCTTCAGGTCAAAAAAGGAGAAGTTACACTCCTTTTAATTTTGGATAAAATTAAGGATTTGAAAAAAGGTTGCACTCTTTATGGGGCCACATCATCTTATGTTAAAATGTTACTAGATAATTTGGCTTATGAAATCCTAACCCTGAATAATTGGAAATCCATAGCTAGGACATGTTTAGAACCTTGAAAAAACTTGTTGTGGCTTTCAGAGTATCATGAATTATGTAGCATTCAAGTCAAATGCAATAGGGAAACAGGAGTTAACACACAATTCACTTTTGACCAACTAGCAGGTGAAGGTTGGTATAGAGAGAATTTAGAACAGATTTATGATCCCATAACAGTGTATGAGCAAATTTCTAAGGCTGTAATAAAAGCTTGGGGTTCCCTCCACAGACTGAAAGATCAAGGGGAAGCTTCCACAAAAATAGAGCAAGATCCCAATGAACCTTTTGTGGATTTTGTGGGATGTTTGCAAACTGCTGTCAAAAGAAGTATTGGAAAATATGCAGCTACAGAAATAATGACCATAATTTGGCTATGGAGAATGCCAATGAGGCTTGCAAGAGAATTATATGGGGACTACACAAAGATGCTTCTTTAGAGGAGATATAAGATGGTGTGCCACAGTGGCCACCAATGCTTATTATACTCAGACTAGAACTATTGGAGAGAATGCAGCTACAGAAATAATGACCAGACATTTGGCTGTGGAAAATACAATGAGGTTTGCAAAAGAATTATATGGGGACTTGACAAAGATGCTCCTTTAGACAAGATCATAAGATTTTGTGCTACAGTGGGCACAAATGCTTATTGTACTCAGACAATGATGAAGATGGAAAGACATGATCCCTCCTGACAAAGGACTTCTAGAGAAACTCATTGTTTTCAATGTGGAAGAGTTGGACATCTAAGAGCTCAATATAGATATGGAGATAGAGTGAGAAGAAAGGGTGAGAGAAGACCTAAAACTCCATGTCCAAAATGTCACAAGGGCTTCCACTGGGCCTCCAAATGTAGATTGACCCAGGGAAATGAGAGGCGGAGCCCAGCTTCAGCCCCCCCCCCAGGTGGGGCATGATGGCAGCTGAGGTTATACCCAAAGAGCCTTTAGAAGGTCAGGACTCTGACTTGATCAACCAGCAGAAAAGCAATCACATGGCAGAAAGAGTTTACCTGATCAGTCAGCAAAAAAGCAATCAGATAGCAGAAATAGATTACACTTGGGAAGAATACAGGCCTTTTAAACCAACAGGGCAGTGTCCAGTATGACCAACTCCACTATCTTTAGATAATTGCCAGGTGATGTGGAGAGAGACCAGAAAGTGGTGAATGGAAGGGACCAGATAGGTTAACTGCTTGGGGAAGAGGGCTGGCTTGATTGTATTTCTTCAGATGGAGAAGGAATCAGATGGGTGCCAACAAGTCATATTCTCCTTGTCCATCAGAGAGAGACAGAAAAAGAGAAAAACCTCAAAACAAAGGAGAAGATCTAAGAAACATCTGACACTGAAAAAGCATGGCTGATAAGGAGAGTGTTAAAGAACTTTAAAACCAGTAGGAATCATTAGATTCCCTAATATAAGATGAGACTATTGAAGGACTTTAAAACTTGCAGGAATTATTGGATTCCTGGCATATGAACTAATGGACAATGGATTCCTTTTGGACTATTTCTAGGACTTATGAGCATGTACAAATTCCTCATGTTGATTCATGTTATTTGTTACGTTACTTCTAGCATGTGCTATGTTACTATTTGTTTATGTCATTTATGTAATTATGTATAATACTTCATATATTGATGGATTTATGTATATCTGTTTCAAGGTCATGACCACCCTATGTTCTAAATCAAAAGAAAGGGGGAGATGTTAGGATTCTTACTAGATGCTAAGTCACTAGAATGAATAGAAACAATTGATTTGATCCTACAAGGAGATGTAATGGGCCAGAACTTGAAACAAGGTAATAAATGGAATTGAGGAGACAATGATTAAATCTAATTTAGCATTGATTTAATCCTACAACAAATAATGGTTTCCTAATGATGAAATGATTGGTGTATAATCAGAGAGTATAATCCCACTCTCTGAGGCGGGGTCTGATTCATTCCCACATTTACCTTCATGCTGGCTGGAGGCTTTGGATTTTGAGGGTGCTAGAGACTGAAGCTGGCTAGAAACATTCTGACAGGAAAAGATTCAAGACTTTGAAGGACACAATATTGGATCCTGGCTGCATTTTTGGATTATTGAACTGGAATTAAATCCAAGGCTGCCTCTCCAGAAGCTCCCCAAGAGATCTGCCCCCAGAAAACGATCTGCAATCTAGAGACAACAGAACTTCACAATTAATGAATTATATAATTTTCAAAATGGAAATTGTAATAATTATTAGGGTTGCTGTGGGACTCTAATAATGGAGTAAATCACTTTGCAAACTTTTAAATGCTATATAAATATCAGTGATTATTGGCCTCTAAACTTTCTGAAATGTCATGACTATTTTATTTTTTAAAAAATTGACGAATTATTTAGATGAAAACATTGTTGCATTATGGTTGCAAATGACACAAAGCAAGGAAAGATAACTAAAATATAAGCTCTTTAATTTACATAAAGTTTTTTTCCTAATATGTTAGAACTATGTAATGTTACTGTAGACTGTAATTAGCATTATTCTCAATAAATACAAGATATGCAAAGAAAGGATTTTTTAAGATTTTAATAATGCTTTAATCCAAGAGGGACTCACATGAGGATTTCAGGTTTTTTAGTATGTTGGTAGGATAGGTATTTAGGAGTATGACAGACTTTTATTGCTCCTCAAATCATATCACACACTCAGCTCCACCTATGACTAGTCTTTATGAGAAAATAGATTTTAGGTATAAAATCAGAGTAAATTTGTATATAGAAATTTATGTATATGTGTGTGTTTTCCTATATGAACTGAGGGTAGAGTGAAGCCCCTCTTCTCCCTCTGCCCCCAGTTAGCAGCAAATAATCTCTAAATAGTTTTTTTTCTTTTAGTAAGTCAATGGTAACACAAAAAATTAAAAACAACCCATTCCCCAAATTTATGCATCTAAAGCCACATTTATACAATGACATTTTGAGGTTCAGTTGACTGGTTTCTGTCAATATAAAAATTATTATTGAAATGCAATTCTTTTAAGCTCATAGAAATGCAAAAAGATTCTCCCATCTTTTCATAGGCTATACAATTTATACCATTTTCTCTCTTCTAAGAAATATGCCATATGTTGCTTATGAGAATAGAATCCAAACTTAGCATTGCTTAGGCTAGATCTGTGAAAAGATATTCACAAGTCCCCAGGTCCAGGACAGCAGTGAGGGAAACCACACTAATTAGAACCACTACAAATTTTTGGTATCTAATCTTAACTGGGCTCTCATTCAACACTGCAACCATTCTATTCTATCTTTCTAATTTTCTCAATACCCCATTCCTTAGGGCAATTGTTAGGTGGTAATATAGAGTATTAATATGGACTTTTATTATACTAATACTTACATGGATTCAAATATTGCCTCATACATTTACTATTTTACCCTGGACAATCAGTTAAACTCTCTCATCTGGAATTTCCTCACCTGTAAAATTTGAATAATAGCACTTACCTGATAGGGTTACTTTGTAAACCTTAAAGCCCCATAAAAGTGGTAGCTCAAGCCTCACTCACCACACCTTCCTCTCCATAGATCACAAACTATGCTCACAATTGGTCCAAAAATTTGATACCAATTGACAAAAGTTCCTGCTTCCTTCTTCCTCCTTAACTCATACCATTGAGATATGTTCCTCTATTAGCAACTTCTAATTTTTAAAGTCAACTCTTTTGTGTGAACCTTTGATTCCAGTCTCTCTTAATTTTCCTAGTAGATTACTCCTACTAACATGCCTACTATCTTTTTATCTTCAATCTCTCCCTATATACTAGTTCTTTCTATACTGTCTACTAACATGTCCATGTTATGCTCAGCTTTAAAAATATCCTGATTTGAATATGCTATTTCTACTATGTATTATTTTGTCTCTCCCTTCTTTTGTGACCAAACACCTTGATAAAGCATTTTTACACTACTTCCTCTTTTTTCTCTTCTAAGCCCTCTGTAAGATGACTATCAATACATAAGATGACTATCAATACATAATTAAACTGAAACTATTCTCTTCAATGCTACCCATTGTGTCTCAATTGCTAAATCCAATAGTCCTTTTTTTCAATTTTGATCATGCTATACCTCTCCACATTATTTGACACTGCTGATACACAAAAAAGCAGCATCATTACTGAGTTTTTTTATGCAAGTATATATTTTAAAAATTATTGCTTTTTAGGGTTATTATTTCAGAAAGTAATTTTGCCATGGATTTTGCTCAATAATCATCTTTGAAAGAGGAAGATATCATTGTTCAGTATGGTCAGTTACATGGTGTTCTTAATAGAAAGACTTACCAATTCTTACCTCAAACTGAAGGTTTTCAGTAAATGTAAAAATAATATGGAGAACAGAAAAAAAATTAAATTTTGTGTTTTTCATTGATGCTTTTGAGAAATGCTGGATAGTTCTTGAATATAAGAGAACGGGTTATTCTGAGAGAAAATCTAATACTGCTTCTGATAAAAAATTTAAAACTTGTACCAGGATTATTTTCATGCTTCATATACTCCATTGACCTGATTCCATGAAATAGATCATTGAACAACTTAAAATAGAAAACAGGAGAAAGCCAACCTACATGATGTCATGTCTACTTTTTTTTTTAAATCAAATAAGTATTTGTTTGTTTTTGATGTGTACTGGTGAAAACGTCAGAGATATCGAAACTCAATTTCTTAGGAAGATGGAAGAGGTGATCTGTTTTAATATGTGTCCTTTCCACTTGAAATCCTGTACAAGCATAATATCTTAGGAAAAGCACTTAAATTCTGGGCTCAAAAAAAATCAGTTGACATTTTATATTGTACAAATTCACATATTAAGTTTAAGTCATGTTTATGAAAGTCTAAAATAAAAAGTGGACTACATAACAAAATTATAGTTAAGGACAAACCTTTAAGGAATAGCAGACATGTAACAATGATTTTTTAAAAATCTTATTTGATCACAGCTTACATTAGAATACTTGGAGACATATCCCGAGAGATCCAAAGAGATGAAAACCTACACACACAAAAAATATACCTACAGAGCTGAAGAGATATCCATATATGGAAGCAAACTTATTGTTTATTTCCTTTGCAGAAGCAATAGAGGGAGTGCCCTTCTTCATCCTAATTAGAAAAACAAATTTAAACATTCAATTCTATGATTAATAGTATGATTGAACTAACTATTGCCAACTGGGTATGTGCTATGATTTTTTTTTTTTTTTACTTCAAGAGTGATGAAGGGTATTCCCTGGACTTGAATCTCTATTCAAATTGTGCCTTTGATATTCACTTGCTATGTGATCACAGGGAAGACATTTAATTCTCTATTTCACTAGGTATAAAAAGGGGATATCTATAGTACCCACCATATAGTCTGATTATGAGATTCAAATTAAATGATGTAAATAATTTTGAAAACTTTAAAATGTGATGAAGGTCAATTATTATTAACTATTTCCTTGAAACCAGAAGACTCAGACATCTGCAGAGTACAATTATAAAACGTTGATCTTACATGACCTTTGAGTTTCCATTGATCAAAAAAGATTAATGACATTATCTGTGGCCAAATTATATTTCCTAAGACTCTGAGAAGTTTAGAATATTAGATCTAGAAAGTTCCTCAAAATACCTCCTAGAATTGTGACCAGAAAATTGAGATAGGCAATAAGAAGTGATTATCATAAAAGCAGCCAGGCATTTGAGGAAAATAGAAAGTCTCCAGATACCAAGTCTTTCCACTATTATAATTCCATAGAAGTAACAAAACTCCTCATGAAGAAAAGTTCTCTGAACCCAAGAACTATATGAACACAATTACAAAATACTTCTCACCCACATAAATTCAGAGCTAAACAATTGGAAAAACATTACTTGTTTATGGGTAGGCCAAACTAATATAATAAAAATGACAATTCTACCTAAATTGGGTCAACTTGTCCAAGTGTCATACCAATCAAACTACCAACATATGAACTCATAGAACTAGAAAAAAATATAATGAAACTCATCTGGAAGAGCAAAAGATCAAGAATATAAAGGGAATTCATGAAAAAAAAAAATACAAAGGATGGTGATTTAGTAGTACCAAACCTAAAATTATATTATAAAGCAATAGTAATTAAAACCATTTGGTACTGAGTAAGAAATAGAGTAGTGGATCAGTGGAATAGATTAGATACACACAACACAATAATCAAGGTTTATAGTAATTTAATATTTACTAAACCCCCAAACTCCAGTTTCTGGAATAAGAACTCATTATTTGACAGGAATCACTGAAAAAACTGGAAAATATTATGTCAGAATCTCAGCCTAGACCTACATTTCACACCCTATGCCAATATAGGGTCAAAATAAGTATATGATTTGGGCATAAAGGATGATACCAGAAATGAATTTGGAAAGGAAAGAATAATTTACCTATCAGATCTTTGATGAAGAGAAAAATTTGTGACCAAAGAAGAATTAGAGAACATTATGAAAGGTAAAATGGTCCAAAATATATAGAGAATTGACTCTAATTTATAAGAAATAAAACTATTCTCCAATTGATAAATGGTCAAAGGATATGAACAGACAATTTTCAGATGATGAAATTGAAACTATAGCCACTAATATGAAAGTTTTCCAAATAACTATTGATCAGAGAAATGCATATTAAGACAACTCTGAGATACCAACTATACACCTGTCAGATTGGCTAAGATGACAGGAACAAATGATGATGAATGTTGGAGGGGATGTGGGAAAACTGGGACACTGATGCATTGTTGATGGAGTTGTGAAAGAATCCAACCATTCTGGAGAGCAATCTGGAATTATGACCAAAAAGTTATCAAACTGTGCATACCCTTTGATACAGCAGTGCTACTACTGAGCTTATATATCCGAAAGAAATAGTAAAGCTGGGAAAGGGATCTATATGTGCCAAAATGTTTGTGGCAGCTCTTTTTGTAGTGGCTAGGAACTGGAAAATGAATGGATGCCCATCAATTGGAGAAAGCTTGGGTAAATTATGGTATATGAATGTTATGGAATATTATTGCTCTGTAAGAAATGACCAGCAGGATGAATACAGAGAGACTTGGAGAGACTTACATGAACTGATGCTGAGTGAAATGAGCACAACCACAAGATCACTATACACTTCAACAATGATACTGTATGAAGATATATTCTGATTGAAGTGTATATCTTCAACATAAATAAGATCTAATTCAGTTCCAGTTGATCAATGATGGACAGAAACAGCTACACTCAGAGAAGGAACATTGGGAAAGGAGTGTAAAATATTTGCATTATTGTCTTTCTAGTCAGGTTACTTATGCCTTCGGAATCCAATTCTTGCTATGCAATAAGAAATTTGGTCTTACACACATATATTGTATCTAGTTATACTGTAACACATTTAATATATATGTGATTGCCTGTCATCTAGAAGAGGGAGGGGAAAATTTGGAAAAATGAATACAAGGGATAATGTTGTAAAAAAATTACCCATGCATATGTACTGTCAAAAATTATAATTATAAAATTAATAAATTATAAAAAAGAAAGGCAAAATGGACAACTTTGATTACATTAAATTAAAAAGAATTTGCATAAACAAAACTAACAGAACAAGATTAAAATGGAAGTAAAAATCTGGAAAAAATCTTTCAGCCAGTATTTTTGATATCTTATTTCTAAAATATATAAAGAACTGTGTCAAATTTATAAGAATACAAGTCACTCCCCAATTGATAAATGGTCAAAGACTATGAACAGACATTTTTTAGATCATGAAATTAAAGTCAACTGTAGTAACATGAAAAAATACTTTAAATCACTCTTGATTAGAGAAGTGCAAATTAAAACCACTCTGAGGTACCAGAGATGACTAGAAAAGTTAGTGATAAATGTTGGAGGGGAGGGGAGAAAACTGGGACACTCATGCAATGTTAGTGGAGTTGTGAAATATCCAACCATTCTGGAGAACAATCTGGAACTATGCCCAAAGGGTGCATATCCTTTGACCCAGCAGTGCCATTATTGGGTCTGTATCCCAAGGAAATCATAAAGAGGGAAAAGGACCTGTGTGTCCTGTGCAAAAATGTTTGTAGCAGCTCTGCCTTTCTATGATGAAGAAGTTGACTTTAGAAAGGCCTGGAAAGATTTACACAAAGTGATGCTGAGTGAAACAAACAGAATTAGGAATACATTGTATATAATAACAACAAAAATGTGCTATAACCAACTATGAAATGTGTGGTTCTTCTCAGTGGTTCAATGATCCAAAGCAATTCCAATAGACTTTCAACAGAAAATTCAGCCTGAATCCAGGCTGTGGATGTAACTGTGGAGACTGAATTTAAATCAACACATACTATGCTCACTTTTTTTTGCTTCCATGATTTTTCCCCTTTTGTTCTGATTTTTCTCTCCCAAAATGATTCATAAAGCAATGTGTATTAAAAGGGAAAGAGTAGGGGGAAAAAGGTTTTCTGGAAACACTTATCATTTTTTCCTCTGACACTACATGCCAACTTCTGTATGCTTATTTCAGATATTATAATATGTTTTTGCTGTATTTAGTTGTTGAATGAATATTCACCAGGTTTGATGATTTTTATAGAAATTCAAGATATGAGAAAAAATTATGTTCTAATTAAGTTGAAGAAATATACACAAAAGCCTAGTCTGGGCATCAAATTTATGATGAAGCAGGGGTTATGAGAGGCAGAGAGAGATGGAGAAATATTTTTATTTATAAATCTCTTTTTCAGCTAAAGGTCAAAGAAACTTGTTGCTTCAAAGTATTTCAGAATTATTCCCTTTAGAAAGTATTTGTCACTTTGGAGGAAGTTCTTATGGGAAGCATAGCAATGACAACAAAAAGGAAGAAAGAATGGCTATTGAAAACCAGTGTTTTAAGTCCATTTCTAAAATGTGGCTCATTTCCATGTAAATCTAGGACGAACTTATTAAAAACTATTAGTAAGATAAATGTTCTCTTAATATGTAAATCTATGTCTTTGATCTGAAATGTGGAAAAAAGGAATTGCTTTACAAAATATCTAATCTGCAGTTCAGTAATTATATGAGCAGGTGGTTAATTGCAGGTGCTGTTAATGACTTGCCCCTCATCACAAAGACACAAATAGCCAATTTTTGTGTGCACTAAGTCAGTTGCAGGGGCAATTACATTAGCCACATAGTTTTAAATTTGTAAATCTTGTAGGTGCATAAATTTACAAGCAAAATAGGATACCTGGTTTTTGTAAGCTTCAAACCTTGGCCTTTACCAATTGACACACATTTTGAAAATATTTCTGTATGCACTGGTACTGATTTTCTTTATATATTTTAAAATAGCATTTTTATTGAAGATCCTACATGCTGGAAGAGTAAAGGGAGTAAAATTCATTTATCTACATCTTTTTTTATGGTATGCTGTGATTTTTTATGAACTATCTAAATAAATTATAAAATAGGGCCATTTATATCTATAGAACTACAGTGGGTCTTCCAGAGCTATACAGAGGCATTTAATTTAAGGCCCTGCTTGTTTCTAATAAATATCTAAGGCATAAGAATAGGAATATGATTTTAAAAACCTGTCTATGTGTTGAACCTGGAAACATCAACAAAAATTATGAAATAACATAAATTATTCCATAACAGAGTGCTTTAGAGGCATTGAGTGAAAGCAGAATGCTTAAAGAACTCCAGAATAAGGATCTGATTTTTTTATTTCAAATTCTTTTTAGAAAGAATGCATCCTAGGAGGAAAAAGGTAAACTGTATCTAGTCATAATTAACAACAACAAAAAAAGAAAATTATAAAATTCCTGTTATATTGATATAGGATGTTAATTGACAGAGTTAATTCATGAAGCTATCAAAATATCTCAAGACAGATAAACCAGAGTATTTATAAGGAAGTACACATGCAGACAGACATAGGGATTGGAAGAATCATGAAAAAATAAACACATTTTCATAAAGGTCATAATTGAAAATATTTAAGGAAAGAGAATCAGAGAACCTATTCACCAAGAGAGTGGTAAAAATCAAAGGTGAACCAATGTACTATAGTTATTAGTTCACTTTCAAAGAAGATTAAGACACTATTCAGCAATTAATACATTTTAGCACTTCCCAGAAAGGTTGATTTTCTTCCTGTCATACAAATTTAATTTTTTGTTGTTATTGATACAAAAAGAAAAAAGAAAAAAAAAGAAAAGTATTGATAATATGAATTAAATTAATTTTAGAACACTGAGATTCATAATGAAAAATAAAATGAAAAGAATAAGATTGTATAGGATGATCTTCATAATTTTTTGCAAAATTAGCTTGATATGGCAAGTGTGACTATAAAGGAATGAGATTAATTCTAAAAAAAATATGCTTTCTCTTCCCAACATTTTCTGATTCACTTACATGTTTGTATACATAATATGATTAATAAGAAAAATACTCTTTTATATTTCATATTGTATGAATGTGTGCATATATATGTATACACACATATATACACATGTGTATAATATATGTGTATATATATATAATCTTATTAATAGGAGGATTGTCTATAGTACCTCTGTCAGATTAAGAGTGATATGCCACATAAAAAATTCTGTCAATATACTTGCCAGACATCTGACTACTTACATGGCAACTGATACTGTTTAAAGGCTATCATAAGCATTCTATAATCTCAGAACTTATTTTTCAAAAGTTTGATTTAAAAGGTAATTCTAATCACAAAACTAATCCTCTTATATAGCCCCAATATGACCATTTTGTTAAATAAAAATAGCTTTATAATTCATCTAATGGGATCACGAATAGTGAGAAAGGATATAAAATAAGAATATATTTTATATTTCTATCTGTACTGTTCTCTCCAGAATTTTTTTCCAATCCATGAAAATGGAAATTGAAGTCAAGATTGGAAATAGTTCATCAAGTAGACTGAAACTGGTTTGTCCTCCTAGACAAAGTATAAATGATAACATCACCTTAATGTTTATTTGCTCCCATGAAAATTCAAAAACGGACATTATGCCATCATTAAAATCTTTAAATACTTTTTGCTCCTTATCAAAGTACACTATAAACTCTACATCACAAAAAAGCCATCAAACTGCAAATATATAAAGGAAGAATTATTAGTTGAAGGAGTAAATTGATTCATCACTGATGATATATAAGAGCAGCTCCCAAACACTATCAACTGCCATCAGTCAATCTAATGCTGGCATCTAAAATGAGAATCCTTTATCAAAGCAAAATAAATAAGTATAAATAATTTACTTTAACTTGGAAACTTTTCACATTTCAACCTGATTTTACAAAACATGTAAATTCCAAACCTACTTCTTAGAAAAAAAAATCTATTCAATAAATTGGAAAACAGAAAAATTTCAATTGGTGATTTTGTAGTTAAAGTATTATAGACCACTTATTTATGTTTGCCATCTGCTATTAAAACAGACGAAGACATAGTCAGCTATGGCTTAAAGAAATTATTTCCAGCTGAGAATACATAGTTTTGTCTCATTCTAAATTCTTAAATTTATCATTATTGAAGAATAATTAATGTGATTTTAATACATTGTATATAAAACATTAAGATGGATCCATTTTAAAATTGTCAAATCTATAACAATATGATCTGTATGTATGTACAAACTTTAAAGTATATTTTAAAAATAAGTGTGATAATAATAACAAATAACATTTCTTACATTACATGCCAGACTATGCTAAGTACTTTGCAGTGATCTCACTTGATTCTTCCAACAACCCTGAGAGGGAAGCACTATTATTATCCCCATTTTACACATGATAAAACTGAGATGAATAGAGTTTAAGTGACCTGATCAATGTCTGAGACTATGTTCCAATTCTGGTCTCCCTGACTCCAGTCCCATTGCATTATTTAAGAGTTATGTATCCTATTTTTATGTCTTATATAAATATTAGTCTTAATAAGAACCTCATTTTACAAAGAGTGTAACTGAAATTCAGAAAGATCATCAAATGATGCAAGTTACATAGCTAATGATAGGCTAAATTAAAACTACAATATCTCTATTACTAAGATTTTCAAAATGGCAAACATCTGATCCAAAAATCCAGAAAACCATCAGCCTAAAACAGTGGTGCTTAAACCATTTTATAATCCTCTTTAAATTCTTCCACTTATTTTTTAAACCTGTTCAAATTACGTCTTTTCTGTATTTTTACTAATTGACATGTGACAAGGGAGAACTTTTTAAAAATGTTCATCCTTTTTCACTTTTATTACACTTGTTTCATCTTTCTTTTTTTTCTGATTCTCTATTCTTTTCATTACCCTCTGTTGAACTTATATTACTGCAAAGGTCCTTGCTCACCAAGACTGAACTCTGCTGTGTCCTGTTCTATTTTTCTGAAAGTAGAAAGGAAGACCAATAGAGAAAGAGTCAACTGACCAAGTGAGGTAATAATTCCTGCCCAATTCTGTCCCTTTGGGGCCCTGTCAGCCAATCACCAAAAGGTCATTGCATTCTTCCAGCTACATACCAGTAAAGTTATTCATATTCCATGGAGATGTATCCATTAATGCCTCCAAATATAAAGAATCTTTCCTTTAGTTTTTATTATATTTTATAATTTTTGAGATTCTATGCAAAAAATATTCAAAAAAATTTCTTTGAATACCAGTATTGGCACTTATTGTTACAACAGGCCTTGTGTAGTGCCTTACATTCTATGGGTTCTTCATAAATATTAGTTGATGATATATTCCCATGAAATAATATTCTTGTCTTGTATTACCTTCCAAGTCAAAGAATTAATGAATAAGTGTATGCATGAATGAATGAATGAATGAATGAACAAATTTAAAAAAAACATTCAATTCACTTATTTGCTATTTGTCATGAAATTTCCTTTCTGATTCCATGCTCTCCCTACTTTTCGGAGGTCACTTACCCCTAGAACTCCTATTCCCCTTCTCTTACAGTAAGATATAGAAAAGTAAAACAATTTCTAGGGTTATGGTATCTCAAAGCAAATCATTACAAATTGTGCACATTTTAATGTCTTCATTTACCATTATGAATTGTTTCTCTACTCCAATGGAATATTATTCAATGATCCCCCTCTCACCACTGAATTGAGATTTTTTTTTCATTCTTCTTCACTTTAGTCCTAGTTTTTATTACCTCATGAATTCTCCTAAACACCTTCTTTTGTTTTCTGAAAGAGTATTGGAGTCATTTTTAAACTAAATGTTTACTAATAACTTGATTAGGTTAAATCCCCTAGTTCCTTTTTTTTTTCCTTTCCTTTAATGTACCTTCCCATTCTCCAGTTCAGTCACAATAAAGAAATGCTTTACAGAATTTAGGGAGCAACTGGGGACTGATAATACATATTGGAGAATTTAACTTGCAAGAAGAATAGAAAGTCCGCATCATTCTTAAAAGTGTGGTGGTAGATCAATTGGCAATCTCTGTAGTTCTGGAGGTCATAGTGGTGGAATAGATGGTAAGATACAGTATATAAGGGCTAAAGGTATTTGTTTCAATTCATTATTTCTCTATCAAATTTATATTTTTCTGAATCGATGATTGAACATAAGTTGCAAAATAAATATTAAATATATTTCTTCATTGTTTTACACAAAAGATGCATACAAAAAGACAACTTCAAATGCTATATATTATCCTCTATCTCTGATTGAAAGATATTCTACAAGAATTTATTATATTATTATACAATATCTAAAATACTTTTAACAAAGTAAAAAAGAAAAAGTAGCATTTATTTCTAATTTAAATCAGTAAATAACATTTCTTTCCATTATGTAAGATGATTTTGCAAAATGGAAACTACTCAGAGATTGTTTAAAAAAAAAGATACAACAAAAAACCTTAACTTTATAGGCTTTTCTTAATATTGCTGAATAGAAAATGGGTTCTCTCTCTCTCTCTCTCTCTCTCTCTCTCTCTCTCTCTCTCTCTCTCTCTCTCTCTCTCTCTCTCTCTCTCTCTCTCTCTCTCCCTCTTCCCCTCTCTGTCTTCCTCTCCCCCTCTCTCCCTGTCTGTATGTCTCTCTCTGTCTCTCTCTTTCCTTTTTTCCCTACTCTTTTTCCCCTCCTTTTTCTCTGCTTCAACTACTCTCCCTTCTTTGTTTCTCTCTCTATTTTATTCATGTTTAATTTCCTTAATATTTAAATCACATCAATACCACCCTAAGTAAAAAAGAAAAAAAAATCCTTAGTCTCTATTTTAGAACAGGATTTCTTTTTTTTTTCTCAATTTCTAGACCTGTTCCTCTGTCCTGTGCCTTGTAAAATTTTCTGTTTCCTCAACTACAGAATACTCTGAAAATAATCACTGTTCACACAAAGCCTTTGAGCTTATAACTGAAGCTTCAAGATGTCTTTTAGGCTTATGGCTACACAGAGAATATTATGGTCATTAAGTCTAGAGCATAGAAATTCATGAATAACTAAGCCTTCTATGCCCTGATCCACTTAACAAAATATATCTTCAAAAGCTTACACCTTCCCATTGCTACTGAATGTTTGCCATATCTTGCTTTCTCTGGCTAAATTACCTTTAAGTCTTATCTCAGGAATGAATTCTTTACTGCCTGAGCCAAAATAAGGTCAAAACTTTCCTTCTAAATCCTATTGAATGACTACCTCATACATTCATTAGCATAATAACCATGGGTACCATTCTTTCCCAATGTCTGTTATATATTTTGTTACTTCTCATAGGTTGAGTTTGCTATGAAGCATGAGTTTGGCTTTACTTTTATATTGTCTACCTCACTATTTTTATTTATAGAGAATCAATGGTACATGCAATTCCATAGGTAGATAACTCATATAAAAATACAGTGATTAGTAAATATTTCTTTGTGATGAGTTTTCACTTGTTTATTTTGTCTAAGGCTTATCAGGTTTAGAAGACTTTAAGAAATTTCATATTCAAGGTCATAAAAAAAATATCTAGCTCTAAATACAATTAAGGATTGTAGTTCAAGCTTGTCTCTTCCCATGGTTCAAGTTTGTCCATTCTTGTGTTATCTATATAATACCTTAAGCAGAAAAAGGCAAAACAGCCTTGAGTCCCATGGTAATTATTAGTAAACAGAATTTGGGAAAGGACTAAGTATAATGTATCAGTCTAAAAGCAATTGGATCCATACAGTCACTCACATATGTCTCTCTTTTTATAAAATAGCCTATCACACAATGGGCTTTAAAGTCCTAAAACAAGCTGACATCTACAGTAAGGATTACATAAAAATAAAGAAATTCATTTTTGGGTTAGTTAGAGAGGCAGGAGAATTTAAGGTAGATTTGGAAATTTCAACATTAAAAGTTGGAAGACTTATGAAGGCTTAGTTTCTGAAGCTATTTAAAAAATTTGTCAGGTATAGAGTGGTTCATTGAGAAGAGCATTGAATTTATAGCAAAAAAAACCTGGGTTTAAATTCTAACTTTACTGCCTTTTGGTTGGATGACCTTCGAAAAGTGATTTTTCCCTTTAAGTACTAGTTTCTTCATCAGTATAATATCAAGGTTGAAAGTGATGACCTCCAAATTCTATTTCGGCTCTACATTGATATATTATGACTACAATTAGAAACAATCTTGCTAAAGCAGGATATATAGGCTTTATGACCTAAGAAGTGTTTCTGAACCCCTTATTTCCCACAAATCTGTGAAACCTATTTTTACACTTTTCATTTTCTTTTGCCAAAAAACACCAAAGAAAAATTTATTCATTTATTTTTTTTTATTGTAGACTCATTCTACTCTGCCTTATACCTCCTCTAAAACTAATTCCCTTGTCTCAATTCACTCTCACCTCCAAGTTATTGATTTTGGCTGACATTCAGTTCAACCTGTTATCAATTTTCTTAATCATCAGAAAGACAGGAAGGAAGGAAAATGCTTACACCATCCCCTTGCACTGCAGTATAAGACAGCTTTAGGTCATTCTTTCCACTTGATAGCTGTCTTAAGTTTTTGTTATGGTCCACTTTCACTATTTGCAAATTTTGCTAAGAAAATATTATAAAAGTAGTCCATAAGCCCCAAACCAGATTGAAGTCATATAGACATTCAAGTCTATGTACAGCTAACTGTTTTCTTCTATCTATTTCCTGTCCAGAAGTCTTATTTCTCCCTAATATTACTGTAAAATAATTTAAGCTCAGCAAAGTCTAAATAGAGGCAATTCATAAAAGGCTAAAATATTATTCAAAAAAGCAGCAAGCTAAACCAAATACACATGGCAAAAATTAGTAAGAAACAGGGAAAAGATGCATTTTCAATTTAGCTTTACAAATTATAATCAGTTGAGCTAGGAAGTCTTAGCTAGTAACAAATTGGTTTCAAGTTAGCAAAAGCACAGATGATACACTTTGAGGCAGGCAGGTGCATACCACCCAGAAAACTTGATGAATGAATTCAAATAACTGAATTGCAAATATCAGTTAACACTTGCTGGAAGGAAATGGGTTCTGGTTGCTGTAGTTGATAAAAGCAACACAGGAAAGCTAGGTGATACGGTGAATAGAGCATCAGCTCTAGAATCTAAAGGACTTGAGTCCAAGTCTGACTTCAGACATTTATTAGCTGTGTGATCCCAAGCAAGTCACTTAACCCAGTTTGCCTTAGTTTCTCATCTGTACAATGTGCTGGAGGAAAAAAAAAAGAAAGAAAGAGAAAGAAAGAAAGAAAGAAAGAAAGAAAGAAAGAAAGAAAGAAGAAAGAAAGAAAGAAAGAAAGAAGAAAGAGAAGAAAGAAGAAGAAAGAAAGAAAGAAAGAAAGAAAGAAAGAAAGAAAGAAAGAAAGAAAGAAAGAAAGAAAGAAAGAAAGAAAGGAAGAAAGAAAGAAAGGAAGAAAAAGAAAGAAAGAAAGGAAGAAAGAAAGAAAGGAAGAAGGAGGAAAAAAGAAAGGAAAAAAGAAAGAGAAAGAAAGAAAGAAAGAAAGAAAGAAAGAAAGAAAGAAAGAAAGAAAGAAAGAAAGAAAGAAAGAAAGAAAGAAAGAAAGAAAGAAAGAAAGAAAGAAAGAAAGAAAGAAAGAAAGGAAAAAAGAAAGAAAGAAAGGAAAAGAGAAAGAAAGAAAGAAAGAAAGAAAGAAAGAAAGAAAGAAAGAAAGAAAGAAAGAAAGAAGAAAGAAAGAAAGAAAGAAAGAAAGAAAGAAAGAAAGAAAGAAAGAAAGAAAGAAAGAAAGAAAGAAAGAAAGAAAGAAAGAATGAAAGAAAAGAAAGAAGAAAGAAAGAAGAAGAAAGAAAGAAAGAAAGAAACTATTCCAAAAGCTTTGCCAAGAAAATCTGGATCATGAGGTCAGACTTGACTTAACAACTCAACAACCAAAACAAAACAAAGAAATACAGCCTATATTTGCAACAGAACTACTTAGATTCAAAGATAATGAATGAATGAAGCATGTATTAAGTGCAAAGCATTGTGCTAAGTGCTAGGAATACAAAAAACTAGTGAGTAAAAGTCCTTGCTTTCAGGAAGTCTCTTTCTAATGGTAGAGAAAGGATATAAGAATCATATGGAAAGAGTTTCAAAGACTTTAAATTTTCTTTTCTGGGTTTTCAATAGTTATGATTCTGATACCTGCAGGAGTAATTTCTGGAGTACATCTACACAAGAATCTTCCTGGGATAAAAAAATAATAATAACTATCTTTCAAAAGAAAAAAGATGACTACAGGACAGGCAGGATTTAAATAAAAGTATCTTGCGTAAGGAGATGAAACAGATAAAAGGGTATATGAATTTGACTGTAAGCAAGTTTCTCGCCCTAACTTTTAATTTTAAAATTTGGAGTTTGGCAATATAATCACTAAGTATATTTCTAATTGAATAGTGTAAGGAATTCATGGAGACAAAAACACTGAACAAAGTCATTTTGCAAAAGACTAACCATGACAACTGAGGAGACACCTGCACAACGAGGAGAATATGACATCTCTCAAAGAAAAAATAATTTAATTCACTCCAACAGTTTCAATTTTCATGCATGTACAGATGACTCCCATATCTTTCTCACTAGCACTAATCTATCTTCTGAACTATATTCTTGACTCGAATATTTGACTAGCTCCTTGAATTCAATATACCACAAACCTTAGCCTTCCATCTTTCTTTCTACCTAAGCTTTTCTTTTTCTTCTGTGGAGAGAAAAATCAGGGTAAAATGGAAAAAAAAAACATGGGAAAGATTAAAAAAAAACAGAAAAAGAAGTAAACAAAACATGTATTGATTTACATTGAGTCTCTTTAGTTTGTGTTCTAGATGCAGATGTCATTTTTTGTCCAAAGTCTATTTGGAATGCTTTGGATCATTGAACTACTGAGAAGAAACAAATCTTTCATAGTTGATCATTGCACATCCTTGATATTATTGTATACTATGTGTTCCTTATCAATTCATGTAAATCTTTCCAGGCTTTTCTATAATCAGTTGTTCATCATTTTAATAAAACAATAATATTCTATTACTTCATGTACCACAACTTGTTCCTTCAGTCCCCAATTGATGAGCACCTACTCCTTTTCCAATTCTTTGGTACCACAAAAAGAGCTACTGCAAACATTTTTGCACATAAGGGTCCTTTTCCTTCTTTTATGATTTCCTTGGGATACAGACCTAGTAATGGCACTGCAGAGTCAAAAGGTATGCACAACTTTATATCCCTTTGAGCGTAGTTCCAAATTGCTCTCCAGAATGGTTGGATCATTTCACAACTCCACCAATAATGTATTAGTGTCCCAATTTTTGCAATCCCCCTCAACATTTATCATTATCTTTTCCTGGCGTCTTAGCCAATATGAAAGGTTTGAGGTGGTACCTCAGAGTTGTTTTAATTAGCATTTCACTAATCGTGATTTAGAGCATTTTTCATGTAATTATAAATGGATTTAATTTAATGATCTGAAAAAAATTTTCAGAGATATTGACTGTAAAGATTTTCCCAGCTTTGTACTTTCCTCTTAATCTTGTGTTGGTTGGTTTTGTGTGTGCAAAACCTTTATAATTTAATGTAATCAAATTTATCCATTTTACCTTTAATAATGTTCTCTAGTTCTTCTTTGTTCATAAACTTCTCCCTTCTCCAAAGATCTCATGAGTAAATTATTTCTTGTTCTCTTAATTTGTTTATAGTATCATCATTTATGCCCAAATAATGTGTCCATTTTGACCTTTTTTTGTATAGGGTGTGAAACCTATGCCAAGTTTCTGACATGTTATTTTCCACTTTTCCCAGCATTTTTTGTCAAATAGAGAATTCTTATTCCAGAAGTTGGAGCTTGGTGGTTTATCAAATATTAGATTGGTATAGGCTTTGATTCTTGTGTTGTGTGTATTTAATCTATTCCATTGATTCACCACACTATGTCTTAGCCAGTACCAAATGATTTTGATTACTGCTGCTTTATAATGTCGTTTTTGGTTTGATACTGCTAAGTCACTATTCTTTGTACTTTTTTTTTCATTAATTCACTTGATATTCTTGGCCTTATGTTCTTCCAGATATAATTTTGCTATTTTTTTCTAGTTCTTATAAAATAAATCCTATCTTGGCAGTTTTATTGGTAAGGCATTGAACAAGTAGATCAATTTAGGCAGAATTGTAATTTTTATTATATTAGCTTGGTCTAACCATGAACATTTAATATTTTTCCACTTGTTTATATGTGATTTTATTTGAGTGAGAAGGGTTTTGTAATTGTGTTCATATGGTTCATGGGTTTGTTTTGGCAGGTAGTCTCCCAAGTATTTTATTTTGTCTACAGTAATTTAAATGGAATTTTTCTTTTTATCTCTTGCTGATGGGCTTTGTTAATTATTCAGAAATACTTTGTTAGTAATATATTGAAATACTGATGGTTTGTATGGGTTTATTTTATATCCTGCAACTTTGCTAAAACTGTGAATTGTTTCCAGTAGATTTTTGGATGATTTTCTAAGATTATTTAAATATATCATTATATCATCTGCAAAGAGTGGCAGTTTTATTTCCCCACTGACTCTTCTAATTCCTTTAATTTCTTTTTTTTTTTTTTCTTTTGGCTAAAGCCAACATTTCTATTACAATGCTGAATAATATTGGTGATAATGAGCATTCTTTTTTACCCCTGATCTTCTTGGGAATGCATCTAGCTTCTCTCCAATATAAATTATGCTTATTATTTTAAGGGAAGCTCCCTTTATCCCTATGCTCTCTAGTGTTTTTAAGAGGTGCTCTATTTTGTCTAAAACTTTTTCTGCATCTATTGAGATTATTATATGATTTCTGTTGATTTTATTATTGATATGATCAATTATGGTAATAATAATATTCTTAATATTGAAATAGCCCTTCATTCTTGGTATAGATCCCACTTGGTCATAATGTGTTATCCTGCTGATAAGTTATTATAATGTATGACTATTTTATTTAAAAATTTTGTATCAAGATTCGTTAGGGAGATTGGTCTATAATTTTTTTCTGTGTTGTGGCCCTTCCTAGTTTAGATAAAAGTGCCATATTTGTGTCATAGAAGGAATTTCACAGTATTTCTTCTTTACATATTTTTGCAAATATTTGACATAATATTGGAATTTATTGTTCTTTAAATATTTGGTACAATTCACTTGTGAATCTATCTAGCCCTGTGGATTTTTTTCTTAGGGAGTTCATTAACTACTTATTCAATTTCTTTTTCTAAACTGGGACTCTTAAAGTATCTTATTTCTACTTCTGTTAACCTGGAAAGTTTATATTTTTGTAAATATTCATCTATTTTGGTTAGGTTGTCAGATTTGTTACCATACAGTTGGGCAAAATAGCTCCTAATTATTATTTTAATTTATTTTTCATTTGTGGTAAGTTCACCCCTTTCATTTTTGATGCTGGTGATTTCTTTTTTTTCCCCCTCCTTTCTTTTTTCTGACCAAATTAATCAAAAGTTTATCTATTTTATTGTTTTTTTCATAAAACCAACTCTTATTTTTGTTTATGAGTTCAATAGTTTTCTTAGTTTCTAATTTATTAATCTGTTCTTTGAGTTTCAGTATATTTAATTTGGTATTTAATTGGGATCTTTATTTCTTTCTCTATCTTTTTTTGTTTCATGTCTAATTCATTGATCTCTTTTTTCTCTATTTTATTTATGTAGCTATTTAGAGATATAAAATTTCTCCTAAGAATTGTTTAGGCTACATCTTATAGGTTTTGGTATGTTGTCTCAATATTGTCATTTTCTTGGATGAAATTACGGATTGTTTCTGTGATTTGTTATTTAACCCACTCATTCTTTAGAATTAGATTATTTAATTTCCAGTTGGTTTTTAGTCTATCTTTCCCTAGTCCTTTATTAATTATATTTTTTCTTGCATTGTGGTCAGAAATGGAAGTATTTATTATTTCTGCCTTTTGGGATTTGATTGTTTTATTTATTTTTAAATAGTTTTTATTTACTAGATATATGCATGGGTGATTTTCCAACATTTAGAATTGCCAAACCTTTTGTTCTAATTTTTCCCCTCCTTCCCCCCCCCCATGGCAGGTTGACCAATAAATGTTCAATATGTTAAAGTATAAATTAAATACAATATATGTGTACATGACCAAACAGTTGTTTTGCTGTCCAAAAAGAATCAGACTTTGAAATAGTTTACAATTAGCCTGTGAAAGAAATCCCAAATGCAGGTGGACAAAATTAGAGGGATTGGTAATTCTATGTAGTGGTTCATAGTCATCTTCCAGAGTTATTTTGCTGGGTATAGGTGGTTCAGTTCCTTACTGCTCTATTGGAACTGATTTAGTTCATCTCATTGTTGAAAATGGCCACATCCATCAGAATTGATCATCATATAGTATTGTTGTTGAAGTATACAATGATCTCCTGGTCCTACTCATTTCACTCAGCATCAGTGCATGTAAGTCTCTCCAGGCCTTTCTGAAATCATCCTGTTGGTCATTTCTTACAGAACAATAATATTCCATAACATTCATATACCACAATTTATTCAGCAATTCTCCAATTGATGGGCATCCACTTAGTATCCAGTTTCTGGCCACCACAAAGAGGGCTGCCACAAATATTCTTGTACATACAGGTCCCTTTCCCTTCTTTGAGATCTCTTTGGGATAAAAGCCCAGTAGTAATACTGCTGGGTTAAAGGGTATGCACAGTTGGATAACTTTTTGAGCATAGTTCCAAATCGCTCTCCAGAATGGCTGGATGTATTCACAATTCCACCAACAATGTATCAGTGTCCCTATTTTCCCACATCCCCTCCAACATTCTGCGTTATCTTTCCCTGTCATTCTAGCCAATCTGACAGGTGTGTTGTGGTATCTCAGAGTTGTCTTAATTTGCATTTCTGTGATCAATAATGACTTGAAGCATCTTTTCATATGGCTAAAATTAGTTTCAATTACTTCATCTGAGAATTGTCTGTTCATATCCTTTGACTATTTATCAATTGGAGCATGTCTTGATTACTTATAAATTAGAGTAAATTCTCTCTATATTTTGGAAATTAAGCCTTTATTGGAACCTTTGACAGTAAAAATGTTTTCCCAATTTATTGTTTCCCTCCTAAACATATCTGCATTAGTTTTGTTTATACAAAAACTTTTCAATTTGATATAATCAATGTTTTCTACTTTGTGATTGATAATAATCTCTAGTTCTTCTTTGGACATAAATTTATTCCTTTTCCAAAGGTCTGAGAGGTAAACAATCCTATGTTTCTCTAATTTATTAATAATCTCATTCTTTATGCCTAAGTCATGAAACCAATTTGACCTGACTTTGGTGTATAATTTTAAGTGTGGGTCAATTCCTAATTTCTACCATATTAATTTCCAATTTTCCCAGCAATTTTTGTCAAACATTGAGTTGTTATCCCAAAAGCTGGGGTCCTTAAGTTTGTCAAACACTAGATTATTAAAGTTATTAATTATTTTGTCCTTTGGACCTAACCTATTCCACTGATCAACTAGTCTATTTCTTAGCCAATACCAAATTGTTTTGGTAAACACTGATTTATGATATAATTTTAGATCTGGTACAGCTAGGCCATCTTCATTTGATTTTTTTTTCATTAATTCCCTTGAAATTCTTGACCTTTTGTTTTTCCATATGAACTTTGTTGTTATTTTTCCTAGGTCATTAAAATAGTTTTTGGGGAGTCTGGTATAATGCTAAATAAATAGATTACTCTAAGTAGTATCATCATCTTTATTATATTTACTCGCCCTATCCAAGAGCATTTAATATTTTTCCAATTGGTTAGATCAGACTTAATTTGTGTGGAAAGTGTTTTGTAGTTTTGCTCATATAGTTTCTGATTTTCCCATGGCAGATATATTCCTAAATATTTTATACTATCTGCAGTTACTTTAAATGGAATTTCTCTTTGTAACTCTAACTGTTGGATTTTGTTAGTGACATATAAGAATGCTGATGATTTATGTAGGTTTATTTTGTATCCTTCAACTTTGCTAAAGGTGTGGATTGTTTCTAATAGCTTTTTAGTAGAATCTTTGGGGTTCTCATATCATCAGCAAAGAGTGATAATTTGGTTTCCTCATTACCTACTTTAATTCCTTTAATCTCTTTCTCAACTCTTATTGCCGAGGCTAGCATTTCTAATACAATATTGAATAGTAATGGTGATAGTGGGCAACCTTGTTTCACCCCTGATCTTAATGGGAATGGTTCCAGTTTATCCCCATTACATATGATGCTTACTGATAATTTTAAATAGATGCTACTGATTATTTTAAGGAAAAGTCCATTTATTCCTATACTTTCAAGTGTTTTTAATAGAAATGGATGTTGGATTTTATCAAATGCTTTTTCTGCATCTATTGAGATGATCATATGATTTTTGTTAATTTTGTTATTAATATGGCCAATTATACTGATAGTTTTCCTAATATTGAACCAGCTCTGCATTCCTGGTATAAATCTTACTTGATCATGATGTATTATCCTGGGGATGATTTTCTTTTGTCTTTTTGCTAATATCTTATTTAAGATTTTAGCATCAATATTCATTAAGGAGATTAGTCTATAGTTTCCTTTCTCCATTTTCAACCTACCTGGTTTAGGTATCAATACCATGTCTGTGTCATAAAAGGAATTTGGTAGGACTCCTTCATTCCCTATTTTTTTCAAATAGTTTATATAAGCAGTATCTCCCTACTTTAAATGTGTAAACAATATATTGTAGGGTTCTGACTTTTGATCCAGTCTGCTATCCACCTTTGCTTAATAGGAGAGTTCATCCCATTCACATTTACAGTTAAAATTACTAATTCTGTATTTCCTGCCATCATTTTATTCACAGATTATGCTTTTTCTCTTGTCCCCCTGAAATCCTTCCCCAGTATTAAACTTATGAGCCCCACTTGCATCATGCAGCCCTCCCTCTTTAGTATCCCTCCCTCCTCCCTTTAAATCCCTTTCCCTTTCTTGTACCCTTCCCTTACTACTCTTTTCCTTTCCCCTTTTCCTTCCCCCTTTTTAATGATGTGAGAGAGAATTTTCTGTAAAACCAATATGTCAATTAATTTTCTATTTGAGCCAATTCTGATGACAGTAATGTTCATAAAATATTTCTCCCCCCTCTAATTTCCCTCAAAGATGATAGGTTTTCTTTGCTTCTTTGTGGGATGTAGTTTCCCTCTTTTTATCTCTCCTTTTCCATTTTTCTGACACTATCCCCTTTCCATTTCTACTTCCCTTTGTTTTTTTATATCAGTAAAATCAAATTATACATGTGGATTTTATGTACATCCACAACAGAAATACAGTTCTCAAGAATTCCTTTTACCTTTTTTTGCTTCTCTTGAGTCCTATGATTGGAGATCAAATTTTTTGTTTAAATCTATTTTTTTTCCTTAGAAACAAATGGAATTCCTCTGTTTAATTAAATGTCCATCTTCTTCCATGGAAGAAAATGTTTAACTTACCTGTGTAGTTTATTCTTGGCTGCATTCCAAGTTCTTTTGCCTTTCAGAATATCAGATTCCATGCCTTTCGATCTTTTAATGTAGAGGTAGCCAGATCTTGAGTGACCCTTATTGTGGCACCTTGATATTTGAATTGTTTTTTCCTGGCTGTTTGTAATATTTTTCCTTAGTCTGATAGTTCTGAAATTTGGCCATAATGTTCCCTGGAATTTTTTAAGGGTCTTTTTCAGAAGGTATTCAATGAATTCTTTCAATGCCTATTTTACCTTCTTGTTCTATTACTTCTGGGCAGTTCTCTTTTATGATTTCCTGTAAAATAGTATCTAGTCTCTTTTTTTATTATAATTTTTGGGAAGTCTAATAATCCTCAGATTATCTCTACTAGATCTATTTTCCAGGTCTGTTGTTTTGCCAAGTAGATATTTGACATTTTTCTCCAGATTTTCATTTTTTTGGTTTTGCTTGGTTGATTCTTGGTGTCTCAATGAATCATTCATTTCTATTTGCTCAGTTCTGATTTGTAGTGAGTTATTTTCTTCTTCATTAGCTTTTTTTTTTTTTTTTTTTTTTTTACTTCTTTTTGTATATGTCCAATTGAGTTTTTAAATGAGTTGTTTTGCTCTATGGACTTTTTTTTCATTTCACTAAATTTGTTTTTTAGTGAGTTATTTTCTTTTTCCAATTCACAAATCCTACTTTCTTGGGAATTCTTTATCTTTTCCAATTCACAGATCCTATTTTCCTGTGATTTCTTCACCTTTTCCAATTCCCTAATTCTGTTTCCCTGCACTTCCTGTGAATTCTTTACTTTTTCCAATTCACATTTCAGGAAGTTGTTTACCTTTCCCAATTCACATTTCAGAAGGTTGTTACTCTCTTGCATAGCTTCTCTCTCCTTCCCCTTTTTTCTTCTAACTCTCTTTTGAAATTTTTAATAGTCTCTTCTGGAGAGCATTATTTGGGGTATTGTCTAGAGGTTGTTTGCTATTAGTCTCCTTGGGAATGGAAACCGGCTCTCTTTCTGTATAGAAGCTATCAATCATTTTCTTCATTTTTTTACTCATTTTTTAAAAAGCCTTCAGGGTCTGCCTTCAGGGCAAGGAGGTTACCAGCTTCCTCTGCAGAGCAAGGATGGGTTTATGAACAGTAACTGTCCTCTCAATGGGTTGCAAGGAATGACCCAAGCTGCAGGAAGACTCTGGGAAGCGCTCTACAGGGAAGTGAGTAGGCCTGGGTAACAAGGGCCGGCTGTGTAAGTGCCCTACCAGGAGCTTCACTGTGAGGATTAGTGACTGCCTTGGGCTAGAGGTTAAGCAGCAAAAGTATCATTGCCCCCCCCCCCCACAAACCCCTCTTTGAGTATTAGCAGTTGCCCTCTCTCTCACCACAAGGGAAGTGTCTCTGCCTGGGAAGTACAGTCAAGCTGGGAAGATTCCACTATCCCAGGCCTAGCCTTTCATTGTATAGATAAGAGGCTGCCCCGGGCTGTGTTCCTGCTGTGCAGGTTTGTGACTGCCCCCCCAACAAGAGCCCCTAGCTACAAAATGCCATGAAGAGCTGTGTTATGGTCTGCACTGAGTCATTTCTGGTCCTGGGGGACGCAATCAGATCCTCTCAGTCTCTGGTGTCCCTCAGTGTACCCTCTACCCTAGGCTCTGGTTTCTCAGCTGGGCCACTACTCTGAGACCAAAACAAAGCAATCAGGCTATGGTAGAGAGCTCTATGTAAATTTTCCAACCGCAGAGGCTGCCCCACTCCTGATTCTATTCCTGCCCTGCACTGGTCTGCTCCTACCACTCAGGTCAAACCTTTTATGGTGATATTCCAGATTATCTTAGGCTGGTGAGTTTTTGTACTTCCAATCTTCATGAACCTTACCAGTCTAGTGCGATATTTGAGGCTGATTTTAAAAATTGGTAATGAGGGTGAGAGGAGCTCAGATTCTCACCTGTGCCTTCTCCACCATCTTGGCTCTGCCCCTTTTTTGATTTGATTGTAAAGATTTTATGCCCTAATACCTGGTCAATTTTTGTGTAGATGCCATGTACTGCCAAAAAGGGGTATTCCTTTCAATCCCTATATAATTTTCTATAGAGGTCTATCATATTTAGGTTTTCTAGGATCCTATTAACCTCCCTAGTGTCTATCTTATTTTTTTTGTGGTTAAATTTGTCTGATTCTGAGAGGGGAATATTGAAGTCCACCACTAGAATAGTTTTTCTGTCTATTTTTTCTTGACCTAGCTTAAAATTTCTAGAATGTTAGCTGCCTTATTATTTGGTGCATATACATTCAGAGTATCTTTATTACTTCGTTATTTACAATACCCTTTAACAAGATGGACTTTCTCTCCTTATCTCTTACTAAGATCTATTTTTATTTTTGTTTTATCTGAGATTGCTACCTCTACTTATTTTACTTCAATTAAAGCATAATCAATTCTGTTCCAGCCTTTTACCTTTACTCTGTATGTGTCTTTTTCTGTGGCAAATATTTTTCTTGTAAACAACATATTGTAGGACTTTGCTTTTTAATCCACTTTAATATTTGCATAGATTTTCTTTTACCTATTTTTCTCTACTATTTCTGCTCTCCTCTCTATCCTGTCCCTCCCTTTTCTTTTCCTCTTTCTCCTACTAATTCTTTATAGAGTTAGGTAAATTTCTATACCTAACTGAATAATTAAATTATTCCCTCTTAAATCCAAAACTGAGGAGCTCAAGATTCAAATAATGTTCATTTCTCTCCCTTCTTTTCCTGAATTGTTATTGATCTTTTGTACCTCTTCATGTGAATTAGTTGCCCCATTATACCTTCCCTTTCTTCTTTTTCCAGTACAGACCTCTTCCTACCCCTAATATCTTTTTCTTTAATGTCATCACTTCAGGGACCATTAACAACCACACCTTCAGTCCATGTGATGCCCCCTTCTGTTTGCCCTAGTGACAGATGCAGTTTACAAGAATTACAGATATTGTTTTTCTATCTAGGGATTAAACAGCTTAACTTTTAAATATGTGTTTTTTTATGGTTCTCTTTGAGTCCTAAGTTTGTAAATAAAATTCCTTGTTTAGTTCTGTTTTTTCAATAGAAATGTTTGAAAGGCTCTTATTCCATTGAAGCTTCACCATCCCCCATAAAAGATCATGCTGAGTCTTGCTGGTTATTTAATCCCAGGTCCTTTGCCTTCCTGAATATGGCATTTCAGGGTCTAGGATCCTTGATTTTAGAAACTGCCAGATCCTGAGTAATCCTTACTGTTGCTCCTTGATATTTGAATTGTTTTTGAATGACAGCTTGCAATATTTTTTCCTTGAGATTATAGTTTTGAAGTTTTACAACAATATTCCTTGGGGTTTTCCTCATGGATCTCTTTCCAGAGGTGATCACTGGATTCCTTCAATGAATATTTTCCCCTCTGTTCCTAGAATATTGGAGCACTTTTCCTTAATGACCTCTTGCAGATGGCTATTCAGCCTCTTTTTCTGGTCAGGGCCTTCAATAGGCCAATCATTTTAAAATTGTCTCTTCTGGATCTATTTTCTAGATTGGGTGTTTGCCAATAAGATATTTCATATTTTCTTCCATTTTTTCATTCTTTTTTGTTTGTTTGACTGATGCTTGCTATCTCACAAAGTTATTAGCTTCCATTTGCCCTGTTCCAGTTTTTAACATTTTTTTTTCTTCAGTTATCTTTTCTATCTCTTGTTCCATTTGGTTTATTCTACTTTTTAAGGAGTTATTTTCTTCAGAAAACTTTTTCCCTTCCTTTTCCAAGCTATTGATTCTCATGCATATCTCTCATTCCTCTTCTCATTTTTTTCTTCTACTTCTCTCATTTGCTTTTTTTTTTTTTTTTTTTTTAATGCGCATTTCCAAGAAGCCTCTTTGGAATTGATCAATTTATCTTATTCTTTGAGATTTCTTCTGTGGACATTGTCTTCATCTGAGTTTGTATTTCTGTCTGCCCTGTCACCAGAGTAGCTTCTATGGTCAAGGTTCTTTTCTCTTTCTTGTTCATTTTCTATCCTTTTCTTTGTTTTTTTTTTTTTTAAGGGAGAGCTGCTCCTGGGGTACAGGTGGTGCTGTGTACCTCTAAGCCTTTGCTTTTAATATAGGGGCCCCTTATGTTTATAGAGTGTAGCTTTGCCTGCTCTATTCAGGAAACTGGGAGTTTCCTAGAGTTTGCCTTCTCAGCTGAGACTGGAAGATGCCCTCACTGATTTGTTGCTCTACTGAGCCATGACTAAGGGTTTTAGTTGCAGATTTGCTGTTATTAAGACCTTCTTACTGACTTTCTGGGATGATCACCCTTTTCCGCCCCAATGAGACTGACTTTTCTTAAAGTTTTTTTTCAGTTTATCTTGAACAGGAGAGTAGTTGCATTCTAACAGATTCTTGATTTCATGTGGTCTTTGAGGGAAAATGGAAGAGCTTGAGTAGCTTCCTGACTTAACTCCACCATCTTGTCTCTATCCCTGGACTCCTAATATTGTTATAGCATGAAAGCTTTTGCTTGATTTGCTTTTGAATTGAGAGTTTTACAAAAGGGGAAAGGGAGGTGGGGTGGGAAGAGAAAAAAATCACAGGCACTTCAGTACCTAGAAATTGCTCTATGATGCATACAGTGTCTGGATTATTGGAGAACTTTTTTGTTATAAGTGCTTCTCTTTCTAAGTAGTGCGAATTCTGAACTTACAAAATAGAAAATAATTTAAAATTATTGGAGTGCTTCAGATTTTTACCATCCCTTCATTCTTCCAAATTGGAATTCCAATCTTACGTGTAGCACTCCAGTAATTTTAAATTGCTAAATGCTGTAAACCCAAAACTCAGATCTTTCTCAACAGCATACTTATTCAAAACCCTAAAATACCTTAGTAATTCTCAGTCTTCAAAAGATGGTAGTCATATTCTTAAATTCATTTTTGTTTTGAATTTTTTATCAATCACAAGACATACTGAAGGCATAATAGATTGATGTGAAATTTTAAATTTTTAAACTTTAAAAGAATAAATGAATAGAAGAGTATAGTAGAAGTATAGTAGTAGAAAGGATCCTTGAATCAAATCCTATCCCTGGAACTTACTGCCCTTAAGATCTCTGTCAAGTAACAACTTCTATAAATTTCAGTTTCCTGACCTCAAATGTAGATAATATTATTTATACTATCTCATGAGGGTCCTATGATAATCAAATGAGATAAATGTGTGTAAAATATTAAACAAAACTTAGAACACTATATTAATGTATTTTTCATATTATAATTCTAAGCTTTGTGATTGTAATGTAAAATTCAGATTGGCATTACATGAATTTGTCAGTAGTGTGAAGTCAGTTTCCTATTGCTGTATTTATGATAGCAGTTAAGATTACATGAAATTAATATCCTGCATACACGTGCTTTCTGAGAACACCTGGGATGAAAATCTCTTTCTGAAAACTTGAATAAAATAAATCCAGGAAATTTTAATATCCTCAAGGATAAAAGATGGGAAAACTCTTTTAATCTGCCTAAGCCAAGTAAATTGGTATGATGGCTCATCATCCTGATGATCTTAAACTCTTCTGTGATCTCCTCCATATTTTTTAAATGTGAATACATATGTAGGTATGCTTGCTTATATGAGCACATGCACATACTCACACACATAAAAATTATTTTCCAGTTTCCTCAAATCTCTAAAGCACTTCCTTTGTACTTATTTCATTCACTTAGTATGTTATACTTTATGTTGTAGTCATTTGTATGTATCATATCCTGGGCTTATTTATATTATATCATAGATTGAATACTCCATAAAATCAGGAACTATTTCATTTTTCACTTTTACTTTCCTTTTCCTCTCCTTTGATATCCCCCAAGTCTGACATAGTGCTTTATCTATAGTAAAACCTTAATAAATACCTAAAGAATAGAATTCTGACTGCCTGTGATCTTTGACCTTAGGCAACTCAAACTTGGGACTTCAGCTCCCTTTTTTATAAAATAAAAGAACAGAAGATCTTTAACATTCCCCTAGCTCTAAATCCTATGAACCTATGAAATGAATCACATTGAAATGAAAGATTTCAGACCTCTATCTCCAAAGTCTCTATCTCCTGAAGAAACTGGTTAATCAATTTCAAGACACCACACTTCCATTTTTATATAGTTTGTTAAGAACCATGCCTAAGTGAAGGGGCAGATCAATTCTCTGAGAGCCTCCACATCTGTGAATCATAATACTTGAAGGAGTTGCAAAGCAGCCTTTACTTTCACAGATGTACCTTGTAGATTGGGAATGAAATAAATTTAAGGGAAGAGTAGAGAGGTCAGACAAGCAATTGCTTCTCAGTAGAGAGGTCAGAGAACACAACTGCCTCTCAGTCTCCTTGTGTCATCGTTATCATCATCATCATCATCATCATCATCCTCTCACATGAAGAGATCCATTCTACAGGTCTGAGTTATACCTCCAGCAGCCACTGGCAGGTGGCTCCCGTAGCCATATAGGTTGGCTGTACTGAAAAAGCTAAAATATCTCTTCTCTTAGGTCCTAGTTTCTATTTTTGAGAAATGGAGTTCTAGGGTATTAGTGTTATAATATTACACTATGGAAATAGACCCAATAGTAGTAAAACATATCTTTAGTAGGAAATGTCCCTAAAATTAATATGAAACTCCATTTTCTTGGTAGAATTTTGCAAGATTATAACTTTACTTCTTCCCCTAAAAGAACAAATCAAAACAAAAAGCACAACTGCTAAAAATAAAAACAGAACAGAATTTATCACTAATGGTTTATGCTGCTTTTAAGTGACATCTGCTTTTTTAATGTACCTTTCCTCTGATGGAATCTGCATCCCAAGATGAATCAATTGGATCCCACTGTTCCCTGATATTGTAGTGTAAGCCACCAGAGCTATAAAAGGAAATTAAGAGATCTTCTTAATGTATTTTTCCACTTCTTTCCATTAGACTTTAGAATTCTTGAGAGCATAACAGAAATAAAACTTGAAATAGGTCTGGAGTTAGAAGATAGAGAACCTAAATGCAAACTAAATACAGAGAAACATTCATATTAAAATTGAGATGAAGGCATATAATAAACTAAAAAAAGTAATATGGGCCTGATCTTCCAAGATTTAACTCAGTCTATATCATCCTGGATATTAGAGTGCTGAACTACTAATTTGAATCATTCTATCAAGGAGATCAAGGAAACAACTAAGAACTTCTCGATGAGCATGCCCAGCAATGGCCAGAACATATCTATTCATCCCCACTGATTCAAACCCTAGCTCTTTGGAAGGTGTTCCAAACCTCCTGCTATAAGAACATTTTGTTTGTTTGCTTTTTTAAAGTACAACAGAAGTAAACTTTCTCTTAATGGAAATTAGAGACCTAAAACAATGATTATAGTAAAAATATTTGCAGTTTATTTAACACTTAAATTTTTCAGAAGACTTTGTATGTACCATCTTATCCTATTTAGGAATTGGGTTGTAGACCGAATTGGTGATTTTATTGGTATAGCCTCCAAATGAAGAAACTCCCTCTACTAATGCAGGTTGTCTCTTTCTGCAACTTATAGTCTAAATGAGTTGCTTACTGTAGCCAGTGTGTTTCAGAGCTAGGACTTGAACTTCACTCCAAGGATAGCTCTCTTTCCACTATACCACATTGCCTCTTATCATTCCACACATACTACATCAATTATATATGAGTAAAATTCACTTTCATTGATGCTTAAAGTCAAGTGATATAAAGTCAAGGGAATCCATTGCAAAGGCATAATAAAACCTTATATTTGATGGAAAATTATCTGGGTAGATATAAGTTCTAGAGGAAACTGAGGCAAAATGAGGTAAAGGGGGTTGCCCAGAACCAAATAGCTACAAATGTTTGAGGCAGAACTTAATCCTCCACCACAGATACAGCATTCTATTGTTAACAGCCACTATCCACTTTACTGTCATAATGGCACCAGAAAACAAAATTAGAAACATTGTATGGATTTTAAAATAAGTCAAATTTAGAGTGGGATAAGAAAGACATTTCTAATAATTAAAAGTTATCTAAAAGTAGAATGACTGCTTGTTAGATAACGGGTTGTCTCTAGAGAAAGACTGAACTCACAATAGATAGGTTGTAGAAAAAATTTTTGTCATTGTATACTCAGCACATATCAGTGCTTCTTGCATAGCTAGTGCTTAATAACTACTTGTTGGTTGCTCGATTTATCAGGTATGGACTAGAGTTACATCTTATTACACATGACCATTTAAAAGTTTCTTCTAACTGAGATTTTATGACTCTTTGATTCCCTGTCAGTAGAGACCTTTCCTAATTTACACCTCATATCACCTACTTTTCTCATTCAATTGAAACTCATTTCATTTTTTTTATTTTTTATTTATTATTTACTATTTTATTTACTATATTGTCAAAATATTTTGGAGATACTCTGTTTCTCAGAGCTTAGAGCCATAAAGTAAGCTGTATTGTGATCTTCATATAACAATTTTTTTTTACTCTGGCTGATCTCACTCTGGTAAAATGCATTGCTTTGACCAGCACAAGGTCTTCACTGAAAGAGTTAGCACTATTTCCCAGGAACCTGAGAGCCAGAAACAGGTGATCTATCGCATCTCTTGACATTCTCACAATCAGTTTCTTGTGTTACTCTACTCCTATTCCTGTCATGTTAACTCTGGTTGCATACCCTGCTGTGAGACAATCAAATTGGAGACTGTTCTCACAGGACCCAGGAACACCTCCATTTTCCATGTATGAGTCTACCTTGGGAACTGCAATTCAAGACCTGAAAATAATTAGGTCATTTCCAGTCCATTTGTGGTTTTTCATGTATATAAGCTGTAGCTTTGAGATAGCATGTTAAGCCCTCCTCTTCAGAAGTGTTTTTCACACTTTGAAAAATTAATTAGCTTTGTTTGATCCTGTCTCTAGTCTGCTTTGTTCTGCTCCAGTCACCCACAGGTAATTTTTTTTGAATTGTCTTGTCTATACTTTATATCTCCCCTAACATAGCTTTTTGCCCACAGTAAACCCTTAATAAATATTGGTTGATAATTATTAAATATAATTGGACAGAATTAACTATAACAAGAAAACATTTATTTATACATTATGCCTATGTTATTCTTGCAGATCCACAATCCATGATATGTTTATGCTGGTTCTTAGATTGTAGCATTATTTATGATAAAGAGTCTGCTAGGACATAATATAAAAATGTAGACAAAATGTATATTGAGGTATTCTACTTCTAATATACAGAGTAGGTCCAAAATATTTTGAAAAAAGAACATAACATGGCATCTTGGTAAAAAGCTTTTCAGAATTTTCTATGCTTATTTTATCTACATTATACTGTATAGAATGTTGCTTGTGCCTTTTAAAGCTTTTAAAGGATCTTATTCCTGACTACTGCAGTTAAGTACAGAAGAATCTAACAGCTTCAAATAAAACATATGTGAGCTTTAATTTTTTTAAAGTCAAAACCTTCCTAGTGAGACTTACAAGTTGCAACAATTACAAGAAGGCATATCTATCTGTCTTCCAAATCTGCCTGTTGCTGTAGGTGTCTCCATTCTTAGTTAGCAAGTTCCAAAAGGTTGGTATCATCCTTGCCTCTTCTCTCATGTTCAGCCCACATCCAAAGAGTTGCCAAATTTTATCTCTTTTTTTCTCCATAATATCTATCATGTAAAACTCCCTCCCTCCACTAAAAGAGGCACTACCACAATTCAGGCCTTCATCATCTTTTCCCTGGAATATAGCAATAATAGCATTTTATTTGATTTCCCTACCTCAAGTTTCTCTCCAATCCTATTTCATTTATCTTCCAAAGTGATTTTCCTAAAATTAAAATCTGACCACACAATCCCCTATTCAATAAACTCCACTAATTCCCCCATTATCATTAGCATTAAATGTAAACTCCTTTGACATTTAAAGCTCTTCACACAAAGATTTAAAAATAAGTCTTCTTAGCATATCCTCCATACACTCTGTGGTCAAATAATACTGGCTTCCTTGTTGTTCTTCATATATAATGCTCTGTTTTTTATCTTTATGTTTTTGCATCAGCTGTCCCCATTCTTTGAATGCTCTCCCTTCTAATCTCCACCTCTTAAAATCTCTGATTCCCTTCAAGATTCAGCTAAGATCCCACCTTCTGCAGGGTTTCTTTCCTACCCCAAGCTAAATAGCTAGTCTTTGTTTCTAAGGTAATAGTGTCTCTGTGTGTGAATGTGTGTGTGTGCATGTACAGATACAGATCTATAGATGTGTGTGTATATATAAACATACACACACACACATATATATGTATATATATATGGATGTATGTAGATATATACATGTATCTATTTATCTTAGATATCTTAAGTACTTTTATATAAATATTTTGTTTCTTCTATTATAATATTAGTTCCTTGAAAGCAGGGACTATTTTTCCTCATTTTCCTGCGTATCTCCATTGTTTAGCATGATGCTTTGGCATATTGTTTGGTTGTTCAGTGGTGTCTGATTCTTTGTGTCCCCATTAGCCACAGCATGCTAATGCTGCCCATGGGTTTTCTTGGCAAAGATACTTAAATGATTTGCCATTTCTTTTTTTAGGGAATTAAGACAAACAGATTTAGTGACTTGCCAGAGTCATTCAAAGAGTAAATGTCTGAGTCTAAATTTGAATTCAAGTCTTCCTGGCTTTATGCACAATGCCCAATCCACTCAGCCACCCAGCTATCTTTATATGCCTAGTACATAGCAAGCATGATTAATGCTTTCTTTTGATTGATTGATGTATGCATTTATATTCCCTAATACAATCCACTTGGTATGTTATTAATCCTTCAGAATAGTTGTTTCATACTTTTCTGATAGCTTTATTTTTGAAGTAAATTTGCTGTTGCCTGAAAAAAAAAGAAAGCACTTTTTAAACATTTTAGTAGCATTTCATTTTTCCGATTATATGTAAAGATAGTTTTCATCATTCATTTTTGTAAGATTAAGAGTTCCAGTTTTCCCCCTCCTTTCCTTTCCTCCTCTCTCCTCAAGATATCAATCTGATATAGATAATACATGTACAATCATTTTAACACATGTCAATATTTTCCATGTTGTGAAAAAAAATCAGAGCAAAAGAGAAAAACCATGAAAAAGAAAAAAGCAAACCCCCCAAAAGGTGAAAATAGTGTACTCTGATCCTTATTCAGTCTTTATATACATCCAAAGATAGAACTATAAAGACTGAATGAGGATCAAAGTACACTATTGGAATTACTATATTACTGAGAAGAGGTAAATCTATCATAGTTGATCATCACATAATCATATTATTACTATTTACAATGTTTTCTTGATTCTGCTCACTTTACTCAGCATCAGTTCATATAAATGTTTGCAGGCTTTTCTGAAATCAGCCTGCTCATCATTTCTTAAGGAACAATATTCCATTACATTCATATACTATAACTTTTACAGTCTCAATTTCCTTGCCACTACAAAAAAGGCTCTACAAACAAATTTGTACATGTGGGTCCTTTTCATTCTTTTATGATCACTTTGGCATATAGACCCAGTAATGAGACTTCTTTATCAATAGATATGCACAGTTTTATGGATCTTTCGGTACAGTTCCAAACTGCTCTCCAAATTAACTGGATCAGTTCACAACTGGATGGAAGAGTACTAATTTGAAGATATTAATGCAACTCCATTGAAAGAAAGGACTTCAAGGCTCTATATTATGAGAATACATGGAAAGGTTTATCTTGTTTGACAATGATATGGAGAATTTCAAAAGCAGGAATGTTAGAAAAAGAGAAAGAAACAAAAAATCCATATCTGTCTAGGGCTTTAAAGTTTATCAAAGCCTGGAAGTCCTGCTTTCTTGCTTTTCCAGAAGCATCCTCCAAATGCTAGGTAGATTCTAGGATCACTCTCAAGATAGATTTTCATGCAGATGGGATTGCAGGGATTTGGTTCACTAATCAGATAAGAGAACTGAAGCTTTACAGTATCACTAAAGTATCATGGGATAATTAGAGAGGTGTAGAACCAAATATCTGGGCCATTTCAAAGATACCCTATTAATCCTGCCATGTAATTAACATTCAATGAATTGATGTCAAGAAAAATTCCCTAAGATGCTTTAATTTTATTGAAGCTCTCTACCTATATACCACCCTATTCTATTGCCCTTCAAAAATAGATTTGATGTGAGCTGGTGAAAAGCAAACATATAAATGGATTTTTCTGAGCTCAAATGTCATAGCAACAGTAAAAAACAAAGATGGCAGATGGACTATTTGTACATTTATTTTTCTCTATATATTACCTCAACTGGCTTCTCATTTTTCTGTTAGGAATTCTAGTTCTGACATTTATCTCTATGTGACATTCCTAGCAGTTTGCATTTTATAATCTAAGTTTTTGATATCTATATAGATGCATCTGACACAAGAAAGGTGAGAGAAAAGATCAGTTTTGAATTCAGGATGACCTGGCATAAATTTTTCATATACTAATAGTGTAATTATGCGCAAATCATAACCTATAGGAACCTCAAGCAACAATCTGAGACTGTAGGATAAAGATGAATTACCCATATGCATCAGTGAAGAGAATTTCTGAATTAGAAATTATTCTATCAGTGATATAACATATCTGACCCCCCCTATAATGTTAATATACATATACACACGGTTTCACCATGAATCCAGTTTATTTGAAAACCTATTAAACTATTTTTATATCTCAAATTAAAGAAATTATCAAAGGAAAATGCTTTAAAGTTTAAGAAATTAACCAAACTATTGTATATAACTTGCTGATTAACAGCTGATTTTTAAATCAACTATGTCCATGTCTTATCATGCTAATTTTATCACTCTTACATGCTATGTTCAAGATGAAAATAAGGTTGCTTAGAGATCTAGTCACATTATAATAAAACCTCTTTGTTATAATTCTAGTGTATTATCAAGAATAAGAGATTATAGGCTTACAACAGTAAGGGACTGTAGAGCAAAACTGACCTTTCTTAAGCAGTATTAAGTAATACATCAATGGAGAAAAGTGAATACAAAGTGAATGTAGACCTTTATTGAATATTTTTGTTAAATCACAAGTAATGTGATTTGATCTACAAAATATTCGAATCCAGATAGTAATATGTCACTCAATAACAAGATAGTTTACTTTTTTCTTTAAGCTTACCTTTTCTCAAAATAGTCATCTCTGAGGCATAATAAATTTAAGGTCCACAGTTGCATATCAGTTATTTTCATTTAAATTAAAAAATAAAGCCACAGGTTTTCCATCTTTGATGGATACTTAAAATAATGAATTTTTATTCCTTATCTATTGGGATTTGAGTCGAGAAATGTTATAAGTTAAAAGGAAAGATGATGAAATACTCTATTTGAAAAAAAGAAATTCTCTATTTGAACAGCAGGTACTATTTACCCAGTTTTTGTTGCTGTTTTTATTTTTGTCATTATCATTATTTTGCTTAAAAGGGATTTCAAGAAAGAGTTGCACACCACCATTTTCCTAGACTTTATGCCATTCCAGATGTAGAACCAATTTGGAATTGTACTGTAAAACTCAACCTTGAGCCCCTGTCAACCAAGAAAAATAATAGTAATTTGTTGAAATTATCTTGATGATTTGGAGAAAGTATTGTCACTTACCTTTAGTGAGAGGTCCCTTTCCCCCAATTCCCAGAATAAAGTTACATAACTATAATTGTGTTGTTTTTTTTCCAACTGTATTTTAACTGTATTTAATTTAATGTCTTAACATTATCTTCAACCTAATAAATCAAAGGTGTGAGGTTTTGTTTTTGTTTTCCTTATTAGATGGACATAGACCATTGTCTGTAGAATCAGTTATGAGACTTTATTGAAGAAAGAAAAGTTTTATAGATGTGTTGAGTTGTGGCTGTTTTGGGGGGTCATTTTTTTATTATTCATGTGTCCTATATCTCACTATGGACATATTTTTTAAATATTGTGAATTTATGTGGTATTATTAAAAAGACATATGCAGAAATTTCACTTTAAAATCCTAGTTCTGGACTTATTAAAGTAACTAGATAAACTATTGGGCTATAACAATATCTAATTTATTCAAAAATATTCATTTTTAGAGAAACTGTTTTTTTCCTAGTTTTATTAAACTTATGCAAATAAGTCTGAAACCTAATCTTAAATGCCTTTTCAACTATAGTAAGATTAAGCATATGAAATGAAATGAAGTCAAAAAATACTTTACAAGACACAACAGAATACTTACATTTAAAAATAAGAAGTATAAGTATCTCTGTATTTTCTACATATTCATTCCCTGAGTTGACAATATTTATTGAACTAAATGTTCTTTTCTCTTAGATACTCTCTTGGCAAAAATCTCAGGAATGGAAACAATACTATGCTTTTCAATGAGTATTTTGTTTTCCCCAATAAATTGGTAATAGGCAAATAGCTGACCTTTCCATCATTCCTGTAGTAGTCAAATAATAGTACAATTGTATCTCACCATTTGATTTAATAATTTTTTGTGGTCATTCCATTTGAGTGATTTATGTTGGAATGATCAGATAACTATTTTGTTGTTCACATTATTATCCATAACTTTTCTATATGAAGACTTATTATGAATGATTATCTATCATATACCTATTTCATATTGTTACTATTATGCTATTGATAAAATAACTCCAGACTTTACTGTGACCTCAGCATGAGGCAGAATTAAATTATGAAATTATTGAATTATAAGGAATGTAACAAAATCAATCATTTAAATAGTCAACAAATAATTATTAAGACCTAGGTACTGCATGGCAACAACAAGATTGATCAATTCTGATGGACATGGCTCTTCCCAACAATGAAATGATTTAGGTCAGTCTCAATGATCTTGTGATGAAAAGAGCCATCTACACCTAGAAAGAAGCTGTGAGAACTAAGTGTGGATCACAACAAAGCATTTTCACTCTTTCTGTTGTTGATTGCTTGCATTTTGCTTTCTTTCCCAGTTTTTTTTTCCTTCTTGATCTGATTTTTCTTGTGCAGCAAGATAACTGTATACATATATAAGCATATATTGGATTTAACATATATTTTAACATATTTAACATGTATTGGATTACCGGTCATCCAGGGAAAAGGGTGGGGGAAGGAGGAGGAATTTGGAACAGAAGGCTTTGCAAGGGTCAGTGTTGAAAAATTACCCATGCATATGTTTTGTAAATAAAAAGCTTTAATTAAAAAAAGACCTAGGTACTGGATGTACAAATATAAAGTAAAATAAATCCCTACTCTAAAAAAGATTATGATGAAACTTATTATAATATTATAATGAAGGAGACAACAAGTTCATGTCTAAGAAGTATAAAGAGAATGCATACAAAGAGAAAGTAATTAAATAAAAGTGAAGAGAGAGAAAGAGATAGAGAACTAGAAGAAAAAAGGAATCAAGCGAAGACATGCAGAAAATAATGTCTTTTAAGAAGATATAAATTTTGAGAGTTAGAAATGAGGAAGAAGTTCATTGAAGGTATGGAGAAGTGTGAAAGAATAGACATAAAGGGACCACTCCTTCATGTGCCATATAAGGAAACTGAGGCCAAACTAGTCTCTTCCTCTATCTCTTTTTCCCTCTTTCTCTCTGTATATATGTATGTGTGTGTGTCCATGTTATGCCAAAGATATAAAGAAATCATCAATGTCATTTCACAATATTCAAGCATCCATAATTTTTATGTTTATTTGTGTGCAAAAAAATAGTATCTTAGATGAATATAATCAGTTTAATATTTTCCTCTAGTAATGGTTCAGATTTATAAGTATTATATATATGCATATATATACATATATATAAATCTAATTCAAGTTATTTTCAAATTACTCATCAAACAGTCTTAAATTTTTCATTAATAAGACCTTGTTTTAAATTTTTATGTACTACTTTGAAGGTCATTTTACTAGTAACATCAGCTCGCTTTTTAAAAGGTAGATGAATCTTTTTCCATAGAAATCATACTTAATGAATCTAGTTGTAAGAACTTCTTATCTTTACATATCTAATGGGATTCATCTAAAAATATAGGTTCAATATTGCATGAAAATTTTCATTTTTATGAAAACCATAAAAACTTACAATGATAATAAAAATATTAATATAATAGTTCAGCTATTTTTGCCCTTGAAGTAGAATTGAGTGAATGAAATATTTGGATCTTGTTGGATGGTATCATATGGCTTTAAAACTCATGTCTTTTAAGTTAAAGATACTAATCTTCTTACTTTTAACTGTTTCTTATATTTATATGACAAATAGTTTCTTGAAAAATACTCTAATATATTTTATCTCAAAGTAATACCTTGTGCTAAATTTTAACTATTCCAAAAATACTGTGGGCTCTGTTGGGGGCAGAGAGGAATTGCCAAGTGTGACATGAGATATAAATTGTGTGATCCATTTTTAGACTGGAAAAAGTTTTAGTAGTTATCTGATCTTCCAAGAAGACCATGTGTTCTCTTCTAAACCAGATTATGGATGAATGAGTTCCTTGTCTAAGGCCAGAGTATGCAATGCAAAAGGGAAAGAGATTCTCTGGAATTCTGGCTAGTTTAGATGATAAGAATTTTGGTCATTTTTTCTTTCTTTTTCATTTACAGAAGAGACTGGAAAAATAATTCTTGAATCTTGAGTTTTTGGTAGTATTTCCTTTTCTTTTAATCCTTTAGCATAAGAATGTAGGTATTTAGTGTAGAGTTGATTTCAGTTTTCCAGTATGATTTATTTTCTAAAAAACTATGACAATTTTCTTTATAAATATGGTGGGATATTTTATTTATTTAAGCTTATTTCTAGAAATACACCATCTCCTACATCTAAATCTATATGAATATATATGAACATATCTTTTTTTTTTTTACTTTTGAGGATTAAAATTTTGCAAAGATTATTTCTTTGAATATTTCACTGATCATGATCAATGTAATAACTCTCTCAACTAAAGTCATTCATTGCCAATCCATACTTCTCAGTTTTTGTGATTCTGTCATTATCTTCCCATGAATACTCTGATAAATTACCTGCCTACATTGTTTGTTTTTTTTTTTACTATTCCCACTATATGCTTACAGTGCTTACCTCTCATAACTAAAGCAATTCTCATTCAATGCCATTTAAGAACTAAGATTCTTCTTCCATGTAATATTCTCTGATCTTTCTTGTACTTCCAAACAACAATAAACCTTATTTTCCTCAAATTCTTGTAGTTAAGCTTAAACCTCTGATGAATTTTACTTAGCATTCACATTATGGGTATGCATATTCATCCTTATTCCCCCCATGATATTATAATGTCTTCAAGTTCAAAGATGGTTACATTCATCTTTTATTATTATTTCTTTCACCACCTAGAACAGTGCCATTCACATAGTATGGTCTTATTAGGATCATAAATCAGGATCTGGAAGAAACCAATTGCCTTGAATTATAGATAATCAAAATGAGGCCCAAGAAGTTTAATAACATAGTAAGCATCAGAGGCAAGATTTGAATCATTGACTTTAAAGCTGGTGCTCTTTCTATGTAAAACATTACCTCTACTTATTAGTTTATTGAAATGAAAAAGAAGATATTTGTGTAGGTTGTAAATGATCAATAGAATTTTAAAAGATATACATAGAATATTCTTTATATTAATAATTAAATTATGTATAGAGGCAAGAAAATAAAATATTGATTAAAAATGGTCAATACTTTAGCTAGAATACAGTTGATCTAAAAGGGTATTAGATGAGATAGGAAAGATAAGCAGGTGATAAAGTGGAGACAGCATTAAATGAAAGTCTTAAAAAGTTGGATTTTGTTTTAGTAAACATTAAAGAGTTACTGAAGGATTTTTGCAGGAAAAAATGAAGTGCTCACAACTATGCATGAGAATAATTGGCATGTAGTGTTGTCAATGATGTATTAGAGAAGAGAGACTATTTAGAAGACCATTAAGATAATCCAAGAGAGAAGTACTGGTGTCCTGTGTGAGGGTGGCAATAGAAGTACAACCAGTAAGAAAATTATCAATGTCTAGATTGTAGTCGTTTTGATTTTGTATGGATCAATTCTCATCATTACCACATGATCTTCTGCCTGTGTTTTTGCCAATTGAGATCCAAAAATGATGTGTTTTTTTTAAATAAGTAATTGTTATTCACAGTTTAATTCACCTGTCCCAGATGAGTTAGAGCTTTAGTTCTCTATCCCCTGTCTAAAGCATCCTGCATAAAACTTTCAAATTTCTATTCTTAAAGCATAAAACTAATCAGATCACTCCCCCCCCAGATCAAAAAGTTCCATTGACTCTCACTTGACTCCAGAATAAAATATTAACTCCCTTTTTGATTCTTAAAAGCCCTTCCCAATCTAGCTGAAAATTACTTTTTTAAGGATTGTTCCATATTATTCTTCATACTCTCTATGTTACCATGTAAGCACAAAACATCCAGAATAATCTACTTGCTGACCAATGTATAAAAAATTCTATTTCTCAGTAATGGGATTTTCTCTAGGCTGTCTTTATATGGCATCTTCTAACTAACCAGATTTATATCATCTTTCAAAGTTTAGCTGCAGTACCATTTCCTATAGAAAGTATTTCCTGTTCCCCCAGTTTATCTAATAGTTACTAGTGTTCTTTCCTTGGAAAATATATTTATTTTGTAATTTCTAAATACAAGTTCTTTTCTCATAGTGAAAACTTGTATTTTGAGAAATGAGATATTTTATTTTTGTTTAATGGCTTAAAGAGTACATTAATTAATATAAGTTAGTTGCCCTTATAATCCCAGAATATTTCATTTTGTTTTATTGTTCTTTTCACTTGTTCTATTCATAAAGACTTTTCTGAATATTGTTTTCTTGATTCTGTTTACTTTATTCTTTATTAGTTTATCTAAATCAACCCATTTTCAGAATTATTTGTGTTCATAATTTTAAAAACTGAGTAAAGCAATGTAAATTATGAACATGATGAATTCAAAGAAGCAGGAAGAACTTTATAAACTGATATAGAATGAAGTCAGTAAAATAAGGAAAAAGTCTACATAATACAAATGGAAATAATGATACCAAAAAAACTAAAACTGATGGTTATATTATTGAAATGGTCAAGTATCTTTCCAAAGAAAAGATGAGAAACTATATTTACCTCCTTTCCTTGTAGAAGTGGAGGATTTTAGGTATGAAACTTTGTACACACTATAAGACTCAGTTGACTATAAGACTCAGTTGATTTGTTGATTTATCTTGCAGTAGTTCTTGACTCTTAACACTTGATAATTCTTAGCTGTGTGACCTTGGCCAAATCACTTAACCACAAATGCTTCAGGGGAAAAAAGGAACTTGACTTCTTCAGGACTGGTGCTTTATCCACAGCACCACCTTGCTGCCCTAGTACTTCCCCATTTTTTAGAAAAAGGTTGTATAGAAGAAAGTAGGAAATGAGAAATACATTCAGAAATGAAGGTGATATAGGAACAAACTTTAAGTAATTTTTAAAATTATGCCAAGAGAAGGGCATCTTTTAAAAAGTTGTAATTACTTTCTGATAAATGAAGGGAATTTCACTTAAATCTGGTTTTAGAGCATTTAATATATCATGATACAATGGGAAAAGCTCCATCTCTGGAGTCATGGGTCTGGGTGAAAATTCTGTCTCTGACAACTATTTGTGTAATTGTGAACAAGATTTTGACTTTCCTATGGCTCAGTTTCTTCAACTGTAGAAAAAGATTATTACACTAGGTGACCACTAAGATTCCTTCAAGCTCAAGATCCCTAATTCCATGAGTTTTTAATAGGAGACACTTTAATGTGAGGTGATGATTGTTTAAAGTAAATGGACTCTTATTGCCAAAGAAAGTTTTAGGTTGTGTGAATAGTTTATACTTGAAATTATCATTTGGCTTAATATTTATCATAACATTATATCCTACACAAAAATCCCTTCAACAATGGGAAAGTTGATGACTTATAAGCAGCTCATTTTTTGTTACTAATCAACTCTGTTTGAATCTCTTATCTCTAGAGGGTCACGATCCTTGAGTTTACCTTAGCATTGACCATTACAGGATCTAGAAGTTTGACTCCATAACATAATAGCACTTTTTCTAAGAAAAACTATTATAAGAAGGTCCCAGAAATAGGGATTGTAGAGGAAATTTTTAGCTTTGTAAGAGAAACATAATATTTAACAATAATCTAAACTCATATGTAAAATAATTATAAAAATATTAGGTGTAACAATATAACCCATGTAATAATAACAATAATTATAATAGAGGAAAACAAAGGTGAAAGGTGAAATAAATTGTGAAAAGAAAAGGTATGTGATTCACTCATTCATTTGCCAAGTACTTATGCCTGCTATATGTCAGGCACACTGTTACCTGGATTCAGTTGGACCTTTCTTGAAATGAGACCAGACATATAATACTAAACACATAAGAAAGAAAAAATTAGAAAGCAAAGACTTTTGGTCGTTATCCTATCCACCTTGACTGAGAAATTTAAAAGTTATACAATTCCTATTAGTCTGTCCTTAAGAAAAAATGAGGAATGGAGAGAGTTCTGCTCTGTTTTAATGCAAGAAAAACAGTTGAAGGGAGTGAGGACAAAAGGATAAATAAGTTTCTGCCCCTCTACTCAACCTAAAAGAAAACAAGATCAGGAGAAAGATGCTGCACCAACCACCACCACTCCTAGTCTCTCCCCAACACATACACACATCTCACAAATTGGACCACAACCTAGCACCTCAAAAATTAGGGTGACATGGACAAGTCTCTAGTGCTAAAACTACTCTTCTCCAAAACTGAAGCAGGTAAATAGAACAAGTCAGAATCTATGAAAGGAATTTGGATTTGTTCAAATTTACCTGATTGGTTTCCTATATATGATATCCTAAGCATAGATTACATTGGTTACACAGTTATATTTAAGAGATTACATGAGAATGGCTGTTCCTAGCATTTAAATTTGCAGCTTAGGATATTTGAAAAAAAATGAAGCAAGCCCAGACAAGAGGAGTGGACATGTCTAAAGCAGAGACTGCTTTTGACAAGAGAAGCTGAACTGAAAAACTAAAATATTATTGGGTTTTGTTTTGATTTTTTGATTATCACAACTGTCTTGCTGAATAAATTGTTACATCAATTTTATTTTTTTATTTCTGCATGTGAAAGCATAAATATCACAAAGCAAAAACGTATTTATCTTTTGAAGTTTGAAGTTTGAGAAACTAATATTGATTTCAGAAGAAAAAAATCCTGCTAATAACAAAAGTTGCACTATATACAGATAATCTTGACACAACTAAACATTAATCTTCCATTTATCTTATGATGGATATAAGCATAACTCTACCAGATGTTGAAGGTAAACGAATTGATGTATAGAGAAGATGGATTCTTTGCCAAACTTCATGAATATTAGATTTTAACTAGAACTATGCTTCTCTGTTCTACCTATGGTTTATCTCTATATATTAATCAATTGTAAAGTTACATAAAAAGGGAGAATAACTTTTAGTGAGAATTATTTAAATGATTAAAAATAATATTTGTTTAGCACTTCCTTCAATGCAAAAAAAACCTGATTACATGAGAAATCCCTTCAATGACACAAATTATTCTTTATTCTTTAATTGATTCTTTAGCTACTTTCTCTAACTTTTAGCCATCATTTTCATAGCCAAAAATATCCATAACATTATGCCCAATTTTGCAACTTAGCTTGCATGGTTCTAGTAAAATTTTTCATTGTATCTAAAATTTAAAAAAAATTCAATTTAATATGTACAGGAAATATATTAAATTATCACTATGTTCTAGATATTCTTATTTTGGGGGAAAATAAAAACAGAAATGAACCCCTTAAAAGCCTTTGCCTTCAGGGAGCTTACATTTTTACTAGAGGTTACCTATCATGATAACTTGTCCTCCACTTAGTAATCCCAGGGTTACTTCCATGGTAGAATATTGTTTCTCCATAGCATTTTAGTAGATCTGCACTGTTTTGCCATTTTCAAATGGTTTCATCTTTTGAAGCGAGATTTTATTTCATTTGATCCATCCATGTTTTATCCCTGTTTTAGGAATGAAGAAACTGAAGCTCTTGGAGTTTAAGTGATATGCCTGAAATTAGATAACTAAATGATGACCAATCTCAGAGTAGAGGTAGTTTCTCATCATAGAAGGATGACTTTTGTGCATAAGACACAATATAAGTTTCCAATATTTAATTGTTGCAGTTGAACAGATACTTGGCACAATGTAAAGTTTTATGTTCCTTTGTCTAGAGTCTCAAGCAAATTTCAATAAATATTACCAATATTTTTCACATTTTGAGATTTCTTATTCATCTTTTTGCCTTTTCAAATTTCCTGAAATGAGTCTGACAAACATATAAAACTTATTGGTGACCTGACTATGTATATTTTAATATACATTTTAAAGTAAGTGTTATTATGGGAATTATTTTAAACATATTTTGGGGAGTAAAACTTTTTATTAACAACATATATATATGTGTGTGTGTATATATATGTGTGTGTATATATATATATATGTCTATATTTACTAAATTCAAAACCTATGGTAACATAACATTAATGTTGAAAACAAATTCTATTACTTCAAAATTAGAAAATGTATACAAGCTCAAGGTTTTCATACTTTTTCATGGGACCTTAAAAAAACCATAAGGACTTAATGTCAAGAAAACTTATTTTTCATAATCATTATTTACTTCCAATATATACACTACTAAAACAGTAATTATTTTATTTTAATATGAAATACTCATGGTATTTGTTTTTCTATATCATTTTATACATATACTTAAATTCTTCTTATGTCTTACATTCTTCTTTAATTGATATCTAGAAGTGCAGTATGAATTTACCTTCCTTAGTCTTTGTGACTTTGGACATCTGAAGGCTTATTTTTTTGTAAATAAGAAAATAGAGGTGCATAAAGTTCAAGTGGCTCAAGATCATGTAGTGTAATAAAGGCAGAGTTGATCCAAGTGCAGTCACCATGACCATCATTCTTTCCACTTCACAGGGAATATGATATTATCTTTAATATTCATTCATTCTTTAGCTGATTCTTATATATTGATGTATATATGATTTTAATTTCTCTGAGATTAACAGCAAACCTTTTTTCTCTTTTTGTGTTTTCTGAAATGTTTAATGTAATCTTTTTGATTAGGGAGAACTGATTACTTGATGTCAGAGGTGCCACAGTTCTCCAGACACCCAGATTTCAAACTAAATTATTCTTGACTCTTCACTCTCCCCATCAGAGTCAATATGTTACTAAGACTTCAAAAATTCTACCTCCTAAATATTTCTTACATGTTTCCTCTCCACTTAAATCACAATTCTGTTTTAGGACCTAATTACAATTTACTTTAATAATTGCAAAAATTCTAAATGATTTCCTTGCACACACTCTCCATTTCTCATGATCCATCTTCTATGTAGACATCAGAAAAACACAGATCTTACTATAAAACCTCTCTGATCAAGAAGATTCAATATCATCCTTTTACATCTAGGATTAACCATAAGGATTTTATTTGGTATTGAAAGCCTTTAACAATGTGTCACCTCTATCTCTGTCTCGGCCAATTATACATCACTCCCCTTTCCACACACTGTGTTCCGGCTCTGAGTACTCAACTGCTTTTAGAGATCATGTATTTTTTTAATATCTCCAGTATTTACTAATCTGTAAATATATTGTATTTCTCCTCTATTTTCACAATCCCTATCATATGTAGAATAATAAAAATAAAGATTGTATACACACACACATACACACTCACATGTAAGCAAGTGTTATTATAGAAATTATTTTTAAAAATATTTTGGGGGAGTAAAACCTGTTTTGATTAACAACGTATATATATATATATATATATATATATATATATATATATATATATATATGTATATGTATATATATATATGTGTATGTATATATATATGTATACATTTACTAAATGCAAAACCTATGGTAATAGGCATTAATGTTAAAGATTATCCTTCATATCTTACCACTTCTCATATCAACTTTTATATTATTCTTACCATCTACCACAATGGCTAACCCACAATTGGTTCTTAATAAATAACAGCAGAATTGTGTATTCGAATGATTTGTTTATTGATTGATGAAGTTAAAATTAAAGAGTGAAAGAACACTAAATAAGAAAGAAGATTTTTTTCTAAGGAATTGAGCTAAGACTAAAGGACAAGTAGTACATAAAACAGGAAATCACTTGAGGAGAATATTTCAAAAATATGATAAGAGAGGACTAAGACCTGAGCTAAGATAGTGAGCAAAGTGATGCAGAGGAAAGGATAAGTTCACACATAAAAAGAGGAAAATATAAGAAGAGTTCAAAATTGGTTGGATGTGCAAAGTAAAGAATAGTTCTCTCATTTGCTCTAGTCTCTGAGGAAGAGATGGCTCTTCTATTTATCAATATTAACTGCTCTCTCCTCTTGCTCTCATTTTCTTTCCTTGTCACCTCTGCCTGGAGCCTACCCCGTCAATCATTCTTCTATTTTCTCATCTTTGTTGTTTTCCTAAATCCTGGATCCGTCTCCACTATGTAGAACATGTTCCAATATCTCTTCCTTCTCTCTGCTTAACCCCTAGAATAGTTAGCCACCTGTGTTGCTTCTATTTCCTCACTTTAGAGTTTTGCAGTCTTGCTTCTCAGCCCCCACTTTTACTGACCACTGTTTCAAGAGATGATCTCTTGACTTCTAAATTAATCTACTGGATATTGTTTAATCCTCATTCTTTCTACAGTGTTTGGTGTTGTTGAGAAGCCCCTTTCTTGGTTGCTTGAACACTCCTCCTTTGGATTTCCTAAAACTGCTGTCTGTGGGAACACTTGCTACCTATTCGAATAATATTTGCAATTATTTTTGATGGTTCATCATCTATCTCCTGTTTCCTCAGTTATTTCTTCCTTTCTTTGGACTGCCTAGCACCCACCAAACTTCTCTTCCTTGGTGAACTCATCTCCTATGAGTTAAATTATTATTTAATGCAGAGAACTTTCAAAGCTATATCTTCAGCCCTAAACTGTGTCCCTAACTCGAACCTCACATCTCTAATTTTCTTTGAATCCTCATCTGATATCTGGTAAGCCCTGCAAATTCAACATATGTAAAACAGAATTAAGTACAGTTCACCAAAAATTCAACCTCTCTTCCAAATATTCCCATTCCTCTTAAGAGTAGCATTATTATCCATTCATAATTTTGGAGTCATTCTTAATTCTTCCCTACCCTTTATCTGTCATATCCAAGAAATTGCTAAGCCTTGTCAATTTCTCCCAATCCACATTTCTCATATCCATTTATTTTCTCTCCATTCATACAACTATTATCCTTGCACAGATCCTCACTACCCTTCACCTAGACTATCTGCTTACTGTATCTTATATTTTCTTTCTCTAATCCATCCTCCAAATGACCATAAAGTAATTATTCCTAAGACACCAAGCTGATCATGAGACTCCTCAAGAATAGTCTGTCTTCATATTGTTCTTAGGGTAACACGCAAAATGTTCATTGAATACCTGATATTTGAAGACCTAAATAATCTAGTTCCTAACTAATTTCCAGACTATTTGGTATGACTACCTTTTGGGTATTCTTCATTCCAGTCAAATGTTCTTATAAACTTTTCCCACAATCAACGTCCATGTGCTTGATGCCTTTCACAAATGGTACTTCATTCCCAAAATGCAATGTCATCTTATATTTGCCTTTCAGAGTTCTTGGGATACTCAATGCTCTTCTCAGAAGCCATATTCTACATAAATATCAAATGTCAAATCTGCCTCAATCTCAACCTCCCCTGGATACTAGTTCTATCTACTCCTACAAATCATTTTATATTTACTTTTTATGTTCTATAGATTTCATTACCTGTGTATACATGTAAGGGCAGATAGGTGGCAGAGAAGATAGAGTATCCAACCTAAAGTTAGGAAGACTCATCCTTTTGAGTTAAAATTTTATCTCAGACACTTACTGACTGTGTGACCCTGAGTAAGACACTTAACTCTGTTTTCCTCAGTTCTTTTTCTGTAAAAATTATCTGGAGAAGGAAAGTGTCTTTCCAGTGTCCTTGTCAAGAAAACCCCATGAGGGTTACAAAAACTTGGACACTCTCAAAATAACTGAACAACAACAACAAAGTATATATTTTAAATCCATTTTAGCAGTTTACAAATTGTGAATTTATCTCCTGACATGTTGTTGTCCTTCCTTCTTTACTTCCCTCCTTTTTTAGCCTTTCTTTTATTCTCTCTTTTGTTGTAATTGTGTGTGGATGTTGGTTGTAGGAATTTTTGTGACTAGATCTCTCTGTTTAACCCGTGAAAATGTAATTACCATTCACAAACACAAGCCTGCTATTAATTTCAACAGAAACTTTAAACTGTTCTATCCTTCCTTAGGTAGCTTAGTGACCCCTGTCAGTTCCCAAGGGTTTACCATATTAGACCCAGACTTGGTAGGGGGCATTCAGGTGACTTTAGCCCTGCTGAAACTCAAAAACCCTTGCCACAACACAGAGTACTCTACCAGCCTCAGCCTTCTGCAGTAGCAGGGATTATAGACATGCTCTACCATGCTAAGACCAACATGTAGCTTTTAATAATTCACCAATTTTTGTGACTCTAGATCCAAAAAATCGGGCTTCCCAATAGTAATAACTATATCTCTAGAGTTTCAATTCAACTGTGATGTTAAGAATAAAAAAGGAATGCTTCATACCAGATATTTTGACTTAGTCAAAACTCTTATCTTCCTCAAAATTAAATGTGGGTATGTCTTAAAGCAAAAGAAAGAAAAACTACTGAAGTTACTCTTACTCTTCTGCTTAAGATATCTTAAGTGATGATTGCAAAAGGAACCACAGGGCTGCTTGGGAAGGAGGGGGACAATTGGACACAGTTTCAAGGTGGGGGATTTCCTTGACACCTGATAATCCTATCTTCTTTTTTAGAGAAATCAAGAGTTTAAGGAGAACTTATATAATCAATGCCAGATTTAATTTTCTGAAGTAGAGGCATATAACATTTCTTTATTTTATAAGACAGCACTTGACTTTGACTTCCTGATGAGCATGTCTCCATATTTCAAATAAATGGTACATCTATATATTAAACATTCATTAAACCATCCACGTATGGTTTACATAGTATCTATATTAATAAGGTGTTATATCTACAACACTGTTTGATTTTAAAGTGCTGAAATGAAAGGGGGAAATTAGTAAAATCAAGGTGATTAGTTTATTTCTGAAAACTAATTTATTATTGCAGTGTTAAAGGAAATTTCTGAATTTCTAAGTCTTGACATTAGTTTGGCAAGAAGACAACACAGATGTACCAGAAGAAATATTAAGACTAATTTTATAACATCCATCTCTGTGTCATCAGGATATTCAGTGCAATTAAACCCTCCTTGACAGATCAAATTGCCAAGGGGAAGCCCGTATGGACTAAAAAGCAGGCATCTAAAAACACAAATTCCAGTAATACTTGAGACAAAAGACTGAGTTACAAAGTTTGGAGTATCGCATGTATGCAATTTTTATTTTTTTAGGTGATTCTGAAAACAACTACAAACAGCAGCAACAATAAAAAAAGTTTTGTTCAAAAGGAAAGTTTCTAAACTTTTGTAAAAAAAAAAAAAAAAAGCCTATAAAGTGATGAAGAAAACTAGGAAATTTGTGGCCTCTAAAAGGTTGTTTTAACAATTATTTCTTGAAATCACATAGTTTATAGGAATAAAATTTTAGGGCTATAATACAAGCTAAAAATAGCCAAGATATCTTCAAAAAGAAAGCTTATCAAAATACTAGGAAAAGATAGCTAGCATCATCCCAAAAATAAAATTTAAAAACAAGACAGAAATAAAAACATAAATGATAGTTGTAGTAATATTAGTAACTAAGATTTTTCATAGCACCTTAAAGGAGAGATTCTACTTTGTTAGTAAATATCCCTTAGAAGAAGAAAATGTGTTGGTTATTGAAATGACTATTATTTCTCTATATTTGATTTTTTTAAAAATACCCATAAGTATGTTTCCTTTTAATGATATATAGTGACTAAAAATGACATAAATGTTAAATGTAATAATGGTTCATCTCTTACAGTCCTTTAAAGTTTACAAGTAGTATTCTTTACATTAACCCTGTGAGTAAGGTGATACAAATTATCTTCATTGTTGATGCAAAAAAAATTATAAAAACACCTCAATATGCCTCATTGAGTTCATACTATACAATCTATTTCTCAAGGTTTTCAGAACTTTTTTTTTAATCAAACTCAGCTCTTATCACTCCTCAACATTGTCTCATATAATCTGTCTTGTTTCTACCTTGTTCCATATATGCTACAGAGATTCTTTCCCCATGCTGTTGTTCATCTTTCTCTAGTCTGAACACCCTATCCTAACCACCTTTCAAAGTCTAACTAATATCCCAATTCTTTTAAATTGTCTTTGACAGTTCCAGACAGGACTAACCAGTCCCCTATAAATTCATATCATGTTTATCATCAGAACCACATATGTTTAATGCCATTTAATTGTCTACTAATTATTTCATATGTTTCACTCCCCCAATATAATATCTTAATTTTTTGAGGGAAATAGCTATATCTTATACTTGCCTTTATTTTTCAAGATTCTGAGTACATAATATGCATTTAATAAGGCAGCTGGCTAGGACAGTAGAGACAGCACTGGATTTAGAGTCAAAAAGACAAATATAAATCTCATCTCCAACACTTACTACCTTGTGGCCCTAGGCACCCTTAAGTGTTGTTAGCCTCAGTTTTCTTATCTATATAATGGGGATGATAATAGCTCTTCCCTACAAGGTTGTTGTAAAAATCAAATGAGATAATAATTATAAAGCACATAGTATAACATATATTATTATACATTAGCATATATAATATACTATATGCATGTTAGCTATGACTAATAAGAATGAATTTGTAAATTATTTATTTTAAATGGTGACAAATTAAATATAGTTTATTATATTCCTTAATCTTTATCTTATGCTTTCATTACTGAATATAGGTGTTTTTAATAGTGTGTAGGTTAGAAAATAAAGGGATTAATTCCCTTTTTACTGGCCCCATCCTAATATGGGTGGAGCCTCATATTCTCAACTAATTCCTTAATTATAACTTTTTGTCTAGTACTCACTCTCAGCAATGATAGAGATTTCTTTCAAACTTATATGGTATAACAAAGAAATTTGAAGGTATTGAAGTAATCTACCTCAAAAGAGTTAACTCTAACTTATTCTACAGGTACTTCTGGGCATGTACTCAGGTATTCTTGGGCTTTTTTGTGGTGCAGTTTTACTTGGACTTTCTTTACTTTGGGAAGTTATAAAATATGAATCAGCAAAATCTATTTTCAGTGTAACTATGAGCCCTCATGCTGGGAAAGTTATATCTGAGTACCGCACTATTCATTTGCTTCTAGTAAAATACAGCAAAATACTACTGATCAGTAGAGCATTAACTTTCATAAAGTATTAGTAAAATATTTTTAAAGCAAGTGCCAAAACAGAAAGACTAGGGGAAAAAAGGAATAGTCCAGCAGATTCATCTCCCCTTAAAGAAAGAAAGGGTGTAGAGCAGGGGGCAGAAGGCAGAATATAAGAGAATAGAAGTCACTAGATTCTATATCTCTGTCCTGATAGCAGAATTTCATTGTTGTTCTCTCATTGTTTCTAATAGCATTATAACTAAAGTTTATTAAGCATGGAAAACGGGCTCTGGTGAGAAAAGAGTTAGCAGCAAACCTATTTTCTTCTCATATATCTATCATTTTATGGTCATCTTTTTAAAGTTTTAAAAGAAAATTGCACTACTTCCTGGTTGTTACCTGATGATCTTAAGTCTCAGATTGTCATTCTCTCTATTTCCTTTTTCCATTATCATTCCAAGTAGAATATTTTTTGACCATGGTACCTTTCTTCAAAAGATCTCATGTGAACTAGACTTTGGGCTCTCTATCTCTAGCATGGCTGCCTTGCTTTATTTTTCTGGATCATCTCTGGGAGATGTTTTTGACCTAATTGCAGATGAGTCTTTCCAGGGGAAAAGCTGAAATTTTGGATATTTCATTCCATTATGCACACCAAATCTAACAACTCTTACAAATTGTGTGGTCTTTAGAAGATCTCATATATCCAATATTGTCCTTAATAGGATGTAGTGTATCTTGCTACTGCATGTTCATCTCCACCTACTAGACTTCTTTTCAGTAGGATTTAATGCACCAATCTTTGCTATATACTGAATTCAGAATTTACATGAATTACTAATCTAGATATTGCCTTTTTTGCCTCTTTGCTAAAGTGACAATTCAATGAATGAAGTATATATAGATCTTGTGTTTCACCACTGGGCAAAAAAAATCTCAAGTTTTTGTTAAAAAAAATTGATTTGTTATCTTGATTAACAGATACCATGCTACCTGTAAATTCATAACCTATTTCCAAGACCCGCCATGAATTTTCATCCTTTCTAGGTCAAAACCTTCCAATTCTATAATGCTCCAGAGGGAAAAAGTCCATGCCTGACAGAATTCCTAACTTAAGCAAATTACCCTCTAACATAACATACCAAACTTTAATGTTATCCTTTTGCTTAAAAAAGCCAAGGTCTCTCACTGTATCCATCGCCAACACCAGTCATCCTGATCTATATCTGGCCACTGGACCCACATGGCTCTGAAGGAGAAAGTGAGGCAGGTATCCTTCATAGTCCTCCCTCCCTTAAATGCAATCCACTTTCATGTCATGGCATCATCTGCCTGAAGTCATGGTCCTCTATGAGAATGAAAGACCAACAATTGTAATACAGGAAGCCATGTGCTGAAGCCAGGTCCAATAGGCTTGTGAGTTAAATTGTTAATTTTTTACTATGAAGATTCACACCTCTGAAATAAAGAATTTATTTTTTATTTAGTTAATTATCTACCCTTAAGAAAATGCTAATAATGCAGATTAACATTTACTATCATTTTATTTTTTTCTGAAAATCCAGTACACTTGTGGTTGCAGTGGCTCTAACTTCATGTACCTGGAAGAAGTGCTTCTCTGAACATCTTAGGTTAACTAGCTTTTACATCACACACAAGTGATATTATTCTATACAAGGTTGAGGAAGCTAATCCTTTTCTTATTCGCCAATGAAACTTTCATTTCGAGGAGAGAAGATGAAATCAGTCTCACTAATAGTTGTATTGTTTACTTCTGATGGAAAGAATCTTGTCTCAGCTTCTTTTACATATAAGGCTTGAAGTGAAGGTCTTAATTTTCACTCCTACTGCTAGACTGTCATCTTTTTTATTTATTGATGCAGCAAATTTATTAATGAACTATTCTCAGGGTTTCTGAATTGACAGTCCAATTTAAGCATCTGCCACTTCACTCTATCTTTTATACTTCTAGTTAGGTTGATTTTGAAGCCGCCACTCTTTTCACTGATAGTTTCTTCTACCCTGCCATCAACTTATCCTCACTTCTAGTATTTCAAATATTTCAACCCCATCATCACCCCTTTAAAATGAAGGAGAGGCAATTTGCCCTTTTAAACATAGTCACATCTTCCAGGGGGATGGAATAGGAAGACAATGGAGAATTCATATGTGCTAGCAGGCATAAAACTCCAATGTCTCACTGCATGAATTTTTATTCTAACATAGGAATACCTGGAAATAGAGACTTTATTAGCTGTAGTAAAAATAAAAATTATTAGATGCAAATTTCTTTTATTAATTACCTTGTATCTATATGAAAAGAAGAGGTATAGATTAGGTGAGATTCCTTGCTTCTAAAATGAAAATATTAGAATAAATGAAGCATTCAAAAATACAACTAAAATTCAGTATATATTAGTATGTTAATCTGCACTGAGTTTTATAAATCAAATATTTGAGAGGTTTCCTTCTGCATGCAGGGGTATATTTAGTATATTTAGGGAAATAGTATATTTAGGGAAAAATGTAAAAAAGGTAGGGCATAATGAAAAGTCACATTTGTCTTTCTAAGTAGGATTTTTTAAAAACTGGAACATATCCAAAATTATTTTCATATATCAATTTTAGTTGTCACATAGTTCTAGAGTTTGCTTCTTACTTCTGTGCCCTCTACTAACTACTCGAGTAGTTCACCTATTCATATATGTTAATATAACTAATTCCCAAAGTAGTTTTCCATAAGTCATTAATGTAAACACATATATAGTATAAAATAAATTTGAAGGTATTGAAGCAACCTACCTAGTTAAGAGTTAACTCTAATTTATTCTACAGATACTTCTGGGAATGCACTCAGGTATTCTTAGGCTTTTTTTTGTGGTCCAGTTTTACTTGGACTTTCTTTACTTTGGAAAGTTATAAAATATGAAACAGCAAAATCTCTTTTCAGTGTAACTATGAGCCCTCATGCTGGGAAAGTTATTCCTGAGTACCACACTATCCATGTAGAGTGTAGACCTCAACTCATTCATGCTTTCTCATTCTGTGTGGTAATTATGAAGATTCAAAGGTAAATTCTTCAAAAAGTGCTAGTTCTTCCAAATGTACTAGAAGTTTTCTCCTAGCTCTTTTAATGTTTTGTAGATACAATACAACATTTAGGTTGTCAATTTATCATTACTCATTCTTGTTACATAAGTAGCCCATCTTCTTTTCCAAGCATGCATTTCCCAATTTATATCTTATAATTTCTTATGTGCAAGTTATCATGGACAATATGCTACAGCCCACTTATACTTACTATGCTTTTTATTTACCTTTAGTTTGGATTCTTTAAAGTTTATGTTGTTCCACGATTTTCATTCACTTAACATCACTAGGAGAACACCGAAGTTTAAAAGGTGAATTATTTGTATCATGAAGAAGTGTGGAGTCATTGAAGGTGTTGTGCTTTTTTTAAAATTTCATACATAACCATTATTAAATATCTGATTCTGGATTTCAATTCAGGTCTTTCTGACTACACGTTCAGTAAGCTGTCTACTGTACCATCTAGCTATCTCTGATTGTTAGTTTGAAAAGCTACAACTTAAAAAAGAGAGGGATTCTATGAGACAGACGTAAAGAGAAAGTTTATTCCAGGCAAAGGATAGCCTGTAAAAGACAGAAAGATGAGAGATGGAGCATCGTGAATCAAGCTATCTGGATGGTAGAATGTGTGAAAGGTTCTCTTTTATACTATTATCTGGTATAATGGAAATAGTATTAAATTTTGAATCAGTGTATCTGAGTTTAGTTCCCAGTTCAACTATTAACTTCTCAAAATGTTATTTTCTTCATATATAAAATAAAGGGTTTGGACTTAATGTCTTGTAATATTTCTTTCGTCTATGAACTCTGAACTATTGTCTCTATAGTGTAAATTATTTACCTTGTTCTGCTTAATTTACTCTTTATGAATTCATAAAAATTTTCTTCAAATTTCTCTGAATTATTCATATTATTATTTCATACAGTGCAATAATGTTCCATTAAATTAATATAGCACATGTCTTCACCCAATCTATAAGTACTCATCTACCCTTCCAGTCATTTGTTACTGACAAAGATCTGTAATTCCCCAAATGAAATCCATCCTGATATTTCCAGGTCATTATCCATTATCAGTAGCAACCTAATATATTAAAATGTTGGTGTATCCAACTGTATCTCTTCATTTGGACAATAGACATTCTTTACCAACTTGATTTTTCTCTAAGGTTAATCTCTTTCTTAGCTGCTGTAGGTGTCATTTAGGAGACCCTTTAATATTCTGGAGGTTAGTGAAATGAGTACAGCTATTTTCAAACAGAATTCTTAGAAAACCTTACCAAAACATGTCATTTCTATTTCAATTCTACACAAGATATGCTTTATGATAGTGGCAAACATTTGCCTGTTTCATAACCTGCTCAGTATTTATGAACTGAGGCTCACTGGATAAAGTTAGCTCTTTTTTTTCACATTTTCACCTATTTTATAATGAGGAATCATTGATGCCTCACTAGCCTATGAAATTTAAAATGGCAAAAACTGAACCTTGACATTGTCTTCCTTGCATTTTCAGTTCATCATTATTTAGTGTTCCTACCTTTTTTTTCTGAATCTGCCTCCTAAACATAAATTCAGATTTATTTTTTTATTTCCATAGGATTTTATTTTTCCAATTACATGTAAAGGTAGTTTAGAACATCCATTTTGTCAGATTTTGTGTTCCATTTTTTCCTCTCTCTCTCTCTTATCTATCACACCCTCAAGATAGCAAGCAATTTGATAAGGTTACACATGTCCAATAATTTTTAACATTTCATATGTCATGTTGTGTAAGAAAAATCAAAGCAAAGGGGGAAAACTACCAAAGAAAAGCAAACAAACAAACAATAAAGGTGAAAGAAAATAGTATGCTTTGATCCACATTCAGTTTCCATAACCTCTCTGGATTTGAATGGCATTTTCTATCTTAAAAGTCTATTGGAAATGTCTTGGAAACCTGTATTGTGGAGAAGAGCAAAGTTCATCATGTTTGATCATCACATAATTTTGCTGTGCAATGTACTTCTGGTTTACCTCACCCTAGTCAGTATCAGTTTATGTCAGTCTTTCCAGACTTTTCTGAAATCAACCTGCTCATCATTTCTTATAGTACAATAATATTCCGTTGTATTCATATATCACAACTTTTTGTTTGAACATATGGAGAAATATAGAAATCTAAATAACACATAAAAAACTTTATTTTACAATTGTAAATTTTTTCCATGTCAGGAATCCCATCTTTTACTTGACTCAAACTTTTGCTCATTTGAGCAAATATTTTGCTATCATGTATATACCACATATGTTCAATACAGTGAATACATTCAGCAAAATCCATTCTGGTGCTGTTAAATTATCTATGCCACAGATCCCTGGTTTTGGTGATCCTATTTTGCTAAGCACTATTAAGAATGACTTAAAATTGTACTGATCAAACTACAGAGGAAGCTAGGTATCATATTCTCAAGCATCATTGTCCTTCTAATCTTATAGGGAATCACACTTGACTTTTTATTGTCTCACCTTTTTTTAAAATCATGGAGTCTTTACCAGCTATACTGTCTCCTATATCTAATTTCTCCCCAGAATCCCAACTATATTTTTGTTCTATCTATTTTTTGTGTGGGTACTTATTTATGTGGGTAGACAAAACTTTCCCATATTTGCCTTCAAATATTATATATGTCATAAATTCAACCAGAAAGATTAAATGGATGGTGGAAAGATGCATGATTAGATATAGAACTTTCTTTTGTAACAACATCATCATAATTTTATGGCATTTTAATGGAAACCTCTTCTTTGCTACTCCTACCACACTTGGAAAAGTTAAATACATACAGGGCATATGAGAAATCAGATACTTTATTGGCAGTAACAAGAAATAAGCACTACTTTCTTTAATTTTTCTGGATGAAAAAGTGATGAATTCCACAGAGCCCTGAGGAGCCAAAAGACAGTCTCTCTCTGGCAGGAGTATGTATGATATAATCAAATGTTTTAATAGGAGTCTAGAGTTACATGACCTTCAGCAATGATGTGCGCACAATAAATTAGCCAGCACAGCTGTGAGTGCAAATCTGTAACTGCAAACATTATCTGAAAATTAGCACCATGACAGATAATAATCATAATGGAGGAACATATTGATCATAACAACTAAAAGAATACTGAACCTCAGAGTCGCACACATGACAAAAAGCTATTTGCAAAATCATTAAAGTGTTATCCAAGAAAGTTGTGAAAACAAGTCCAAATCACATCTACTTCTATCCTAGAAAGTAAAGGGGACATGAGATAAGCAACAGTCAGAGAAGCTAAATCTTTAGCATTTAGTATGTTGAATATTCCCAGATTTTCTAGGCATTTTTAAGTAAGTTGAGTACAGCCTATCTACAAAGGACATAAAGGAAATACTGTGTCTGATAGTAGGGTTTTTTTTTTCCCTTAAAGGAAAAAAAGGCAGAATGTTACCATTTTTGTTCTCTCCCCCCCCCCAAGCTATATGAGGTTATTATGATAGAGTTGAAAGGTATTGAAATTACTTCAATCAGATAGGAATCATCTTCCCATGTCATTTTTTTTAATTGTATAGGAAATTTCAGGTAAGCATTAGGATGGAACACAAGCTTTGGAACAGGACATCCAAGTTCTAGTGTTATGCTTACCACTGCCTGACTTGATGTCTTACCTAAGACATTTCACTTCTATTGGTCTAGGTGTCTTTGACTGAATTAGATTTTAAAGTTTCTTTAACATCTCTAATTCCAAGTGATTCTGTGAATAATGAAATATAAACTTTTGAGAGCACTTTTGTCTAGTATTCCCAGTGGCTATCATAAAGCTTGTACATGTGTTTAATAAATGCTTGCTGATAGATTCTAGTTTTAAAGTAGTGTGAGTTGGAGATTACAGTAGTAAATGTCTGAAAGAAAATATGTATGACTAATCTCAAATTAATATCACAAATCTGAGAATATTTAGAAATCATTATTATATAATTTTAACCACAGGGGGCAATCAACTAGTAAAGGACATTTTATTTGAATTTAGATACCAACGTTAATTTCTAGCAGGTAAAAGGGTTTATTAAGTAAGCACAGTACCTAATGTGTGCTAATCTCTGGGGAATATAAACAGATTAAAAAAAGTTTGTCCTTTACCTCAGAGTTTACAATTATGTAAATGTTGCATATCTTTTAAATAACAAAGGGGAAAAACTCCCAGATTTCTCAAAACATTAGAGAAATAGAGTTGAGAGGCATCATAGAGATAATTTTGTATAAACTGCCTACAAAAAAAGTATCTTGTATGCATCCCTTAACAAATAGGTATTCAACTTCCCCAGAAATCTTCCATATACTCACTAATTCCTGAGGCAGTTTATTTTCCTTTTAAATAATTATATATTTTTCCTTCCATTAATCTAAAATCTGCCTCTCTATAACTTTGACCTGTTAGTCCTATTCTTCTGGAGCCAAGCAAAACATATGTAATCCCTCTTCCAAATAAATCTCTATTTAAAAATTACTAACATGAATATCCCACCACTACTTGCCCTGCTATCCTCCACAAAACCTTCAGTTTTTTCAGGCTAACTATCTCTACTCTTTCAAATGAATTCCATATGGCTTGGCTCTCATCATCCTCTCTGAATATGCTCCAGTTTATCAAGATTCTTGATAAAACTTTGGTTCACTACCCCAAATTGAACAAAATATTCCAGATGTGATCTCTAAGTAGAGTATAGAGGAAGTTAGCAGGGGATATAGTAGGTAGTGCATTAGGCCTAAATTAAGGAAGACCAATATTCAAATCTTGCCTAATATACTTACTAGCTTTCCTCATCTGTAAAATGAGGAGAATAATAGCATTTACATTCCAGCGTTCATGTGAGATTCAAATGAAATAGTGTTTATAAAGTGTTTTGAAAGCCAAAAGCTTAAGCAAGTGTTTGCTATTATTTTTTATCATACTATGTTCCTATTAATCTACCCAATGATGACATTAACTGTTGAATGCTATATGCTTATTGTTAGCTCATACTAAATTTTTATGTTCACTAAAATTGCAAATCTTTTTCACACAAACTGTTGTCTAGCCATTTCATATTTGTGCAATTGATTTTTTTTTTTGGCTGAGGCAATTGGGGTTAAGTGACTTGCCTAGGGTCACACAACTAGGAAGTGTATTAAATATCTGAGGCCAGATTTGTTCAATTGATTTTTAAAATTTAATTTGTCCCTATTGAATTTCATATTTTTAGATTTACTCCATCATTCCAACCTTAGAAAATATTTTTCAGTTCTGATTCTGATATCCAAATATTAGGTAGCCGGCTCAGCTTTTTGTCATCCATCAAATTGATAAGCTGTGTTTCCTCTAACTTTATCCAAGTCATTTATAAAATTGTTGAACTTACAGGACAGATGAAGCTCTTTGACATCATGTTAGAGACCTTCCTTTGAATTTATTTAAATATGTTGAAAAACAATTTTTTGTATGGTTGCTCAAACAGTTTTTTAATTACCTTACTATATCTAGTTAGCCCACATTTTGGAGGGAAAATACTGTAAGACACTTTGTCAAAGATCTTGCTGAGATATAGCATTATTTTTCTCACACTTCTTTTATTTTCCTTTTTTTATTAATGCTACCTCCAAAAGAAATGAAATTAATATGGAGTATATATAAATGCATATATATATGTGTGTATATATATATAAATGCATATATATACACATATATATAAATATGCATATACACATGATTGTATGCATATACAAATACACATAGATAAACATACATATATACCTATTTAACATATACAGATGTATATATCATCATATGTGGCATGTATAATACATAGATTAAATCTCTACATGGAAACATAGGCACGTGTGTGCATATATATATCATACTTAAATGTGTATTGTGGTGATTTGTGATACTAGTCTTTTAGAAGATTAGGTTTGAAATATAAATACTAAGACAGCATAGATACCTAAAGGAAGAATTTAACAAGTGATCTACTGGTACCATGGAAAAACTCATTTGCTTTTCATATTTGAGCACTTCATTTTTGGAATGCATTTTAACTCTCTCCTATTTATAGTCACTGGAATACTTTGAGTATCCATAAGAACTGACTCACAATTTGATAAAATCTTGTGGCTTGATTAAGAATTTTACTATCTTACACAGTCTTTGGGGATATGCTATTTTTTTCTTCAAGATTGTTTTTTTTTTCCCCTTCACCCTGAAAACATAAGAGAACTAATGTTAAATCTCATTTACAACTCTGAATGGAACTTAAAGGTGTGATGAATGACAATGATATACCCTCAAATTTTTCTCACCTTTATTATGTAGATAAGGAAAAGTGAAATAAAATTTAAAAGCTTGTCCCAGTATTCTAAGTTACTGTTCATTATTTCTATTACTGTTCTGCTTCTTTTTGGCATTCATGTGTTCATTCTGAACATTTTGTATCTGTGGCTAGGTTGATTTATAATAGTAAAGTCATTTGAAAATTTTGTGCTTTCTTTAACTAGATCTTAATTGATTTAATATTGAGAGCTATGTCTTCTATTTTTCCCTATTCCCTCCTATCTAGAACATATCTCATTTCTTATAGTATTTTGCCAATACAAAAGTTTAGTAGTATTCTGTCTGTCTCTTAGATTTACTGCATTCCATATACTATAGTAATTTGAACATATACTCTTATCCCCTACTGGAAGGAAATCTCCCGAAGGGACAGAACTTTAATTTATTTATCTTTGTATTCCCTTAGTCTTTCACAATGTGATTTTATATGGTAGTTATTCAATGGATATTAATTTGTTGTATGAATGAATAAATGAATATGCTTATTGAACTGAACTAATATTGTGAGAATCTTTCTGGCAATAAAAATACTTAACTGCTCCAAAAGAATTCTTTTGCTTCCAAAATCTTCAGGAAAGACCGTAGTTGAGTATGTCATACTTGCAGGATTTATTATTCCTATTTTTTTATCTATTTCATTTTCATAAACTAGCTGTACTCTTTAGATCTGCTCTGAAAGGAGGTATAGCATGATACATGGTTTTATCTCTCCAAATATGCCTTTGGCCTTGCTTTTTTTTTTTCTAATTTCATAGTATTTAATACCCATATTACATATAAGCTTAAATGTCTTGATGTCTTGTACTATGCTTAACCAAAACAAACAAGCAAACATTGTTTTTTCCCCAGAGCCCATCTCAATTTCTCCATTAGTGCCAAAGATAATTGCTGTCCTGACAAGATCTAAGGCTAAACATATTTGATTTTTTTTCATTTGCACCCATATCCAAATTTGTCATTTCTCCTATATTTATATTTGTTTTGGATGAAGGATCTCTAACTCACTCAAAGCTGACCATTCAGGACTTTGATCTGAAACCAATACCAATTTTTATGGGAATTTTTATTTACTCCATTTCCAACCTGCTATGGTTCACTTTGCCTCATCAATATTGTTTGTTTAGATACCTAGTCAATTTAAGCAATTCAGATCTCTTGAACTCAAAAAATGCTCTAGCCTCAGCCACAAGAGTAGCATTCATTGAATACCTTTTTCATTACAAGTACATTAGTTCTAGAGTTATTCTTTGTATCTGCCTTTAGATCCTTTTAATGACTTCTCATCTAGATCATTGTGATTGTCTTTTATAAGAACATTCCCTTCTTCTAGCCTCTTACTAATAAGAATCCAGGAATCAGAAACAGATAACATTTATTTAATGGAAATGAGGAGACCACGTGGTGTACCATAGAGATCTTGAAACTTGGAGTCATTGGTACTTTGTGGACATCTTGAATGTGATGCTTACTGCTTGTGTAACCCGAAACAGTCATTTAACTTTTCAGGTTCTTGGTTTCTTCATCCGTTAAATGAAGATATTTATACTGGATGAGCTCTAAGGTAACTTCCAGCTCTTAATTCATGATGGTGTAATGGAGCTTCACTAGGTTCCTGGTCATAAATCTACCATGATTTCCAGGTGCCACAATGTAAATTCCAACCTCCAAATTATCTGTTTTCCTTCTCCTTACTCTTCTCTGTTAGGTGGGACAGTAAATTAAATGCTAGACTTGGAATCAAAAAGACATAAACTCAAATCCTGCGTCAGATATTATTAGCTCAAGAAACCTGGGCAATTTGCTTTTAAACTCTTCCTGCCAGTTTCCTCAACTATAAAATGGAGATAATAATAGCACCTACCTCATAGAGTTCTTGTTAGAATAAAATAAAATAATATGTAATTCTTTGAAAATATTAAAGTTCCAAATAAATTCTTGTAGTTATTATTAACATCATGAATTATATTAGTAGTATCAATATATTCATACACTGCTCTTGTCAAACAATCAACTTACCTTCTGTTAAATTTTTTACCATTTGAATATCATACTCCCTAAATCCAGAATGTCCTTTTTTAAATGCCTCATTTTTTCTATCTCTTACTTCTATTCTACATGTCTTTGCAATAATTTACCATGAAACCTTATGAGACAAATCATCTCTGATTATTTTAATTGTACCCTAAAATTTCAAAGTTAACACATATCTTATAAGAATCACTGATATTTACATAGCAGTTTTATGAAAAATTTCATGTCTGTGATCTCATTTGATTTCAATAATAGCCCAATGAAATAGGTACTAGAGAAGTTATTTTCATTTTGTAAATAAGGAAACCAAATTTCAGAGAGATGAAATGTTTTATCCAATGTCACAAAGGAACTAACTGTCTAAAGCAGGATTCATACTTGGATCTTTCCTAACTCCAAGTTTTGTTATTTTGCCACCATGCAATTCTCCTTCTCTATATGCTGCATGTGTACATAAACACACATATGTATGTATCTTTATAAAATTGTCATTCTTTGTAAATTTATTACATTCAGCTAAATATATTTATTTTGGACTTGTGGTTTTCCTCTTTTTTTCATAATATAAGTAACTCTTAAGAAAGGGACTCTGGGTACTATTTATCTTATATAAAAATTTTGTAAAAATGCCCTGTACATATTGTTTTTAATGACCATTATCGATTGACTGACCAATAGTGTATTGAAAGCAAACAATAACCTTAAAAGTTCTAAGACTTTTTTGAGAAGTTAGCATATCTTTTAGCTATGGTCTCAGACACTTGATAAGCCATGTGATCCTAGACAAGTCACTTAACCCTTTGCCATTTTCCTTATCCATAAAATATACTGGGGAAGGAAAGAGCATAACATTCCAGTATTTTTGTCAGGAAAACAGAAGATTGGATAATAAAAAGTCAGAAATGATTGGCTAAGCCACAACAACAAAGCAAGGGATTTAATACAAGCCCAGAGTCAATCCTTACATGAAAGATATGATAGCTTGATATATATTTGTGGTCTAACCATCTCTATGATTCTTAATCTGTGATATATCAATTTTGGGAAAGGTGCTAACAATAGGTGAATTAGACTTAAAATCTATTAACACTAATGCTGCTACTTTAAACATGTAAAATGAAGGTATTAGAAAAGATTTCTTCCATGGTTAGTTAAAACTACACTCATTTGTATAATCCTGTGTTTCTAAAATTCTGTTAACTCTAAGACCAAAAGAAAAAAAAATCAAAGCTTTTATTCATTTCACAATGTTGTTAAAATACTCTTTTCTTAGAACCTTCAATCACATATAGCATCCTCAACTGATAAATACAATTCACATTGACAGGTAATAATTGTATGCAGGACTAAGTACATTATACAGTTCATATCATTTTCCAGGATTATATCAAAGGAGTTTAGAAATCATTTAATAGAGAAGAATCTGTCGAGAGAAAAAGGGTAGAATCAATGGCCCACTTTGTTTTTCAGCTTAGGGGACTTAGTTTAACTCTTTGAGGTTAAAAAAAGTTGTTACTATTCTTTGGATTATCTAGTAATTCATTTTTAGAATGCCATTGATTTCTACTCTTACTATCACAGTACATAACCAGGAAAATTGTTTTGTAAAATCAATTTGCTACAAGGGTGCAGTGTCACTTCGTGGAATAATAAAACATTACAAAAAGCATCAAAATTATTTCTTATTATTCTTGATTTGATTACAAATGTGCTTTACATTCTTTTTCTAGTCTGCTTGTTAATTAGCTACATTAGTGAAAGACATAAATTATCTTCACAACCATTTATAAAGACTAGATTGGACATACAAAAGACACTCCTGCCTGGGTATGAGAAATTCAATGAATCCTCTCCCTCTCTTTAGTAATTAAGTCCCTATCGTTTTTAGTGACCATTTTCTGAGAACTATTGTACTTTCAAAAAGATGACCCAACTTGAAAATTAAAGCAAACAGTCTACATTCAAAATCAAATCTGAAGTTAAATCTTGGCACCTGTGGGTTATTTCTGAATGCTTCATGTTGAAAGAGGCAGGGAGTAGTAGTCTTTTCCTTTAAATACTGAAATACACAGCCTGAATTCATTCCCCCCCATGCCAGTGAAAACCAGTAGGGAAATACAGCTTGATAATCATTCCATTCCCTTTATTTGGAAGTCAAAGTAGCCTAAATATTTAATTGGTTGGTTATTTTTATTTCCAACTTCATTGCAGGTGATGAAACTATATATTTGTGGCAAAAAATTAATATGTTAGAAAAAAAGAAAACTGTTAGCCTTCTATTAAGGGCCTCAATATATAAACTTTATCAGTAACTCAGCTTTTCACCCTACAGATGTTACCATTTTGAGAGCACATTGCCAAGCTTATGACTGATTTCCAGACTTGAGATAGCATTTCCTTGCAGCATAGGCTAGGGGGTGGAAGGTGGGAGACCTTATTTTAGTTCTGAAGTTATTAAAGGGGGTGTAGAAAAGAAAAGGATATTCTCTTGCTCATGAGAGCTGAGACATCAGTTAGCATTTTTTTTCAATGTAAAATGATCAAATGGTGTTTTAGCGACCTATCAATCTAATGAATTATTTGAGTAGGAGTTAAAGTAATCTGAAACATTTGCTGTACAGAGGAATAAGTTTAGTGCATGGTGAATATGAAACATCTTATCCAGCAGAAACTAACCTTGCGATTTTATAAGGACAAGTTTTACTAACAAAATAGTAAGGGTCAGAGCTGCTAAAATGCTCTACTTTCCTCCCTACACAAAGAAAAGCTTTGGAATTGAACTTCTTCTAACCAGATAAGGTCCAGAAATGTAGGAAATGGTGGCATTAATCTCTTAAGTCTACATATCAACATTATCTCTTAATAGCATCAGGAAAGGAGCCTATAGGGAAGAACAGACATGATTTGGATGAAAAAGTTAGCCTGGCTCCAAAAAACAGATTGAAAACCAAATGCCTTAGTAATAAAACCCACAAAAGTATATAAACTAAAGCTCCTACAAGTCTTTTTGAGTATATCATCATAGTAGATTTAGATTCAAAATAGAAAGAAACTTAGATGATCTAGTTCAATCCTGTCATTTTTTCAAATGAGGTAACAGATCTAGGAAAATGACATGAATTCCTCAGTAGCCTAGAAGTAGTTATTGAGTCTGGATTCTTACTCCAGTGCTCTAAGTTTCTGTTTTATACTCTTTCCATGACACTACTCCATCTTTAAAATTTCTTTAACATCCAAATCTTTTTCTGGTTGCTTTTTACAGTTGTCTATAAGTTCATGATTTTTTGGGGGGGAGGGTTTTATGGATTAGAGAAATTATACTAACTAGATTGTTATACTTAGATGTTAAATATAAATTTATTTTGATAAATGGTTATATTTGCTATCCAGTTGTGAACATTTCAAATCTTCTGTGGCTACTCAACATTTATTGAGTACATGCTGTGCACATCCTACTATAGTGTATTTATTGTTTAGTCATGAAAGGTATAGTAGAAACCTTTCTCTACTTTTGCTATTATGAATCCATTCTATTTCTTCTAAAGGCAAAAGTTTGCCTTTACATATATTTTTCAAGCAGCCCTAAATATTTTTCTATATTTCATTTAATTCTGATTTTCCATTTTGATGGAGGGGAACAGTGTTTTCTAGAGGTAATATAAAATAGTGTATAAGCAAAATGCTATCCACTGTATGTTTGTTTTTGTAATAACTTATTTAAAAAATTAAAGCTTATATGTGTATGATATTTTAAGATTTAAAAATTGCTGGAGAATATCTCATAATTACCCATGTTACCACATATTGCCTGTTATTATAGGGCAGCGAGGTGGTACAGTGCTTTTGAACAATAGAACTTAAATCCAGGAAGACCTGAGTTTAAATCTGATCTCAGACAATTACCAGTTATATAATCCTGGCCAAGTCACTTAATAGTTCCCTGCTTCGGTTTCCTCATATTAAAATGAGAATAATAATAGCATTTGTCTCATAGTTTTTTTTCTGAGAATCACATAAATTAATAATTATAAAATCCTTTGAAACTGAAAATGAAATATCATATATACAATAATAATTATTATCTCATGTAAGCTTCACAAGAAATAGGAAGAGCATTTCCATTTTTGCAAATGAAGACATTGAAGTAGAAGGGACAGTTGCTAGACAAACTGACTAATTGCTAGAGCTGGAAGGGGACTTAGAGATGATCTAGTATTATTGTATTGATGAAGAAATTGATTTCTGGAAAGCTGACACAATTTGATAGATTAAACTGCTTATAACTGGTAAAACATTAGTTATCATCTAACCCATCCTTTTGTATTGTATATGAAGTAATAAAGGCCCACAGAAATTTTGTAACACCCAATACACAGCAATTTTAAAAATTGAAAATTTGATTAACCTTTCCTTAGGGTTCATTATAGCTACTGAATTCTGACCTCCAGAAGTTATATTCTTATTTGGATTTTGGACATACCTCTGTAAAGTTCATTATAACGGATATTGGTTTCATATCTGTACTCCATGCCCTGCCAAATGTCTATTATATAGGATTTTTTTTCTTTTTGTGAGAAGTAGTGGCAGGAGATATTAAAGCTTCTTGTGATTTCCTTATTATAAATTACTCTGCTATTGTGAATCTGTAATCACTACAACATATAAGGTTTGAGAGTTGTTTGAGAGCACTGAGAGGCTAAATGACTCACTTGCCCAGGGTCACACAACCAGCCAATGGCAGATGTTGTACTTGAACCTTTTTTCTTCTTGGCTATGAGATCAGATTATTATATGTCACATTATAAAATATTAGATATGGAATTGACCTTAGAGGTCATTGATTCTAACCTTATATTATGGATGAAATCAAGTCTTCTGAAAGTAAAGAATCATGCATGAAGTTCATAATATGTGTGACAAATGAGATTTAAACTGAAGTCCTTTGCCACCAAATCCAGTGCACTTTGTAAATCTGGATATTATCAACATGATCAGCCACATACCTTTGTCAAACATGTCTAATGCTCATACAAGTACTGAATCCAGACTTCACTGCAAATATTCTTATAGCTCCTTACACAGACATCATAGTAATTTGTCTATAAAAACATTAACTATCTACATAATAACGGTAATTATAATTATAACAGGGGAAAAGGGAGCTTTGTGCACTGACAGGTTCAAACTACTCAAACAACAACAGGATAGGAAATTGACAAAAACTAACCTAGTGACTATTCCCAACTCTCCTCTTGTCCCTGAGTGTTGCAGTCATAAATTATCTATAGCTCAGTAACACAGCAAGTGTGTATGGCAAGTTTATGCAGCAGGATTGCAGCATTTTGTTCTAAGTGGCCTGGTTCTAACTGCAGGGAAACTGCATGTCACATAGTGTCCTTTAGACTGGGATGTGTCACATACTCAAGTCTGACATGTCCCTTTACTTGACTGAGATACATGGCTGAAATTCTCAGAGTCCTATTCCCAGTTTGTGCTATTGTGTTTTCCCATGTGTGCTGTTGAAAACAGTTAAAACCCAGACTCTATCTTTCTCCCTAGCCCTGCAGGCAAAAGGTTCAAAAGCCAAAGGAAGAGCATGTCTTTTTGTAAAGCTGTCTCAACATGTATTTGAAAGTCAGATTTGAACCTGACAGGCTGAAAAAAAGTGTGGATACAGCTTTCCTTAGCTAGGTATTGAAACTTTGGAAGCAGGCTTGTTATTTGTCAGAATTAAAAGGTGATCTGAAATTCAGCCAAAATCATCCATTCATGCAGGGATTGATTATACGAATTTAGTATCTTTATGGTAGTTCTGAATATTTTTTCTCCTTATATTTTGTGTCTTTGTAGGAGTATTTAAGAAAACATTCACATAAAATTTCATTCCATATCATGGAAAGAGACCATTAGGATCTTACCTTTGCAAAAAAAAAAAAAAAAAGAAGAATTCATTTTTACATCGATAAAACCAAGAGATCCCTAAGTGCTTCTAGTTGAAAGTATAAAAACCATGTTATATTTTTTCTCTTGATATGCTTTTTTTTTTGAGAGGGGGAAAGTCTAGACTAGTTTTGTTTTTTTTGTTTGTTTGTTTTTATTTATCATTGTAAAGAAACATCTGGTTTATAGATTGACAACTCATCTGGAACTCACCATATAAGATAGTTTCCTGGGGCACTGACAGATTAAGTAATTTATCCATGATCACATAGCCTATATGTGTTGAACCTGTGTTTTTCTGACTTAATGCTATCTCTCATCAAAAGGAATTATATACATAAAAATAAGTCTTTATACTCAGAGTCTCTTAGTGAAGTTCTAATTTAATAAATCCCTCCCAATGACATCAGTATTTTATATAATCTTTTGTGATTTGTCTTCTAGGTCTCTCTTAGACTAGTATAGATATAGAGACTGAACGTTCACTCTGGTTTCATGAGTATTGGGAGTTAACTGGTAAAAACAAAACAAAACAAAACAAAACAAAAAAACAAAAACAAAAAAAAAAACCTATTGATCCATGAAAGTTGTCACCATCTCTGAAGCTTACAGTATCAGTTTGCCAAGTAGTGCAGTTACCTTTGATGATTCATAAGATAATAGAAGTAGAACTGGAAGGGACTTCAAAAACTCTTTAATCCAATCACCTATTCCACACTCTGGGAAATAGGGAGGGAATTATAGAGTAGCAATTTTTTAAAGAATGCTCCATGAACAGTATAAACAGATATTCTTTGAGAACATATTAAATATGAAAATTTACATATAACTTAGGTATAGCCATTTTTCTAAAATGAAAATAGTTTTAATTTCTTCTGATTTTCTTCAAAATTTCCTGACTGTCCTTTCTTCTGGAAGCATTCAATATTTCCAGACTTTGCTAGCTAAATATCTATTAGTTTTGTCAGTATATTTAAGTCACATGTTTCATGGCCTATTTTGTCTGAGAAATGCTTTTGTCTAACATTGTATAGGAGTATTCAACATTATTTAAGTAAAAAAGGAAATGATGCATTCTCAAGTAAATATGGGAGGACATAATGGAATTAAGCATTAACAAAAGCTATTAAAAAGAGCCCAAAATATTTCAGGATAATTTTGAAACCAAAATCTAAAAGAAGTCAATTCAATGGACTTTTAAAAATAAAGGTACTCTCATTGAATTTGGTATTTTGTTGGTATCTTACTGAGAATGCACATACATTTTTGGAGGCAGATGTTTGGATTCTCCCAGTGTAATAAGATAGAAATAAAATTAGGTAAGAATTACTTTAAGAAATTAGAAAGGATTATTGATGAATAGACAGTGATGAAGCTATGGAGAATTTTGAATAATATTTGCAGTAGACAGTTCATAGACTTGGTATTTCTTAAAGCTCTTTTCACAGTTATTGTCATCATGGGAATCCACCATTAACAATTTAAAACTATTTCTACTGTGGAGACAGCCTGGCACAGTAGCTGGAATATCCCCACTCCACATCTCTTAGGATTTATCCTTTGGTTTATCCTATTCATTACTAGTGTGCACTGAGAGGCATGGAACTGGCTTTGTTATTACAAAAGTATTACTTCAGCATGTATAAAACCATTCCTCAATAATAGTTACAAAGTTTTTTAAGTCTGTTTTTTGTTTTGTTTTGTAAATCATCAATATAATTTGAAAAAAATTGACTGGTGTAAGCTAAAAGATTGATCTTGTTTCATTGTGTTTATCAAAAATTGAGAATTAGATAATTTTCTTTCTCTTTCAGAAATTGTCTTACACATGCTGTTGGTCTGTGATGTTGGGCTAGTTATTTAAGCTGATGGTGCTTTAGGTACCTATCTGCACTGGTTGAGAAAAATCCTTACCTGCATCTCTCCATAGCTATGAAATCATAACTCTAGACCCTGTCATTTGCAAAACTATAGGCCTAGGAACTATTGGTAAAACAAAAGTCACATATTATTTGGGGATTAAAGCTCAATTCATATCAGTTTGCTCAAATGTATAGTTTAATGAGAAACTTCCTATCTTCATATGGTTTTCCATATGTCATAAATAGTTGAGCTATAAAAATTAATTTTTATATCCTGGAACATCATGTTGATTTCTAATTTTTTGCTTGAGAATTCAGAAGACTGTCTTGAAGAGTTTCTTCTTACCTATATAACTTGAATCTCAGATAAGATTTAGCAAATATTTGTCACTTAATCAGCATACCAACTGTAGTAGAAGTTTCCAATGGTGTTTTTAATATTATTTATCATAACCAGAATTTATAAAGAAACAACAATTGAGTGACCTATAAAATACAAATGGAATTTGGACCATGATTACAGAATATTGTAACATGTCCATCTATAGGTAAAAATAAATGTGGTTTCATGATTGAATAGTGAAAGCACATAAAATTTTAGCACTTATATTTGATCATCTATATTATAGGACATACTCTTCTTTCACTAACAATATTATAGAATATATTTTCTTGTCACTAAGCAGTGAATGCCAAATACCCTGAGATTCTATTCTGTAGTATTGATTGAAGAATAATACAAAATATATTCTGATATATATATATGTAGCATATGTAATATTAATAGGATTATAGCAGACAGAAATGAGATATGAAGGAGAGAGCATAGCCCAAGAGTTATATTAGTGATGTTATATTAATTATGACAGAAAAGGTTTTTCCATTATATTCCTCAATTTTAAGAGGCTTGAAATTTTCCCACAGGAATTTTTCTCATGACAGTTATTTTTTGCCAACTAATGAAAATATAGAGCTTGTTTTTAATGTTTTTGAAAGATCACATCTATGCATAATTTTTTAATAGAATGTTTTTTCAAATACTTTACTTTCTGATACCTCAAAACAAAATAGCTTTTTAATGACCTTGCAACTTGTCTCCAATGAAGAAAGTTAGAACTTTAGGTTTATGAGAAAAAGTTTTGTTTGCACATGATTAAATTATAAACATTACCTAAATGATTCTTCTGTAATTAATCTTGCCCCTAAATAATAGTTGGCCTACTGCACTTTCCAAATAAGAGAGGCTTTCAATTAGTTGGTCATTTGCACAAAATTAGACTACTGTGAATCATGAATGTTATGGATACAATTTCTGTGCTGAAAATTGATTACACTAGTCTAGAACATTAAAATACAACTGCACATTGTAGGAGTTGGTTTCAGGTATATAAATGATCATTAAAATTCTACCAGCAAGACAGATAAATGGTTGCAGCCAGAATTGTCCCAGTGAGATGAGACTAAAACAGAGTAAGAATGGGCCTTGGAGCTGAGAGGACTTGTGGACATGGCATGTCTTTCCTGGCCCAAACTCAGTGCCCTGGGCTTGCCCACTAACCTCCTGCTGCTACTGTTGTTTCTGGAGACCAGAGCTTAAATTGCCCAAGTTCAAATGCCATTCAAGGTTCCAGGGCCTTCTGGGAAGTGATATGAAGCTCCCCTGCCATCTTCAAAATGTGGAAGCTAAAATCTAAGCACCCCCAGCTAAAGTGCCTCCATTGGGACAAGCATAAATATAAGTCAGAGTATGGCCATGTTCCATCTACATACAGTGGCAGCTTCCAAAATCAGGACCTTTTGACCAGAATATGCCATTTGTCCTTGGAAATTCCAGGGAAAATGAGGCAGGACTGCTGAATGCCACTCTTCTATTGAAGGTAGGAGAATGAAGTCGACTATACCTGTGAGGTCACTACCTTGATCTAAAGGATCAACAAAGGAGCCATGTAGCTCAAAGTACTGGCTGAGTACTATAATGTGGTAGCTCTCTTGGTTGTTCCTCAAGTTGTTCTCATTAATATGGATTCCCAAAAGATGACTTTGAGACTAGGCTAAATTCCTATGGTCCTTTATATCTCCACAAAGGACTGTCTATTTGACCACACTCCTGGTTCTTTTCCCTGCCAGAGAACACAAAGACAAGTGCAGCAGGGCTACTAGGCCTGGCACTTTTTCTATGACTAGCTGCTTCATTCTAGCGGCCTCTTCAAGTAGATGAGGAAAAGGCCATCTATAAGGAGACCTTCTCAGAGAATAGCTATTACCCCTCAGCCTTTTCATGAGATGTCCACTGAATTGGTTTGTTGGTCAGATTGAGGCTACCTTGAGTCATGATGGACAAAGCAGCCTTGAATAGATGGCCTATGTGTAGGGTATACCTATGTGCCTATTCCTCTCAATAGCTAGGGACTCTTATAGATGGGTCAACTAACCACTTTGTATGTAGTATTACCAATAATTTGGGTGACATTTGTGCTGATCAGACCACCTGAATTAAAGACAACATTCTTCCTCAATGGGAAATGTAGATCCAGTAGTTGCATAGGGCCATTCTGTTATTCCAGGCTGGGGAGATGGAGTGAGGTAAAGCATGGTTTTTGTTATGCTGAGGAGAAAGAAGAAGCAAAAGAAAAGCTGGGAAGGGAGTGTCCTATAACCCAGGTATTTGGCAATGGGAGACCAGTACTCTGGACCTCTATAACCACTGATCCAATCAAGAAGGACTAGGAGAAGAAGGAAGTATAGAAAGGGCTCATTCCATTTTAGTCAGAGGGACACAGAGTCATAACTGGAAGGTTCCCTCATTTCCTGGAGTGCAATCTAGATGGAACACCAAGACAGACCTATTTTCCATCCCCCTGAAGAGTTCTGGGTTTTGTTCAAATCATCATGTACATCCTCTTAGACTGAAGCTAAGAAATCATACACATATACTTCTGCTTCACCTACTTCCCTAAGGAATTCACAACCCAAGAAAACACTAAGTGAGCTAATTAGACTAGAAAGGCATGGGAACTTATCTGCTACTATCTCTCCAATTCCTGGAATTTGAGGTGGGGACTGACTGGGACCTGGGAATGTGAGAGAGAAAGTGGAGGGAATATATTTATTACTCTGGAGTTGTCTTACTCCAGTGTCCTCAAAACAAAGTAGGATATATAAAGGGAGCTTCAAATGGCTCTGTTTTGTACACCCCAAGGGAGACTGGGGGAAAGACTGAAAGAGACTTTATTTCCATACAGGGTTCCTCCCCTCCCCATTCTATCTCCTCCCCCAGGATTTAATGAAGAATACCTGAAGGGAGAGGGGAATCCTATTTGGACTCTCCTTAGCTCTCAAACTTCTTAGCTCAATGGATGTTTGACATGGGAATCTTATAGTTGAAACCTAAAAATATTTGATATCTGACTAAAATATTAATTATGCCATTGAGGTTTCCATACTATCCTTTACCAGATATTTAACTATCTGACTCATCACAAGAACAACTAGAAGAACAACTGAGGGAGCTATAGCATTTTAGGAAAAGAATGTGTGTATTTCTTAGAGTAAACAGTCAATCATTTTCAAATGTTTGAAAGGAATTTGGTAATCATTTAGCCCTCATATACCCCATTTTATTGCTGGGGCACAAACATATTAGTGATACTATCTAAAAACAAGTTATCCCATTTCCTAGTCTTATTTCACTCAATCACATTGCCCCTTTAACCAGTCTACATTCTAAGCATTTCCTAATAGCCTCCAAATTATGCGTGGCATCCTTATCTGAATCTGACAAGAAACATTTTACAACATCCAAATGTTTGTACATGATGGCATAGAAATTAAGTATGATATGTCAAAGTGAACTTTGCCCAAATATGATATGAACAAACACAATATCATTCACTGTAATTATTAAACATTTTCTATATTCCTTTATTGAAGAAGAAAAGTAGGTACTTCAGATTGGGTTAGGTTGGGTTTTTTACTACTAGTAATATAATCCTTTTTTTACTACTAGTAATATAATCCTTTGAAATCCCAAGTCAAATCTCTATGAATCAATGGAATATTTTGTCACATGAGAGAGAGTAGATCAGAACATGTGGTCATGGAAAAGTTTTTCTGTGAGTTCTTTTCAGCAGCAAACATCTAACTTGCCTGTTATGATTCTTACAAGGTACTAAGACAGTGGAATTGATAGAGACAATAATTATCTAATTTAGCATGGTTCAGTATGATTGATCTGATCCTACAAGGAGATGTTATGGGCCAGAACTTGAAACAAGGTACTAAGTGAAATTGAGGAGACAATGGTTAAATCTAATTTAGCATTGATTTAATCCTACAACAAATAATGGTTTCCTAGTGATGTAATGATTGGAGTATACTCGTGCTCTCAGGGCCAAGGAGGACTTCGGGAGATTCAAAGCTAGGATTCAGTCGAGGAGATTCACAGTCAGGAAGAATGAAGGAAGACAGATAAGTGGTGGCAGGTTGTGCTGTGGAGAACACTGAAACCAAGATCCAAAAGGCCTCCAGAAAACTAGCCGAGCCCCAAGTGAAGGAGATAAGATTTTGGAAGAGACAGTAAAGGATTTGGACTTTTAATCCATGGCTACATTTGAGGTGATTATTACACTGAACTGAAATGAAGGCTGCCTCCAGAAGCCCCCCCAAGAAACCTGCTCCCAGAAAACATTATATTTTAGAGAAGAACATTACACTTGCCCTCATCCATCTTGCAGGTGATATTGAATGAGTAATTTGAAGCTTCTTAAATATATAAATATATGTGTATTTATGTCTGCCATAAATTTGCTCTCTCCAAATTCAGCCAGATTTCTAGGATCTTTGTTTTTACTTTCAACATATTTTAAAAATAATCATTTAAATAGGAAATTTTCATTTTAAAATCAAACTATTTTAGTGGTAGAATGACCACAGCAACTTCAAGATACATAACATGATGTAACATGGGTTCCCCTGACAAATAGGAATACTTTGTATTCGGTATTTTGCTTACATTGAATTATTTAAAAGTGGCATTTTAATTCAAATGTGTGACTCCAAAGAAAACTCTAAAAATGAGTGACTGAATCTATAGCTATTTTTGATCTTTTTTGGGGGAAGAATAGGCTTATAGAATATATTACTTCATTCCAAATCTAATACTTGAGTGTTACTCTGCCTATAGAAAAAGAGAATGATGATTTCACACAAAACAATGGATATTTTCTTGGACTAGCAATATAGGATTATGAACATGGAGAAAACCCTCAACAACGTTTAATTTTGGGTGAGCTATCTGATTTTTGGAGGCCTCAGTTTTCTTATCTTAAAAAATGAAATACTAAAACTGATAAAGGCTTTTAAGAAAATATAATAAAATATCCTTATTACATAACAAAAGATTTTGAGATATTGAGAGAATAAATAGCTGACCGAAGTTCAAACATATCATTAGTGGCAGAATGAGTACTAGAAATTCAATGTTCTTATTTCCAATCCAGTAAGATTTATTTTTTTATTGTACTATTTTCTATTGATATTGGCTTTATATCTTTTTATGATTGTAACTATTTTCAAAGCCTCTTTTGTAACATTAATTTTATTCTAAAATTTCTGTTATATAGTTAAAGCATATATTAGCTTTGTTTTACAGGGAAAACATTAAGCAAAAGATGAGATCTTCAGGTCAAATGATTTACCAAAAAATTACCTGACAAATTTGGTCTAAATATGTAATTAGAAATATTTATTTCTAATGTAACCTTATTAAACATGTGAAAGAGCAAAAATAGTAAAACTATGCATGTTGCTATATCATTCTATGTGGAAAGGGTGGCATAGATATGTTTTTATATGAGGGTATTGTGGATGATATAAAAGTGCAGTCTCTATACTATATTTAAAATAGATTTTATGAGCTCCTTTTGTTTTTACATTTTCAATATTTCCCATCTTGCAGAATATCATCTCTTATAATAGAGTTTTTTTAAAGGAAAAGAAAAAAGAATGAATAAACCAAATAATCAAAACTTATGAAAGCATTAAATATCTCTGGCATCATTTGCAAAGTATCTTACCAAAACACCCCTCACCCCTACAAAGGGTATGACCACATATCTCTTTGGAACTCAGCTTATTCTTTACATTTTTAGAACATTTTTTTTTTATTATTTTGTCCTAATTAGGGTTTTTCTATTTGCATTGTTTTATATTCATATATGCTATTTTCTTGATTCTACTTCTCTTTGCTTATATAAATCCCTTTTGTTTATATAAATCTAAGTTTCTCTGTATTCATCATATTTGTTGGGTTTTTTTGCAACACAGTAATATTCCATTACTCAAAGTATTTGTTTAGCCATCCTAAAATCCATGAAGAGCTACTTTTTCTGCAGTTATTTGCTTCCACCCAAAAGCTATGCTATGAGTATTTTTCATAAATTTAGAATTATTTGAAGGAAAGGAAAGGCCTCCTTAGTTTAAAAGCCAGTTGTTGGAATCTCTATGTCAAAGGATGTGGATATTTATTTTTAAAATGTATTAACATTGCCTATATTTCTCCTGTAACTATCTCCTATCTTCTTCTAAGATGTATCTCTTATAACACATTATTTTTTAAAGAAAGAAGAGAAAAATAATTCATGTACAAATATACTAAACATCCCAATAATCTAATAATATATGCAAGGATACAAAGCTGTACAAAATAGTGGAGGTAAATATTCTTATATCTCATTTCCTTGTGAGAGATCAAGCTTTTGAATAGCTAGTTCTTTGTTATTTCATTTTTCAATTGTAGTGGTCATTCTTTCCATTTACATTGTTACATTTGTGGTATATATCATTTTCCTAGCTCTCTTGCTAGATTTGTGTTTACCCATAAGAATTATAGATGATTAAAAAGGGGGCTGAGTCTCTATTCCATTTTAAAAATTAGTTTCTGACAACTCAAAAATAGGTATTGTAATTTAAAAGAAAAACTAAGAACAAGAAAATTTGCCTTGAAACTATTAGATGGAAATAATAGCAGAAAGTTTGATTTTTGTGGAATAGGTCTCATTGCATTATTGAATATGTACAAAATGTGATTTGGCTTCTTTGTATTTAAAACTATGCAGTGATATTCTTAATGTGAACAAAAGAGAAAGCTGCAATCAGCATTAGTTGGCATTGGAATATAAAGTCAGAAAGATTTTATGTGCATTTGAATATAGACCTCTCAAGTTTTAGTTTACTAATTTTTCCTCCCTAGTTTATATTTGATTTGTGTCATGTCCTATCAATATATAGATATTATTTTATCTTCTTGCTACCCATTTTCTTTGGCAGCTCTCTTTTCAATAATCATAATTGTCTCCTTTCAACTAATTGTGATATATCCATGTTTTGTACGTCAATGTTCAATCTCCCAAATTGTCCATAATATCTCATAAAGTTTGCACAAAGATACCTCATTAATACCTCATTTCATGTTAATCCAAAATGTACAAATGTCCAAGGAGAACAGTTTAACACTACCCTAGGAATCATAATATTCCTATTTACTACTTTAGAAAATTTTCAATTAGAAGTTTTGGTACATTTTGAAAGAGTTAGCTCACTTATAGTAGAACATTGTTTCCTTTTGCCTTAAGCATCTGAAATATAAAACCTAGAATGTATAAATATGTAATAAGAGCATGAACAATTCTAAGAGAATAAGGATATGTTATCTATAGTGCTTTGCCAAAAGACATTATTAGATCAGGCCAATAACAGATTCCATAAATACCATTAAAACTAAAAATAAATTGTAGAACAAGTAAAAAAAAAAATCTATCTTTTATAGTCATGCTGAATCACTGCCCCTTTCAAATTTTAATATATTTTTATTAACATGAAATATATTCATGCCACTTAATTAAAATTAAAATGATTAATAAATGATTTTCACTTGCAGCAGTTCAAAATGCAGCAGTTTACAGGACAGAGGCTTTAGAGAACTGTAGAAAAAAAACTGTCATCTTTTCCTATACTTTTTAACTAGGCACTCAGTATAAAATTCCGGGAAAAACTCTTGACCTTGATTTGCAAGCTTCTGGCATTGAGCTTTTGAATAAGATGCCTTTTGGCTAGGTCCCTCAGAAAATAATGGTTAAAACTATAAGGCTTCTTCAGATTGCTCAGAAGAAAAATATCAAATACCAAAGCTTATTTCCTCATAAAAATTATTTATACAACCTAAGCAAATGATTATGTAAGATTAGAGCTCTTCTGTGAAAAGCAGAAGATAATAAAAATAAGATTCAATCAATGAACCCAAGCACCATTAATTCATTTCAGTACATCATAATGCATTGGCAAGTTCAGAAAGAATCTACTTTCTATAAAAAAAATTTGTCTTGTGGAGCCATTTATGTATTAATTTTTTTTTTAGATTTTGAGAAATAGTACAGAATTAAAATAATATGTAGTTTTGATATAGTCAAATTCATTTTCAGACTGTAATATGAGTTTCCCTAAAAGTTTTTTGTTGTTGTTTTCCATAAAAAGGTGGCTTTCTTTGTTGTTGAAAGAGTTAAGCTTCTCTAGCTAGATAGGAAGGTATTTGAAGAGAAAAGTTCACTGCTTCTAAGTACATGCAATGAAAGAACCTTATCTCCTGGTAGTTTTGTTATTCAGATAGATGAAAATTTGGATGATCTTAATTTTTAAGCTAAAAAAATGTTGGAGGTAGGGAGAGAGGAATGGAGAAAAGAAAAGAGAGAGGGGGAGAAGAAAAAAGAGGAGAAAAAGAGATAGAAAGAAAGAGAGAAAGAGTACTTTGAGTTGAATTAACTATCAGAATAGAAAGTGACCCAGGTTATTTTTATGTAATGTTTTTAGTAAACATTAGCTTTCTTTACCTTTTTATAATCCCTATTCTTATGCAGGAACTTACTGGTCAGAGAGTAATTGAAAATTAGTGTTAACATTAACTTTTGTTTACTTTCATAGTGTTTTCATTATAAAACTAGGGTGTCACAAATAGTTGCCACATTGATAACTATTTGCCAACAAAAACATATATTTATAAGAGGTGGGAGGGGAAGAAAGTAGACTAAATTTGTAATAGAGATTACTAAGCAAGATTTTCAATACTTTTAGAGAAGTATTAGAGAAAGGATTTATGACTTCTGCATACAAAAAGTAACTTTTAAAAATTCTTCTTAGCCTAGTAAAATCTGGTTTTCAAATTACTTAGCTAATTGATATTAGTATATCAGTGGCATTATTTGGTAGCAGTGATATATGATTCCATTCAATATCTTTTGATTTAATATTGGCATGTGCTTTAAGAGCTACCTCAGCATCTTTTTTTCATGTGATCTTTTCATAAAGTAAAGGAATGATTTTTTTCTTTCCATTATTTCTTCACATTTCACTAAAATTATATAAGCATACCATACATATTTAATTATATATAAGTACAGTTTAGAATTTTACATCATATATACAACTCATAAAAATCATGTAATTGCAATATATATGTAATATGTTTTGTATATATACATTCATACATATATCTTATGCATTTTCATGTCATATGTAATTCATTGGTGACAAAAAATCTGTCTTATTCTCCATTCATCACCATAGTTATTCCTTTAATGATATATTCACTACCTTCCTTTCCAAGGGTTCCTGCCTATCTCCTTATTTTAAAAAACTAACTTATTTAACCATTATATCTCATTTAATAATGTTAATTGTCTCTTTCTTTTTGCTGCCAATCTCACTCAATTTATAATCTATAGAAATTTACTCCATTTCTATAGGGTTTATCTATGCCCTCACTAATTGCCCAGCAAATAGGATTCTTTCTCCATAAGTCCCTTAAAACTATTATCTGTAATGTCACTTGATGAAAAGGTCCTTTTAAAGTCCTTAACCCTTTTAATCTCAGTTTAATGTCTGTGGACTATACTTCCTTAAAACTATACCCCCCCACCTTAATTCTTGTCACACTTGGCTTTTGTAATTTCTTTCCTACTCTCTAACCAGCTCTTCTTTCTCTTTTCCAAAGAACCCTTTTAATCCTTTTGTCTCCCAGCTTTTAACATCTTTAATGAATCTATTCTACACTACCTCTAGTTTTTCTATTTCCTCCTATATTTGGCATATTTTTATGGATTTGATGATTGATTTTGGAAATTCGCTAGTCTACTAATTGATGATGTGGCTATTTGTAAATATGTATAATGCCATATACAGAATTCCTTAATTTTATGATTTCCGTATTTTATTTCTGTTCTTATTTTGCAGTTAGCCCTCTAATTTTTTTTCCTAATGAAGGGGGGGAAATCTATTCTTAACCAAAAGTATTTAATTAATCCCATTTGGTAGTGATCCCTGACGGATGGAGTTGAGGTTTCAGAATATCTCCTATGACTTGGGATGGGGAAGGATATCAATATATTAAGAAGTTAATTTTAATTAAACAATTTGATTTTTAACCAAATGTAGCAAACAAAAAAATATATATCTTTTTTTGTTTTGTTTTCACTCATATGCAACTCTTTTGTTATACCACTTGGGATTTTCTTGGCAATCATAATAGAATATCTACCTTTTCCTTCTTCAGCTCATTTTATGTATGAGGAAGCTGAGGTAAATGGTGTTTAATGACTTGCCCAGTCATTAAACTGGGCTAATAATATATAACTATACATTTGCTGTAGCATATATTATACAGTAATGTACATAGCTAATACTATCTGAGATTAGATTTGAACCTGACACTCTATCCACTCTATCCATCTCAATTCTTTTATATAACAACAATTACTACTATTGATATGGACAGCTAGATGGTACAGGGCCTGGAGTCAGAAAGACTCTCATCTTCTTGACTTCAAATCTAGCCTCAGATATTTACCAGTTGTGTGACCCTTGGTAAGTCTCTTATTGCTATGGACCTGATTGTTCATCTGTAAAAAAGATCTGGAAAAAAATAGCAAACCATTTTAGTACCTCTGTCAAGATAACTCCAAATGGGGTCACAAATATTTAGAAAAAACTAACATGACTGAATAACAGCAAGCCTTTGACACAGTTATTTTTATGTACCAGGAACCAACCAGGCTAAGTACATTACAATTATTATCTCACTTGATCCTTATAACAACCTGTGAGGTTGAGGCTGTTATTATGGATGAAGAAATTGAGGCAAACACAGCTTAAGTAATTTTTCTAACATCATATAACTTGTAAGTGTTAACAACCTGATTTGAACTCAGGTCTTCCTGACTCTAATTCTAGTATTTTATACAGTGCCTTATATAAGTCTGAAATACAATATAGAATAAAAGCATATATAACATCCATCAAAAAATTGAGTTTCTAATGTAGATTCAGAAGCAAAAAGTAGAAATTATGATATAAATTGTATCTTTTATAATATTGATAAATTGTGAAGGATTTCACATGTTTTGAAAAGTAAACGAGTTCAACATTATTTCATCTCTCCAATTAGATTATAAACTCCTTTAGGACAGACTGTGCTTTGTAATTCTCATGTTTCCTTTGTAGTACCTAGTAGAATATCAGTCATTCATTAATTATTTGTTCAATTTTTTAAACATAGTTAATGACAGCTATATGCATTATTGAATGATATTGACTACCTTCCTGGCTTCATTGCTCTATTGGACATAATGACCATGGAAAGTTAAGTTGGATTACTCTTGCTTTTGAGATCCCAAATAAGAGATACTTTAAAAAAAAAAAAAAAAAAAAAAAAAAAAAAGAAATCTTTTAAAACCACAAAAGGTCCTCAAATAATATTACAGTGGATCATGTTGCCACATTCTGCCAAATAAATGTTTCTGTGTTGTCAGAGCAGTTCACATTAAGAAGCAGATCATAAGTTTGGTATTTTGCTTAAAATGTGAATTAAATAGTTTTCCAAATTCTCCTGGAGTGATCACTTTCTTGTAGTGACCCAAGAACACTGACTGGCACACTCAGCAATTTTTTTTCTGAATGCTAATGTTCACATACTTTGCTTTAAATTGTGACAATTTATAAAAAAAAATAGTTGAGAAAATGTATAAAATTATTGTTATAGTATCAACTTCAATTCTGAATAAATGGAATGTTAATGACGCTCTTAAAGTACTTTGCTTACTTCTAATTAATAATTTACACAGTGGCTGATGAAGAAGCAAAATGGATGAGTTGTCTACAAAAGACTTGTTTGAAGGGAGCTTTTAGTTTTCTTGCTATCTCAAGTGATAAAATCATGAAACCTTTGAATAGACTTGACATATGTCACTTTATATTTGTATTAATAATGTTTTATTACACAATACTTCATTGTAGTGAACAGAATACTTGCCCTGTTAATTTTGACATTATAGAATACAGTCACATATTATAAATATGATCACAGAAGTGGAACTGACCATAGTAAGAAAAATTTAAAGAGATGAGCCTGACCCAGACCTAATGAAAGACATAAAAGCTGAAATCATTTGCTCTTTGCCTTCACATGGAAATGTGTATTTTGGAACATATTTTTCTTTATACTTGGATGCAAGCCATTGTTTCTTCTCCATGATTTTGCTCAGCTTGTTCCCTGAGGTCTGGAAATACTTTTTCCTTCTTAACTCTACCTTTTAGAATTCCTGGTTTTTAAAGGTACTTTCAAATACTATGTTCTACCCATGATCTTTCCTAAGCCTCCAGTTGTTAGTACTTTCCATTTGTCCCAAGAATATAAAATATATTTAAAACTGCAATACTGAAAATATGTTATTTATATGTGTGTGTATATATATGTATATATGTATATGTATACATATATATGTATACATATATGTATACATACATATATATATATATATATATATATATATATATATATATATATATATATATATATATATATATATATATATAGTCTCCTCTAATAGAATGTAAGTTCCTTGAGGGTAAGGGACATTTAATTCTATGAACCCCTAGTGTCTAACACATTAAAGATGCTTAATAAGTTCTGATTGACTAAATGAGTAATTAAATCAGATATATTCTTTAATTCTTTGAACCTAACAATGAAACAAAAAAAGAAAAGAGATATTAGATAGTTACTTAACATAGGAGTGCAAGAGTGAATGTAGAATAATCATAAGTAGATGCAAGCTTTGACATTGCCTATATAGACCTATAATAAATACTAGGTCTAATGACTTTTTAAAGCTATCTGAAAGAGTGCCAGAGAACTCAGAAAACACCTGCATAATAAGAAACATGTTATTACTAATTTGTTATGGCTGGATCCTCATTCTGTATTTTGTACTTCATAACGATACTTTGAACACAGTAGGTGCTTAGTAAGCATTGTTCATTTATTATTATATTATATATTCTTCCACACATAAATACATTTTATGCCAAAAAAGTTCATTATAAGATATTATAGAGTAAATCACTTAATAAAAGCAAATTATTGGAAAACATGGGAGAAAGAATAATTCATAGGCATATTATTTAAAGGCAAATAGAAAACTATGCATTGTGGCTACTGGTATATATCCTTTCTCCTTACACCATTAGAAGCAATTTTATCATAGGATTACTGCATATCAATTTACCTTTACTGCTTCTCCTTGAAGACAACAGGACATTCATATTATTGATTTTAAAAATTCATAGAGTAAAAAATACAAGAGAAAACGAATATTACATATATGTATGTCTATGTGTGTGCTTTATCTGTGCCCAAAAAAAAATTATAAATAACTCGGAAAAAATTTACATAAATATATTCAATAATGTACCCTATTAATAGAAAGTTTATAATGTAAAGAATCATTCTTTTAGTTCTTTCTCTTTAAATGCAATAGACATTTGGGAAGGATTAAATACAAAGTTATTATAAGTCATTCACATCTTGGTATGAATTTGCTTATCTGATCAGGACAAGGAAATAATAGAAGTTTTGAGGAGGGAGGAACATTTTGGAACATGTGATCACTATTTTGGGAAGAAGGCCTGTGAGTACCACAGCAAGGAACTGAATGCTGGGTACTTGTTAAGGAAGAAGAAAATGAAAAAAGGAAAAGAGAATGCCAACATCAGCTGAAGCTAAAGACAAACATTGGCTTCTTTTCTAATTTTCCTAGTGAGGGCCTACTCAGTTGTGTAAAGAGTACTGCTTTTGAAGGATCTGCTTATATGTATGTGATCTGTAGATCTCAAGAACATTCTTTAATTGAACATATCTTTCAGGCATAATTAAGGATCATGTTTATGTATTTAGCAAATACATTTTCATGTTACAAATATTTATATTTTCTTTCAAATAAAGTTTTTTTCTGGTTTTCTTTGTTAAGATCCATATAATTATAACAAAATGTCGAAATAAAAATCTTTGGACATCATCTTGAAAGCATGACAGTTAGATGGATGCATTGTGATGAAGTTCCTTTTTAAGAAGAATAATTGATTCTAATGTTTTAAAATATCTTTTTTTCTTAAATGTTTCTTTGGTATATAATCAGCAGAGATAAATGTATTTCATTTAGCTTTAACTATATGCTACAATTAGATAAGAGAAAAATAGTGAAATCAAAGTTGAAGTGGAATTGAAATTTAGTAGGACCACAACCTTTTCTTTGCTTTTTAAAATAAAATTTGGCATTTCAGTATACCTTAATAAAAAAAATATAAAAATCTCTTAAACATAAGGCAAATAATTATTTGGATGAGCTTGAGAGTATTATAAACGATTTCCCACAATTGCTCTATATCTTTTTGTCTCATCATAGGTAAAAGTGTTGTTACAAGGTGCCAAAATGATCTATTGTAAATTATTGTATTTTGAAATTCATTGTAAGTACAGTTGTTCCTAGACTTTAGGGGCATTACTTGTAAAAACCTCTCAGGAATATACTGCATATGTATTTTAGTTGAAAATTCTGAGGAATTCAAAGTAGAAGATATAGAATCATAACTTAACAAATTATTATTAAGACATTTATTTTCTTCCTGTTTGATTAGTTTATTCCATTTGGGGACTTAGGTTGAAGCAAAGAGAAATGTGCAATAAATGATGCTGTTAGCTAGAGAGTTTCTATGTTTGTACTTAAAGGAGAAAAACAAATGATTCATTTAATGTGTGACACGTGTAATGATACTAGGATTGATTAGTGAAATTAATATCTTTTTTTTTCTTTCTTTTTTTCTATAGAAATAATCTCTCTAGTTTGGTTCATTTGGGGGTGGAGGGGGTGATTCTTTCTTTTTTTTTTTTTCTTTTTTTTCCCTGCACAAAGAAAATGTAGGTTGATACCATTTTTATTGTTCTGCTGGGGTGGGAAACAGACCATATGCTTTAGCATTTTGAATGGCTAAATCTAATAGGGAGAAAATGAATTGATCCTGGAACTTTTCTCCCCGCCCTCAATCAGCCCCTTACCCCCACACTAGACTGGCAGTCGGGGCCATTCCCTCAGATTTTCCATTGATTTAGGGTTATCCTGAGGCTGTTGTCCCAACTCAAACAGAAAGGGGGAGGGGAAGAAATCATAGGGGCCGCAGAGGCGAGTTAGGCTGAGTGAAGTCTGGAGGGCAAACTCGTGTCTTTGGCTCTCGCTGTGTAAGCAGTGCTGAAACCCACCCCTCTGCTGGATCTAAGGCAAAGGCAGTTAGAGTTGGAATCATCTGATGCCGCTGTCGCTGCTTCCCGTTTCCAGGGTGAAATTTTTACAGCAGCTAATTTTATAAGGAGTAAAATACCCCTAAACCAGCAGTAGAGAAGATCTGGTATCACCCAGATAAACAAATGTAATCTTTTAGGCAGGTTTTTCAGAGAAATCCGCATTTTAAATACCAACATTCACCGCCAAAAATGCGGGACGGAAGTCAGAGCTGGTTTGAGAATAAGAAAAGCCTCTTTACACCACGAGTGTTTGAAATGATCCGATGAGCAGAGGAAGTAGCTGCCAAAGCTTTGGCTGCTATTGCCGCTGCTGCCTCCTCTGCCGCTGCTGGGTTCCTCTCAGAGGACTGGACAGAGCAAGCCCTGGTTTCAGCACCAACGGCGCTGGACAGCTCTTTGCACGCTGCACAGCCTCCAGCCTGCTTTCCTCCCCCCCCTCTTGCTTTGCATTACTGTACAACTGGAGATGCATCTAAATTACGTCCTGTTCAACAACAAGTAGATTCTTTCTGTCCGGGAACTACAGTAGACGATTCTCTCAATTAAACTGCATCTTCTTCTTTACGGAATCGGTCATCAGGCGTAATTATCCTGATTTCCCCCTTCCCCCCACCTTTGCAGGAACGAGTCTTTGGGAACCTGGTCCACCCAGGGATGTAAAACTGTGCTTACCGATGCATCCCATACGAAATGCTTATGTGATCGTCTCTCCACCTTCGCCATTTTGGCTCAGCAACCTAGAGAAATAGTAAGTAACAAAGGGAAAACACGGTTTAATGTAAAGACAGGGATATTTTGTGGAGTGTTTCTCCAGGGAACTGCATTTTAGATGGGGGGGAATGTACGATATTACAGGATGGCAAAATTAGGTTCGTCTCCACCTTGACTACAGTAGCTTAGTGAATTGAATTCCAGTTGGTGTGATAGAACTAAATCTTACTCAATTTTATGTCTTCTAACTTGAATTTTCTGCAGTAAATAATTGAGAAAGCTTTCTCACTGTAATGCTAATATGCTGCAAACTTTCAAATAAAATAATTGTCAACTTAGTTGGTTTTTTAAGATTGTAAAGATATTCCAAGGAATTTGTAAGAATACTGTTGATAGTAGAATGAAAATCCCAGACACTGTAGCTAAACACATTGCAGATCTGCATTGGATATTTTCAGTCCAGATTTTTGGGTTGTCTGCTGATATTTGGGAAGGGGGTGATTAAATCAAGTTTTCAGGAAATCATGAAATATAAAAAGTATTATCCATCTTTATAAGTACAAGAGGTTTCTGAAAATAGTTTCCAAAGCAGAGAGTTGTGAGGCAGTGTCTAAATGGGGAATAATTTGCTTATATTGTATATTAGAAATTATTTCCAGAAATGGACATAACAATTCCAATAAATGTTATATTTCAGGCTAAATTTGGCCTGAAGGAATGCTAGTTTCCTCTCTTATATAGATGAAGAAGATAACATGCTGAAATACAATTTTGCTAAATTCCCAAGGCTTTGAACAGCATACTGGCTTTTAACATACCCTTTTAAACTTTCAATGCTAAAAAAAACACTTTTAAAATAGCACTCACTGCTTTTGTCATGTTAATTTCTAAGCAAAAGTCACTTGAGTAGTAAATGCTTACTTTTTAAAATTGTCTTTAATAGGAAACAAGACTTATTTTTCAAGGTCATATGTTTTACTATTGTTGTTGATATTTTGAAAATTAATTCTGCATATAATATTCATTAGCAAAATTATGAAATATATTTCTGTCCCAGAAAACAGAATTTCTTTAGGCTGCACAGAGGCCAAATAAGGAAAATTAAGTGGAGAATGCTTGACTTAGGACAAAGTTGTTAAAAGTCAGAAAGTTTGATAAATTTTAAGTAAGCATGAACTAGGTTTTGAATAATTAAATAAGTATTGAATGAATGAAATGAATAAAGAAAATATTATTAAATATCCATAGATAAATTACTAAATATATTTTGGAAGGAAAAGATACAGCTATAAGTTGTAGCTGAAAAATGATTTAATATGTAAATGACTATCAAGTTCAAGTTTTAGGTCTCTGTTTTAAAATAGGTTATTAAAGTGGTACTGTATAATCTTAACATTTTAAGCCTACAAGGCCTTATTTATATCTTTTTATATTGGGGGTTGGAGAAGAAGAGGAGTAGTCGATAGAATTAGTCACTGGAGAGATGAAAGCTTTGGCAAGTAAGTTGTTCCAAAGACAAACTAGGTTTTGGTGATATTTCTTAAATAGTAATTTGATTTTACTCAGTTTGTTCCCTGTTTTTAATTTTTATAAAAATACTTCTCTTGTTTTTGTTTTTGTTTGTGTGTGTTCACACATGTGTGCGACTTACAGATCATGGAATCATCTGGGGCACCTTCAGTAACACTCATAGTAGGCAGTGGTCTATCTTGCTTGGCCTTAATCACCCTAGCAGTTGTCTATGCAGCACTATGGAGGTATGTATTTGATTTTTACACATGAATGAAATATTCAGTAATTTAGAAATAAATTGAGAAATCTGATACCCATTTATGTCTGTCTGCTTTATTTACTTTGTGCAATAATTTTTTTAAAAATTTATAACATGAAAAATTGGAATGCCTTACCTGACTTAATTATGTGCTGACCTGTTGGTGACTCTATATATCTTTTTTTTTTAATATTTTCTCTTCTCTACTCCTAAATATGTTGGTCATTTAGTCCATAATTGTGCTATTAGTTAACGCTCTCTTTTTCTCCCTTATCCATGCATCAAAAACTCTCAAGTAAGGGCTACATAATGCTCTCTCTGTTTCCTGTTTTCCATTTAGTACAAAAATGATACTTGGTTATAGAGTATAATTTCTCAGTTACCAAGTAGTCAATTTCTGAATTTCATACTTATGAATTTAAAGAGAGCCAAATAAACTAACCTGCTTCTTCAAAGATTTATTTCTTAACACTCTACTTCAATACTTATCAAAGGCCTTCTAGTGAATCAAATTTCTTCCTTCCTATAAAGGAGTGAAAAATCAAATGAGGCAACAAGCAGATAACATAAAAGTAGTTTTAGGGAAAAGTCTACCATGACATTAGTTGGAACTTATTTCTGTAGAAAATACAAGACATACCTTCAGATTTTTCTTAAGGCCTAGAATTATTGTAGGAATAATGCTCGCAAAATTTTTTTTTTTCATTTTAGTAACACAACTTCAGTAAAGAAATTTGTTCTATCCTAAATGCATTTGCCGAACAACTATTGTTTTGAACCTGTGAAATTGGATCTGAAATAGATGGTGGTCTTATCCCTAATATAAGTTTTACAAGTCAGTCAGTACCTAGAACAGCAGTAAAAATGATCATCAGCTCTCAGTAGCAAGAGACCATTTGATTAGACTTGCTATCTTCATTTTTGTCTTTGTGAACATTCTCCCCCCCCCCTTTTTTTCCTTCTAATGAATAATGCTTCACTGGCTAATCAATGAAGTTAACTTGTTCACATAAATTAATTCTCACATCTCATGGCAAAATAATTGGGATGCTTAAAGGTTCATATTTATAAAGATTCCTCTTCAGTTAAGGTTGTTGGATACCTAGTGCTCTTTATGGAATCATTATTTTCTGATGGTAAAGTATTCACTTCTCCAAAGAAGTCCTAGAGAAATACATGATGTGGAACTGATTCTGTACACTTAAATACTATGTCCATGAAGAGTGTGTTAGGAAGCTTTTTGAAGCTATAAATCTTTTAATTATTTGTATGTTAGATTGAGCCATGGGTCTGAAGTCTGGAAGAACTGAGTTCAAATGTAGTTGCAGACCCTTACTGTCTGTGTGACCCTGGACAAATCATTTAAATCTATTTGCCTCCATTTCCTTATCAGTAAAATGAAAAGAGTAAAATGAAGAAGGAAATGGCAAACCAGTTCAGTATCTTTGCCAAAAGAAAAAAAGGGGGTCAATGAGCAACTGAAAGACTGAACAACCACTACACATAGACTATATATATATATGTGTGTGTGTGTGTGTGTGTGTGTGTGTGTGTGTGTGTGTGTGTGTATATATATATATATATATATATATATATGAATAAAATCTAAGGGTCAGTTAAAGTGAGCTTTGAAGAAGAGAGAACATTTTTAAAAGAATAAGGCTGATGAATTTTTTAGCCACAGGACCTCATGAAAACCATTCCCTAAAATATGGAAGGGTTATGATGTGCATTACTAGAGAGAATATCCTAGGGAAGAAACCATGTACTCTTGAAGCAATTGATAGTGTTGGACTTTTAGTCTGTGATAATTCTCAAAAAAAATTTTTTTAAAGAAAGAAAACTATTGCTTAGTCTGCTCAAAGACATGTGAGCATGAACAATCATGAGCATTTCAAGGCTTGGTGGTTGGTGGTTGGAAAGACGGTTACTTTAGATACAACTCCTAGTGGGCACATATTTGGAATAGAGTAAGAACTTTTTTTGCTTATGATTTGGACTAGTCATTATTTACACCATAAGTGCAAATATATAATTCAAAGGCATCCGTAATATATTTCTACTTTCTATTGTCTAAAACCATCAGCAAACCATTCTACCACTTCTACATGAAATTAGGCTCTCCTAGACATTAAAATTGTTCAACAAAATATATATAAAACTGAACAAGGAATATGTGAGATTGATTTGTCAATTATATTGTCTCTTTAAAATGAAGTCATACATTCACCATAGGCACAATTGGCAGATGATTTTTTGAGGAAGCAACTCACAAAACTTTTTAGAAATACTAAGACTTCATGTAGAGAATTGGAGGGGGGAAATGAGAAATAACACATTCATTACCATTTATAATGTCTGTGACTATCCTGAGAGTTGAAATGATAGTAATTTCTTCATCTGTGAGGATAGAAAGGTCCTGGAGTTAAATCTAAATGTGATTTTGGGTTATTTTGAGGAGGAATGGCATGCCTGATAGATTGTAAAATTACTTTTTATTCTACTTTCCTGGAATATGCCTCAAAATTTGGAGCTTTTCACTTGATGATTACGAAATTAGGAAAAGAGGATTTAAAATTTGTGTTTTAGACTCTGTATCCTGATGTTTCAATACCAATACCATTGTTGAACATATTTACTTGTGCATATTGTTCCAATATAAAGCATCAACAAAGTATACAAAGTGTACAAAGATAGAAGGTATTATTATAAAATAGATAATGCCATCCACTGAGTTACCACAGAATTTCTCAATCATTTAAATCTTTGGGGGCACTTTTTAATTAAAGGGCCTTCCCAGTACCATCAATTTTTTTTAAATTCTGGATTGAATAAAAAGAATTATCCCTTGGGGCTTCTAGAACAACATTAATATAAAGCAGATATTTTTCTACTTTGGGAAACTTTTATACCACATGTTACATATAATATATACATACATATATATGATTGTTCTCTTTTAATATTAGCTAAAATTTGAATGTGTAAGATTGGTATTAATTCTTTTATGTTGATCTATATAACAACAATGATGAGCATGTTTTATCATATTTGTTTTAAATTTTCATAATATTAACCTATGTATTTATAGAAATCACATAATAAAAGGTATGGTTAAATCTTTAAATTAATTATCATTGGTTAATTCAAAAGCATAATTTAGAATATGTTAAATTATTCTTAACCATGGAGTAATTTTGAATTATACAGAGTTAGATATCAATTCCGAATTGGTTGCTTTAAATCCTTGGGAATGTGATTTGGACTCCATTTTCTAAACCATAAAATGAGGAGACTGAGCTAGTTGATAACTAAGGTCCCTTTCAGTTCTACATCACATAAATTCTAGACATACCTAAATCACCCACACATAAACACATACACACACCCATGCCCATATATACACAAATGCAACTTTCTATAAAATTTTGCATTTAAAAACATATTTTATTATATGTAATAGACTTTGTTTTGATGGGCCTAATTCTTGATGAATTCAAAAATTGTACAAGATAAAGCTCTGAATGCCTATTTTGAATTTTAACATTTGCAATTATTTATCTCTTTGAACAGATATATTCGATCTGAAAGGTCAATAATCTTGATTAACTTCTGCCTATCTATCATCTCATCAAATATTCTCATACTAGTTGGACAAACGCAGACACATAATAAGGTATGAATGCTGATTTTTCTAATTCCTTTTTAAAAAATGTTCTCTTTAATTTAGAATAACTCATTTGTTTTCCAAACTTTAATGCCCCCCCCTAAAAAAGATAAGCAAGAAAAATTTCTGGTCTAAAGTATTCCCTCTGCCCTCATTGGGTTGGTTATCTCTCTCTGATACCCTGTTTTGTCTGGTAAGAGTGTTTTCTAAACACCAAATCAAAGCTCAGTGAGTTCAAAGACCTAAGACATCAAAAGCAAAAATTGTGACTCATTATCCTAATTGTAATAGGATTGCCACTATGTTTTGGTCTTCTTTATTAACATACTGACACTCAAAAGGCAACCATAAATTGCTTAGAAGTTGCATGCTGCTCTCTAAATGAGCTCAAGGAAATGTGTCTACAGGGAGTAATAGAAGATGTCCTAGCTGGGCTGTAAATGTTGTATAGACACTATTCCAGTTACAAAGCATATTAGACTTTTTAAAAAAATCATTTAAATCAAAGAATTTTAATGTTTGACTGAGATTGTGATTCTTTACAATGTTCTTTTTTATGGTATTAAGGAACATGTATTTTGTTTCTGTTTTTTAAAATATTATTGTAATTCATATTCCCAAATATGTCAGACCCTTTCTGAACTCTTCTAGAAATGCTTCCGCATTTCTAAACCCTCAAGAGTTTTTCTAAATTAATTTATTTAAACTAACATGACTGAAAGTTTAAGGAACTAATAATTCTCCAAAATTCTAAGCATCTTGTTTTTTTTCTTAATTTTGACCGAGAATTAAATTGGTTCTTTCATTTAAGAAAAAAAAGTTGAATTTTTAGTAAATGTTTTAGATAGTCACAATTTATTTATCAGTCTAAAAGTTCTTTTGTGTCTATGTTCTCTATATCCTAGACTAAGGATAATGATTTTTATAAGGATTTCTGAAATGTAGGGTTCAAGGATCTCTCCATGACCACACAGTACAAAAATAAATTTTACTTTGGCTAACAATTTTTTTATCTTTGAATGAGAGGAAGAAAGACATAAAAAAGCTGGCTCACTCACTTGATTTTTAGAAATTAAGGATGGAGGGCACTTCAAAATTGTATTTAATTAATACAGTAGGTATTTTAAAATGTGTTTCCCTTTTGTCATTATGATAAGCTTAACTGAAGGGGATAATGAAATTGAATAGAAAAGAAGGGAAAGAGAAAAAGGAAGGGAGAAGAAAGAGGAAAACAATACTATAGAGTTATGGGGCAGAATGGTTGAAAGGTTGATTTAGAGTAGGTAAGATAGCCTCTTGACTCTAGGCATTGTTTAGAGAATTGTTCACTGGATTGGGGGATGATCTGGTCCTTAGAAATGATAATTATTTAAAACTTGTTCTTGATCTTAAAACATTCTGAGACTGCATTCTAATTGGGCTATATTTAGTTTTCCCATACAGGGAAAACATTTAGATATGACCAGTGACCAACTGGGCCATAAGACAGATTGAATTCTTGAGATGGAGATTTTTTCCTATCTAGACTTATACTGTATTAGGTTTTTTTTTTTCTTTTTTGGTTCTTTTGGTAAACATACCTCATTTAACGAATGAAAAGAGCTTATATTTATGTATTATTTTGTCATTAAAAAGTACTTCTAAGAATGTTATCTTGCAACTGAGTTATCCTATGATGTAAATAATATTAATATCTCTATTCCTATTTTACATCTGGCTGAACAAGTCTTAGGGGAAATAAATCTAAATCACAATTCTAGTATGGTGATATAATTTAGAATGAAATTCTGCAGTTTTTAAGTCCCAAGTATACTGTTCCTTTGGCCACATGCTAAACAACCTATCTTCATTTAGAGATGTACTTCTAAAACTTAAAAAACTCTGACAGCTGTTATACTCCATGTAATAGAGTAATAGATGTATTTAGAAGCTTCTCAGCTTATTATGATAGTTATTTATAGTCAAATAGTACCTTTATTTTTTATTGTCTAAAATTTTGAGGAGAAAAATATAATGTCTACTGATCACTTTTTCTCATTCACTGTGTATTCAAAATTTAGGAGAATTCTTCATAGGGAATTTTCATAAGGAAAATTATCAGTCTGGCTTAGAGGAAAGAAATCTGACCTTGAAACCCTGAGTTCAAATCTTGACTCTGCTATATATTGGCTATAGCACACTGGACAGATCATGTAATTTCTCATTAGCCTAGAAACCTATAAGGTTCTAAATTTCTGAGAAAATATGGGCTGAATAGTTGGTTGCTTCCATCAGTGGAATTGTAGACAAGAATTGTATTCTCCAACTGTTAGTTAAGATTCTGACCAAAAATGTTCACTTTGATAATGTAATTGGTGTCTAGATGATGGTGATGGTGATAACAATGATAAGTAGCCAAAATTAATTTTTTCAGATATAATATTGTTTACATATTGCTACATGTCAGAAAAACTTTTCAAAGCTACTTAAATAACTTGTAGATAGCCCTGAGAAGATAAATAAATATGAAAAACTAGGTTCTTACTTTCTGTATCCCTTCTTCCCATGCTTACATGGGAATAACTATGAAAGTGCTCACATAAAATTTATATTTCATGCCATCAATGGAAATTTACTCTGTAGACTATAGACCTGTTTGAAATGGATTGGGCCTAACAATCCCACTTAAAAAACAGGAAAAGGAAGGAGAGGAAACATGTCTATGAGAATTATTAAGCTAAGAGCTCCAAGAAAAAAATATGAAATTGAAATAATAATGAATGGCAAATGGATTTTATTTTGATTGTGCATGAGACTATTCTGTGGCTATGGGAATTTGTTACTGGTTAAAACATTCCACTTAAATGGGAAAAAGCTAACGTCAGAGTGTCTGCCAATGTACAAATTCTCTAATTTTGCCTACATAGAATATTTGTTAGCTTATACTAAAAATTGACATTTGAAATGGATTTTTAAAATATTTTGAGCAATCATTTGAAGATCTTACAATCTTGTTCAACTATAGTTGCCATTATTATCTAATATCTTCAAGTGTAGGATGTTGGAATTACCCATTGAACAAAACTAAATTGCAAGCAAGCCTCATACTCTCCCTCCATTTTCTGAGTGAGCAAAGCAAGAATATCAAGTATTATTTCCTATATTTATTTTAAAAATAAGAATAAAATTCAACTATCATTCACTATATTTTAAGCTTCCTCATAAAGTAGAGTTGTCCCCTTGATCTGATTACTTAAAAATTTTAATTAAAAAGTTTATGCATCTTTTTAAAATATTAAGCCTATTAAAATTGTACCTTCAAGAAATCAGTCACCTCTTGAGGTTCACAAGCTCTTTATATTGATATTATTTATGTAGTGGGGATGTCCATATGTGTATGTATTAACTAAATCTGTGAATTAAACAATAACTATGACTAAAACTTAACAAAATAAAATTATATAGGAAATGTACATGATGATGTATTTATACTAATATCCACAAGTGCAAATATAAAGTAAAAATTAAAATTAAAGACTAATATTCATACTAGGGAACAAATTTAGGGTTTAAGTTTTTGTTCATATTTCTCTTAAAAGGTTTGAAGTTATTTCTTTAAATGTTTTTGTTTAGAATACAGGAGTAAGAATATAAAATGTTAACTGAGTTTGAGCTATGAAATAAATGTTATATAAAATTCAAATACATAACTATTTATTCTTGGACATCAACAACATATCCTCCATCATATTGTAGAAAATAAAAGACATAATTAGTCTTGGCAATAAATATAAGCAGAATTCTGATTCATAGGCTTCCTGGATTTTTCCCTACTGAGGACAGTAGCACTGTTGTATAATAAAGGGCATAGCATAATAGATAAAATACACTACATGTATCTTTTATATTGAGTGAGAAACATTTGTTTATGTCTTATACAGGCATATATATATATATATATATGTATATATATATATATATATATATATATATATGTATATATATATATATACATATATATATATATACATATATATATATATATATATATGGCTAAATCTAAAGTGCATTTTAACTAAGTAATTATTGAATGTGTGTTATGTTTTATGATTCTAGGTGGTAAGTCAAGCTTATTTACCTGAAATTTTTTTCTAGTGGGTAAAATTTGTATCTGATCTTCTTAAAGTTTAAAAATAAAGAAACTTGACTTCTTGGATACTTCACACATATTATGAATGTAATTTTTTTTCTGGTTAAACACCTTTATCAGAAGTTATCTTAACTTCATTATGGCAAAACTGAGGTATCATCCTTTTTTCTTAAAAAGTAAATCTTTGCATATTGGTCTGTATAAAATGTACAATTTATTTTTAAAAGAACTGGATAAGAAATACATGTTGGAATATAAGTAGAGAGGAAAAGAAGAAATTCCAAATATTCCCATTCCTAGAACAATTTTTTAGAAAAGGAAACAAAAATCTCCCACTATTTATACTTGTTCATATATTCAGTTTCAGATAGCTTGCAGACACTGATGTCCCTCAGGATATAAAAGAAAAGAATTCTTATAAAAATCTTTAACTTCAAGCAATTCACTAAAGTCATAAGATAAATGAGATTTTGCTTTATTAAAAGAATATCAATGCTAAAAAAAAGTTGTCTTAGGAAGAATCCTGGTAAATGATTATTATTAATATTATTGTTCTTTTATTCAGATTTAGTACTTCATTTCAGTTCAACAAACATTTATTAAATACCTACTGGGTATACACTATGTTAATGCCTTGGATGTGTAGATAAGGTCAAGAGATTCAATGTAGAAGGGGCTTAAAATGTTGCCATTACATACATATGTTGTACATCATAGTCATAGAAAGACATATTTTGGAACAAATCACCAATCCAAATTTACCCATGATTAGAGAAGAATCTGTGTGTATAAAACTCAGCATGAATACAAAATTCAATTCCAAAAATTTTTGAGTCCCCATTACATGCAAAGTTTATCTAGTTTAAAAAATATTTAGCAAATGCTAAATTGCTGTATTCAAGGAGCAGTGTTTTATTAGATAACTAAAAAGTATAAAAATCTGGTCTCTGCCCTCAGAGAAGTTAAAATGATGGAGAAGGTAAAATTAAATTACATAAATAACTCAAATGAAATATAATGAGTACATAGTTTAGTATAAGATGTTAAGAACACTACAAAGAGATTTATTGCATAGGTTTTCAAAATAAACAAAATATATGCTATGATTTTTAACTAGATTCTTTCAAGAACACATTGTTTCCTATTAAGGTAAGATTTCTCAGCATCCACATATCTGAAAACAGCTCCAGTTATATCTTTTAATGCTTAAATAATGAATGTAGTCATCCAAAAGGTAAAAGATGGCATTTAATAGAACTTTATCCTTATTATAATAGAGTAATAGCATGAGTGTATGTTTTCAGAAGTGAAGAATCCTGTAAGCATATATACATATTATTAGAAAGATTTCTCATTTTTCTCCTATGAATGTTCTAGTGATATGAAAACATGATAACTATTTCCATATTATGTTCTTTTCTTTTCCTTTCCATGCCATCAAGAAAAATGGATGCATTTTTTGGGACTTTGTTGCCCAGAGCTATAAATCTTTTGATTATACTCCAGCTCTGCCTTATTGAATGCCTTTCCCTTTTCAATAAGTTAGTGATTGCTGTTGGACTGATTAATATTTTTCAGGTTTTTAAAATTGTCTTTTTATTTTAGCCGGCTCACATTGCAATGCTGTCTCATTTGGCTTCATTAACAATTGTGTTATAAATAAAAAGACATTAGCCATCTGAGGTAAACAAAATACTGTTTACCTATTTTCTCTGCAAGAAGTCAGTGGTAAACTCAATTGAAAACAAATGGCAAAAGTAAGCTACACAGATGGGATAGAAGTTAATTATTTTCAATCTTACTGCTGATCATATTTAAGACTTAGTTGACTGGTCAGTATGGCTATGTCAAAGATGGTTTGTGAGAATTTTGTAAAAGACATACATTTTTCAGGAGTACATCTACCTTCAGATACTTGTGTTTTACTTTGATGATAATAGAGCTTGCACATCAAGAGAACACTTAATCCCTCTGGCTACCAAGCTGGATAACTCAGGCTGTGTATTTAGAGCACTTTGTCATTTCTGGCTATGAATTTGCTGGTTGAGATCCTAAGGAGAGTATTATCCTCTGTTCTAATGTTCTGCTTTGTTAAGATCATACAGAACACTAAGGGTTGGAATGGGAAGGAGAAAGGGGTAGAGAACATAGATTTAAATCTTTGTTGCTGTCAATAAAATTAAAATTATTAAAATTTAAGCTTAACTTCCATAAATGTAACTGTATTTGTGATGAGAATTTTTAAAAATTCCTACTGTCGGGGGCAGTAGATGGCGCAGTGCATAGAGCACCAGCCCTGAATTCAGGAGGACCCAAGTTCAAATCTGATCTCAGACAGTTAACACTTCCTAGCTGTGTGACCCTGGGCAAGTCACTTAACCCCAGCCTCAGGGGGGAAAAAAAATTCCTACTGTCACTTGATATGAGACAGAAACCAAAGTTGCCATTTGGGACTAGAGTGGAGTGCTAAAGGTGATGAATAGATACTTTTTTCTGATTTATTGTTCTTTTGCTCTTTCTTAAATTCTTATACAATTTCAAAGATGAAAAGCATTAGAATCCCTTAGAAGAAATTCTAACTAAATGAGTTAACTTATCCAAACAGGTGTGTTGCCATTAAGAATTTAGTTGCTTTCCAAAATGGGGGAGAAGAGAGATAAATGTGTCCTGTGAAATGTAGAAACATAATGATTCAATAGCTTTGAAATATAATTTGATAATAATATAAGTTTTTGAAATGCTAAAATTCAAACCATCTTACATAAAGAACTGGAACCCTTTGTTAAAGATTGTGCTCTTTTGAAAAAAAAATGAACAAACCAAAAAGTGACATATACAGCAAAGTTGTCTCACAGGCTCTTTATTGTTCCTCTATCTTTTAAGTTCATCCAAGATCTTCTCCAGTCATCTTTATCTATATTTTGCCAGATGACTCTGGAGGGGAAAGTAAGGCAGTTGACCTTATACAGTCCTCCTTCATTTAATTCCAAATCACTTGCATGTCATGGCATCTTCTCCCTGATATCACAGTCCTCTTCAAGAACAAAGGACAATAGCAATAATATCCCTGAAGTAATGGATATTTTTCAAAATTCTGTCCCTGAACCTTTCTCTTTTTGGCAAAATCATCTATTCTACTGGCTTCAGTTATTTTCTCTATGCAGATAATCAAATCTTTGTGTTGATATTGACTACCACAGTGCCTGGTATTAAGTAGATACTTAATAAATGCTTGTTAATGTATTGGTAAAAAAAAAATGAGCTACTCAATGGTCTCCCCTCAATCTTGTTCTATTTTGTCCTGCTTCCATGCCCCTGTGTATACTATTTTCTACAGGTCGCTTTCCATCTCTAATTCAGTCAATAAGAATTTCTAAAGATCCAATGTGTGCCAGGTATTATGTCTGGGTTTAAAAATATAAGCAGTTAAGAAAGGCTTATTTTTCAGCATAATTTCCTCAATGATGACTTCCTTAATCTTTCCTGTTAAGACTGTGCTCTCTTCCCTTGACCTTTTTAAGTCACCCTATTTCATCTCTTTTTCTAAGTTAGTCATATTCTAACTTGTATTACATGTTTTATATATTTCTCATCTTCTTTACTAGACTGTAATCTTATTGTATCTAATACTTAACATTTTGCCTTGCATATAATATACAATCAATATCTGTTGAAACAAATTGAACTGAATTTAATTGAAAAGCTATTGTAGCAAATCTATACCAATATTTTAGGAGTTTACATTATAGAAAAATAGGATACAAATTAAATAGAATGAAACTATTTTTTAAAAATTCCAAACCATTTAATTTTTTTTCAATTCATCAAATGCTTTTGAGTGTCAATTATGTGTGAAATACTTTACTAAATCTAACTCTAATGGACTTTGCTATCTCACTCTTCCCTTACCTAGTTTTGCCACATATCAAATATTGTGTAATTATATATAATCAGAATTCATTTTGAAGATTATTATTTTACCTTTTTTCTCTTTCAGAATAAAAGCACAAAGTAAGGAGAAAAAATTAAACATAAACAGAAATAATACATAATTTTAATTAACTTAAAGAGAGCAAGTCTATAAATTTATGTCCAAGTAGACAAGATTCGCTGATTTCACAAGAATAATAATTTTTAAATAACATAATTTATATTGTTTCAATGAATAACCTTGCTGGAGTGAAATTCATCAGCTTATCTATTGCATTTCCTTAATGCTCAATCCTGTGCCTCTGTTCAAGAATATATGGTTAGTTTGAATCTCCAAAGGACTCCATAAAAACGATTTTTGTAGTTTTTCATTTTTGCTTTTTCCTCTTCTGTACTTATAATGCCTTCTTAGGGTCCAATCCAACATTTATCCCACAGGTAGAATATCAATAGGATCATGCACACACACAAAATGCTAGAGTTAAAATATAAAAACCATTAAACTGATCTAAACTATTTTCTCTCAGTGTTTCAACTTCCCACTCATTTAAGGTACAGAAATGTGAAAAAGAACATTCTATAAACAAAATTTAAATTTAAATAAAAATTTAAAAATAATTATAATTTAAAAAGCAAAGAAATCTTTTTATTCAATTTTGGATGTTTCAAAGATTCTAATAATTTAAAATCTATTTTCTATGTAAGTTGTTGACTTTTTTAGAGATCATATATGCCAAATAGCAGATATATTCCATATTTTCCTTCTTCATGAGTCTACTAAAAATGTCATTTTAATGTATAGTGAAGCAAATAGTATTTTTTAAGCAAAAATATTTTTTTCTTCAGGCAAAAATATTTCATTATAAAATCAACTAATAGCAAATCATTATTTTTCCCTCAAAACCCTTTCCTCTTCCCAACTTTCTAAATGTTGTTTAGGGCACTACAATTCTTTCCTATCCCCAAGCCTTATCCTCTGTGTCATCATTTACTTTTCACTGACACTCATCATACATATCCAATATGTAGTTGAATCTTGTCACCTCTATTTTCATAACTTTTTTCTTATATATTCTGTATTCTACTCATACAATGATCATAGTCTTCTTCACTTTTTGCCTGGATTATTGAAATATCATTCTAATTATTCTCCTTGCCTCAGCATTTTCCCCACACAATTTAGTATCCTCTTGGATTGCAAAGTGATTTACCCAAAACAGATCTGATTATGCCATGTACCCCTCTACTCTGAATCCTGTTCCCCTTCCATAAACTCTAATGACTTTCCATTGTAAATGGTATCAAATATAAAGTCCTCTGATTGGCATTTAAATCTTTTCACAGCTTGGCTGCTTTCAGTCACCTTACATTTTATTCCTTTCTGCATATTCTGTAATCCAGGTACATTGGCCTATATGGTTTTTCTGGCCTAAATGTTTTCCCTCCTGCTTGATACTCCATTTTATAAGTCCAAGTTTTTTATGCTGCCCATGCCCTAAATGCTCTCCCTTCTCAGCTCTAGTACTACAAATCCCTGTTTCCTCCAGGAAAAAAATGAAATCCTACCTTCTACAGAAAGTTTTACCTGTCACCCTCCCCCCTATTACTAGTATTTTCTTCATTTACTCTATATATGTTTTTGTGTATACTTAGTTATTTACTTATAGTCTTCTCAAGGAGAATGCGAGCTATCTTAGAGAAGGGAAAATGTTTTTGCTTTTCCTTGTCTCCATAGTGCTTTGTATGATGCCTGGCAAATAGGACATGTTTTGTTTGGTGCTTGGTAACTGAACAATTTATTAAATATCTGCTATGTGCCACACACTGATTTAGGTACTAAGGATAAGAATGAGAAAAGTCTTTCCCAAAATTAACTTATATTCAGTTGCTGACTCTTTAATCAAACTTCATTGCTTTGAGGGGGAAAGGCAATTGACTGGAGATGTATAAGGAATAGGTTGTTTACCATAAATGCATTACTTTTCTTATGGCATGTTTAATTTCTTGTAGGGAATGAAAGTTAAAAAAAAATCAGCACAAATTTTTCCTTTTTTTCCTGCTGCTAAATCTGGTGCCAACTTAGCAAAGATTGACTGCTTGGCTTCCTTTTTAAAAAATTTCTGTTGCTAATAGTTACTTCTACAAAGTTATTTCTTTATGAAATTTGTTCTTTTGGGTTAATTTATTTCACCATGTAATCATAGAACATTAGAGTTACAAGAAAACTTAAAGATAATATAGCCTAAGGATTCCAAAATATTTTCTTGTCATGGACCCCTTTAGAATTTGGGTGAAATATATGGGCCCTTCAGAATAATGTTTTGTTGCCTACATTCATATTTGAGGAAATGGTAAATTTCATTTAGAAGGTAGTAAAAAATAAATTTTAATTTTTTAATTCATGAACTCCCTTCAATCTATTCACAAATCATTTGGTTTTTGTTTCTTTCTTTTGGAATTGGAGTTAAGTGACTTGCCCATGGTCACACAGCTAGGAATTATAAAGTTTAGTCAGAGGCCAGATTTGAACTCAGGTGCTCTATCCACTGCACCAGCTAGCTTCCCTACCATTTGATTTTTGAATGTAGACTCCAGGATAAGAGCCTCTCTGATCAAACCCAAATCCCACATTTACTTATATTTTTAAAAATCCAGCACAGAGAAATAAAATGACTTGCATAAGGTCACACAGCTAGTAAAAGTCAGAACCAGAATTTGTCATTTTATTCCAAGTCTAATGCTCTTATCACCATGCCAAACTTCCAAGGGAACTCAGATGTTATTAACAAATGAACATTTGAAGGTTTGCTCTTTTATTTTCTATAGCCATTTTAGTAATGCCATCCTGTTGTGCTAATGATAGGAATCATTGTGATAGTTATGATGTACAACCAAGCTAACCTATATTTTAGAATATTATCTTCTTGTGAAATAGATCAAAATTTATCCCTAGTTTTGTCCACAACTCTGCTGTTCATTTGCTTTGGGTGCTTTTTAATTTTTTTAATTTTAATTTTCCCCAGTTACATGTAGAAACATATTTTTGGTTATACGTGCATGTTCATTTTTTTTACATGACTCCTTATGAATCTTATTGAGAGAGAAAAATAAAAAAGGGAAAAACCATAATAGAGAAAAAAACATAAGAAAAAAAGTAAATCTGTGTGTTTATTTACATTTAGTCTCCATGGTTCTTTCTTTATTTGGGTGGCATTTTCCTTCCAAAATTTATTGGGATTGTCTTGGATCATTGAAATACTGAAAAGAAGCAAGTCCATCATAGTTGATCATTCACCAATCTTGCTGTTGCTGTGTTCCATGTTCTCCTGGTTCTGTGTGTTTTGCTCAACATTAATTCATGTACATTTTCCAGGCCTTTCTAAAATCTGCCTGTTCATCATTTTATATAGAACAATAATATTCCATTACTTTTAGATGCCATAACTTATTCAGCCATTCCTTAATTGATAGGTATCTACTCATTTTCCAATTCTTAGTCATCCCCAAAAAGAGCTATTTAAAAACATTTTTCCACATGTATGTCCTTTTCTCTCTGTTTTTGATTTCCTTGGGATACAGATCTAGTAGTGGCACTGCTGGATCAAAAGGTGTGCACAGTTTTATACCCCTTTGGGCATTGTTCTAAATTGCTCCCCACAATGGTTAAATTATTTCACAACTCCACTAACAATGCGTCCCAGTTTTCCCATATCCCCTCTACCATTTGTTATTATGTTTCCCTGTTATCTTAACCAATCTGAGAGATGCTAGGTGATATCTCAGAGTTGTTTTAATTTGCTTTTCTTTAATGATAGTAAATTAAGATTGCTTTTTTTTGATCATCTATTTTTTATAAAGTAATCTTAGTCTCTTGGTTATTTTTTATTAAATCTTTTTAATTTTCAAAACATATACATGGATAATTTTTTAACATTAATCCTTGCAAAACCTTATGTTCCAATTTCTCCTCCTATTCCCCCACCCACTCCCCTAGATGGCAAATAATCCAACATATGTTAAACATGGTAAAAATATATGTTAAATCCAATATAAGTATATATATATATATATATACATATATATATGTGTGTGTGTGTGTGTGTATATATATACAATTATCTTGCTGTACAAGAAAAATCAAATCAAAAAGGAAAAAATGAGAAAGAAAATCAAATACAAACAAACAACAACAAAAAGAGTGAAAATGCTTTGTAGTGATCCATACTACAATCCTACAATCCTTTCTCTGGATGTAGATGGCTCTCTTCATCATAAGATCATTGGAACTGATCTGGATCATCTCATTGTTGAAAATAGCTATGTCCATCAGAATTGATCATCATATAGTCTTGTTGCCATTCTACTTTTTTTTTCTTCATTCTACTTTAAAAAAAAAGTTGTGCTTTGATAATCATGTACAGTTAAGTAATAGAAAACCATCACCAAAAAATTATTTTAAAATGTCAAAACTGATCCTAATACCCAGTTGGGTTTTTCTTAATAATCATGGCTAAGAAACTTCAGAACTATGCAAGGAAACAGAATTTGGGGTTTAGGGTTTTTTGGTTTTGTTTTGTTTTGTTTTATTTATTTATTTTGGGGATAATGAAAAGCTTTTTCAGTTGTTAAAATGATATAATTACAGAAGAATTTTCATAAGTTCAGCTTGCAAAACATTTATAAATTTAAAAGCAGGTAGAAAATATTTCTTGGTTTGATCTGAATCAAAGTTCATATCTAACAAAAATGTCTATTGGAGGAAAGTGAAAATAAATTTGGTTTAGAGATTATTAAAAATAGCTTCTCTTGGTGGAAAGATTCTAATTTTGCTCCTTCAATCTCTTCTAAAATCACAAAATACAGGTGAATTATATTCAACTAAATCATTTCAACTTTCTTTGGAGTCTATAAAATTAACCTAAACTATACATGTATAGCAGTCTAAATGAGACAAATAAAACAAAATTAACTTTTAAGCCATTGATTACAGTAAAACAACATTTCAGACATTTAAGAAATTTGCTAAACCTCTGTCTTCTGTTACATTATCATTTATTTCAGAATTTGTCAGCAAATGGCATTTACAAGTTATCACTGAAATATGAATGGTTAAATGTCAGAAATGGGTAAGAAGTAGATTTGGCAATGCTAATATAGACAAGAATGGGATGTATAGATTCTATCAAAGGGATATATTACCAGTGAAATTCTGTTAGTGGCCATCATAACAGAACAAACTAAAGTACTGTTAACATCCTTTTTCATGTCAATGAATGTACCTCATATATTTATTGTTAATGTGTGCACTCTGTAAATTTTCTTACTCCAGCCTAAAGACACAACAGACAATTGCCTTTTTTAAAAGTCTGATAAAATATATTATTTTATTGATTTTAAGCCTATAATTTGAGGGGGGATATTTCATAAACCTATAAGCAGCATATTTTACAAAATTAAATAGCAGTTACTAAGCAATTGCTTGTTGCTATGTAAGGACCATGCCAGGCTTTTTAAAGCTATGCATTTTTTTAATAAAGATATGCACTTTTTTTCAAAAATGTTTTTTAAAATTTCTTATTATATTTTAAAAGAAAAGTAAAATAAACCCACTTTCAAGAAAACTGTGGGGTGAGGAAGAAATCTCTCATTTCTTTAAAAGAAAAGATAAAATGTAACATATACAGCCAAATAATATAACAATTCAAAAATTTCATGTTTAAATGTTATTTACATATGTGGAGTAGTTTTAACTTTTTAGTGTTGTAACCTGCCCTAGAATATATTTTTCAAGTCATTGGGAATAGTTTTATATGCAGGTCACAAAAGCCTAATTAGTGAATTTCTGTGGCTCAAATGAATACTCAGGCAAAATATTACTCTATCACTCCAATGGAAGAAAAAAAAGAATGCTTTAAAAACATAATGAAATGAAAATAAATGTATGTAAACCATTTTAATCCTCATTTTGAAACAAACATAATGGGAGCATTTTTGGCCTACCAATCAAAACCAGTCTTGACTAGGACCAAACATTCTTCCTCATTATATTAGTTTAGTTTATATCAATTTAACTGGATTCAGCAAAGTATATATAACCCCTGCCTGAAAGAATCAGAGGGCCATGTGTTTACCTTCCTCCTTTGCGATCTTAATTCCATATAATCTGGTAGAATCAAGACTTTAATCATTAGGAATTATAATTCCATTTTTAAAATACTAGGATTTAGACATTTGAAGAAGGAAATTTATTTTTGGAATGATTTTCCTTTCCTTTTGATAGTGTTTCTTTGTGCCTTACAAATATTAAAACGTTTCTAGCATAAGTATTTTTCTTACTTGATGGGAAGAAATTTAGGAATGAGTCTGCACTCCAAATACTTCATTCAGTTATTAATTTAATATATATAAGTTATGCACCTGTGTACAATGTATTTTTATAGTCAATGAAGGAAACAAAAGGGTAGATTAGACTTAGTCTCTGACTTCAAAGAGCTTAAATTCTATCATGTTATTTATTTTAAATTTATTATTAATTTATTAAAATGTATTATTTCTTTGTGATTCCCAAAAGAATCATTTACTTGTATATTTTTTAATCCCACTAAGTGAAATATTAGTCACCAATTGATTGTCCATTACTATGTATGAATAATGCAGTATTTTTTTTCAAGGCAGATGACATACATTTTCCAAAGGCTTTAAAAATCTTTATATTACTTAAAAAAGAAAGTTGAAGTTAATACATTCCTGAGAAAATTATGGGCAAAATTCTCTTGTAATTGATTTTGTTGTTATAAGACAAGAGGATAATAGACACATGTGTGCGTGCACATGCATACACACACACACGCACACACACACACACTAAAAACAGAAACAGGTATTAAACAGGTTTTGTAAATAGTTCTGGTTAAATTATGTATTAGTGAACAGTGGAACATTTGAAGGAGGAAGTTTTTTTAAATCCTCATTTATGTTATATTTGCCAAAATAAGAGCTATTTTGTCATTTTATTCAGCTGGAAATATTCTCAGAATATATCAAATTATTTATAAAATAATTATTTTACAGTATTAAACTTAGTCAGTTATAACTATTGGTTATCATTTCCCATAAGAGCTCTTCCGAGGTATCAAAAAAAGTTAGTTCACCACTACTTTTGCCACTATAGAAAGAATGAAACATCTGCCTTCAACACCTTTGGGATATCAATGAAAGGCATTGGCAAGCATATTTGGTCTGTCATGTTTTAAAAGCTTATTGATTCTATATTAGCAAAGCTTCTTTAAAAAATAGTATTAATATTATGTCATCTGAGCCTTTTGAGGTCTTTACAACTATGCATTTGATGTGTTCAAGATACTGCACAAGAAAAAGAGTGGGAAGATAATTCTATTTTTGCCTTCCCGCCCGCTCTGAAACAAGTTGTCATGAGTTCTCGGCAAAGGGATTTTCAAAAGATGCATTGTATAATATTATATACATCTAATGAAGCTTTACTTGTTTTACAAAATGTATTTGATTTAATCTTAAAATAAGAAAGCATTAGATGGTATTTATTTAACCTGTGATTTTATACCTAATGAAACTAAGGCCTTTCATTTTTAAGTGACTCTTGCTTAAAAGGCTGTTCCTCCTCATCTCTTTCTCCTGTCTTCTTTGACATCCTTCAAGTGTAAGCTAAAGTCCCACATTCTCCAAGAAGCTTTATTCCCGGTTTCCCATACCTCCTCCCAGACTGTGAACAATTGGAGAACAAGACTATTTTTTGTTTGTTTTGTTTTTTCTTTTGTTTGTTTTTGTCTTACCTTTATATTATTTGGACTTAGCAATGCCTCCATAGTAGGCACTGAATAAATAATAGATAATTTAAGTAACTGATTTAGTCACAAAGGTGATGTAGCTATCATCTGAATCCAGATTTCCTGACTCCCAGAACAGTGTTATTTCACTAAAAAATGCACTCCCAGTTGATATTATTCAGACAACAAATCATACTATTAAAAAGCCCTTTTTACAAACCAAGAAATTTAGTACACTTAGCTATGCAATAGGGTTTTCATATATTACATTTACTTACTACACAAATAGTAACATCACAATATTACCATTTGTGTGGTAAGTGAAATGTAATATATGTTTTAGAACTAGTTTTAGAACTAGATGGAAACTTGGAGGAAACTGGATATTACAGCTGGATGCTATTGAATGCTGGGCATGAAATCATTTCCACAAGTTCAAATATGTCTTCTGACACTTGCTAGTTGTGTGACCTTGGGCAATTCATTTAACCCATTTGACTCCATTTCATCATCTGTAAAATAAGCTGGAGAAAGAAATGGCAAACCATTCCTGTGTCTTTGCCAAAGAAATTTCCAAATAGGATAACAGTCAGACACTATTGCAACAATTGAACAACAGCTACAAAACTTTGGAGGCCATCATATTCATTAATTTTTTTCAGATGAAAAAACTGAGACTTAAATAACACTAAAAATATTAATTAATTAATGAATATTCTGCCTCCCCCACCATAGTTATATTCTGATGTATTTTAACAGTATGGTAGTAATACTGGCTTCTCCAGAGATGTGCCAGTCTAGGTCAAGTTTTGACCTATTATACTAAACTGGAAAGGCTTTGAATACAAATGATATAGAAAATCATGATATCTATTGCTCAGAGTTCCTCCTAGGTATTTCAGAGAAGATATGACCAAGTAGATAAATAATAATGATTTCTTTTTTCACCACTGATGCTCTTAACTTCTGCCTATTTACACAATTGTATAATAGTTGTGATCCGTGTCTATGGAGTAGGTCTCCATAGTGATGAAATAACAGATTTTTGAAATAGTGAATAGAACACTAAACTTGGCATAAGGAAGATTTGGGTTTGAATCAACTACAACACTTACTAGTTGTATGACCATGAACAGTCATCCAACTCCTATTGGTTTCAGTTTCCTCATCTTCTTTCCATAAAATAGAAGGATTGGATATGAATTGTAAACAATAAACCTGTGAAGTAAATACAGGGACCAATTAGAAAGATTTTAAGACATATGTTCCTAAAATAGAATTTTTACACATATAAAAAGCAATTTTCATTGCCAATATAACTTTGCTACTTATCAGAAGGGAAAAAAAAAGACTGAAAATAATTATCCATATATAGAGAAAATATTATCATATACCTAAAGCTAAAAAAAAATAAATGGTTTTGCCTTTGTCCTTATAGAGATAAATTCTAAGTAGAAATAGGGAACTGCAGTATATAAAAAGCAGATAAAATAAAAGATCATTTTCATCCAGAGGGATCAGGGAATATTTTCATGGAGAAAGTATCATACAAAAGGGGTCTTGAAGGAGAAATTTCAACAGACCTCAGTAGTGGATGCTGAGGAGGAAATATGGAGAATCTATTCCAGATATGGAAGAAACTAAAAGCATAGAGATGAAAAAAATGGTTTGTGAGTTATTTTTTATTTCAAAATCACTTTCTAGGTACTTGGTATATCTCAGGGTTCCAGGAAAATCTCTAAGAGTGAATAATGAAAAAATTGCTGATTTATACTAGTGGAAGTAAATTCCTTAATAGAAATCCCCTATACCAATGAAATCACACTGTATCAATATTATCACATACACACACACACACACACACACACACACACACACACATCCACACATATCCACATATCCAAACACATACACAAACTCACATATTGTATATGCCTATTAAAAATAGCAGGTTAAGAATTGTTATCATCACCTTCTTCTACCCCCATATTCAATAAAAGTGGTTACAGATATCAGAAATCATCTAGTCCAAACCTCTCATTTTACATAGGAAGAATGATTAAGAGTCTTATCCAAGATCACATAGGTGACAAGCCTCAAAGGTAAGATGTGAACCCACTTCCAGGGACTCCAGATCCAGTGATCCTTACATTGCTTCAAAACATATGTATTATTAAATAATTTATCTTACTCTGTGCTTATGTTCTTTCTTTGAGAAATGATGATTTAACATTTTTGGCCATATGATTCTAATAAGAGGAAACAGTTTTTAAAAAAGAAAAAATGATGTGTTATGAAAAAGTAGGAAAGAAAAAATCATCACCTGAAGAAGCTATGCAGTCAACCTAAAGCAGAAGTAAGCATAAAATTTGTGCTATTTTGCTTCATTAAATTCAATTTTAAAATCTGGGGGTGCTAAAATAGAGTCCACAGCCTCTCAAGGAGCTTATACTTTAATATCGGTGAGTTAGAAAGAAGAGAATATCTATTCCAATTATGGAGGAAGGCATGAATAAAATCCTGGCCATGAAAAAGGGAGGGAAATAATGAGATTTGTAGCCCAGTATGGAATATAACATAGAAATATTGAGTACAGTGCAGGTTGGATGAGTAAGTTAGAGAAAACATGGAGAAACTTGTCAACATTTAACATTTATTTTTCAGGAAATGAAGAGCCAAGGAAGTTTTAGAAGTAGAAGTAATGTAGCAATATTATAATTTGGAGCTTTGGGAAGTTTATACAGTCAGTAGTTCAGGTAGATTATAGAGGGAATAGGAAAAGATAGGAATCTATTATAGTTATTTATGTGAGAAGCAATGCAGACATGAATTGAAATAGTTACAGTGGGCATGGAAGAAGATGAATAAAAAGGATTTCAGAGAGAAAAAATAATAAAATTTTAGCAAATGGTTGGTTTATATGAGAGGAGTAGGGGATAGGAAAGCATAAAAGAAGACTGCAGTTATAATAGGTGACTGGGGAAAATGGTGATGCATGGTTGACGTTTGCTTAGATTTCATAAACTTATAGAACTTTAGAGCTGTAAGGGAACATCTAATCCAGCCATTCATTTTACAGTTGAACAAACTAAAATCAAAAGGTCACACAACAAGGCAAAAACTCAGGCCTTTCAAAACTTAAGTCTTTCTATCCATTGCACACAGGAGCAATAGGTAAAATTTTCAAACAGAAACTACTCATACATATAAAATAATTCACAAAAGATTTGTCAAGTCCAGACTAGCTCCTCAGAATAAGTCCTTGCCCCCACATTGGGCTCCAAAAATGTAACATCCTGTCAGTCTCTCAGTTGTAAGCCTTCTCTGAGAGGAGATTACTTTTCTCTGTGAATCCTTTTCTCTGTATGCAGGTTCCTTGGGAGACTTATGGAGCCTCCAGGAGGCCCTCTTCTTCTTCTTCCTGAATCCTGGCTCTGAATCTCCTCCAGCTCTTTGTCCCTTTCCCAATCCAGACTCTCTTCTTCCAGACTTCCGTCTAAACTCAATTTCCCAGTCTAGACTAATTCCTTGCCCGACTGCCCTCCTCTTTTATCCTAGCAGAGACTGGGCTAGTGAGAAACTCAGGGGCCTGTGGGAAATACTTCAACCAATGAACTTGCTCCTCTTAAAGGTGCAAAACTCTTTTTAAACATGTAAACTCGACCCCCTAGAAGTCCAAAGGTGCAAACTCCTTTTCAAAGGCCTGAATCAAAGGTGTGAATTCTGAGCTAGAGAATTGTTTAGACCTGAGTTTATCACCTTGTAATCCTAAAAGAAATTAGTCACTTTTTTCACATGGCTGATATTATTTACCAATCTGAATTGATAATTAATTTGTGAAATTTAGGAAATGGAAGCAGACACAACCATTTTTGAGGAACTTACTTGAAAAAAACCAGGATGGCAGCAAATAGTAAGGCTTCAGTTATACTTTCATAATGCACATAGGATGCAGGGACAAATGGCACAAAATACTGAGGGTACAGATACAGATGATATGAGAATGGGAATGGAATGATAGAGAAAAGCAGGTGGTGTAGAGAAGATAATGGGAAAGGAGAGGCATATTTTGTCACTCACATAACTACCAATTGGATTTGGAAGTACTCAATAACAAGGTTTCACCTAAAGATGGAAGAGTATAGGAGTGACAGGAGTTTGACGTCTCAGTTGGTAGAGTCTTGGTGGGAGATAGACTGTTTTTCTGTGATGTTCTTTTATTTAATTCATTAATTCAATAATGCATCCATATCATCCCAAAGTTATTAGCAACATTTGGTGTTCTGCTAATCTTACTGTGGATGTTTTGGGGCTTGTTTGAGGGTTTATGTAGCACAGGATTAAACACCCTTGAAGTTAACAACTCCATGGCTACCCTGATTTAGTTTCAGGATAAACTTTTTTAATTAATAAATGATATCTATTATGTGCTCCTTTCATCTTGGGGACAGTCTCTATGTGACTTAGAGGTTTATCTTTACAATCCTACTTCTTGCTGTTGTTACTTCATACTAGCTACTTACTTCCTATGCTGCCTGGAAAGGGAGAGGGGGTAGTCAGGAACACCAAAACAAAATACAATTTTAATTCATCTCTGAATTTTTGCCTGGCAATAAGACATTTCCATGTCACTCTCCAAATAATATACCTAGTTTTTACTTTTTTTAAATTAATTTTATAATTATAACATTTTTTGACAATATGTATGCATAGGTAATTTTTTTTACAAGATTATCCCTTGTATTCCCTTCTGTTCCAAAATTTCCCCCCCTTCCCTCCACCCCCTCCCCTAGATGGCAGGTATTTCCATACATATTAAATATGTTATAGTATATCCTAGGTACAATACATATGTGCAGAACCGAATTTTTTTGTTGTTGTTGAAAAGGAAGAATTGGATTCAGAAGGTAAAAATAATCTGGGGAGAAAAACAAAAAATGCTAACAATTTACACTCATTTCCCAGTGTTCCTTTTGTGGGTGCAGCTGATTCTGTTCATCATTGATCAATTGGAATTGGATTAGCTCTTCTCTATGTTGAAGATATCCACTTCCATCAGAATACATCCTCATACAGTACCATTGTTGAAGTGCATATTGATCTCCTAGTTCTGCTCCTTTCACTCAGCATCAGTTGATGTAAGTCTCTCCAAGCCTCTCTGTATTCCAGATGTTGGTCATTTCTTACAGAACAATAATATTCCATAACATTCATATACCATAATTTACACAAAACACTTGCCACAAAAACAAAGTCAGATTTAAATAATTGGAAAAATAGCAGAATCTTTGGGGTTCTCTAAGTATACCATCATGTCATCTGCAAAGAGTGATAGTTTGATTTCCTCATTACCTACTCTAATTCCTTGAATTTCTTTCACCATTACATATGATGTTTACTGATGGTTTTTTACATATATGCTCCTTATTATTTTAAAGAATAGTCCATTTATTCCTATACTCTAAAGTGTTTTCAGTAGGAATGGATGTTAGATTTTATCAAATGCAACTCTTATTTTTATTAAGTAATTTAATATATATATATATATTTTTACTTTCAATTTTATTAATCTCACTTTTTATTTTTAGAATTTCAAGTTTCGTGTTTGTCTGGGGGGGGGGTTTAATTATTTCCTTTCCTAGCATTTTTAGTTGTAAACCCAATTTGTTGACCTTCTCTTTCTCTGTTTTATGCAAGTAGGCCTCTAGAGATAGAAAACTTCCCCTTACTATTGCTTTGGCTGTATCCCACACATTTTGGTATGATGTCTCATTATTGTCATTTTCTTGGGTAAAGTTATTAATTATGTCTCTGATTTTGCTGTTTTACCCAATCATTCTTTAGTATAAGATTATTTAGTTTCCAATTATTTTTTGGTCTATTTTCCCCTGGCTTTTTATTAAATGTAATTTTCATTGCATTGTGGTCTGAAAGGGATGCATTTACTATTTCTGCCTTACTGCATTTGATTTTTTTTTAAGTTTAAAAAACCCGGTATGCTTTTATTTGCATTCAGATTCCATTAGTTTTTCTCTAGAGGTAGATGTTATCGAGAATGCTATCATTCATCATAGGCCCTTCACAATTATTTTGGGTTATTGAATTGCTGAGAATTGCTGTCATATGTCATTGTACAATATTGCTATAATGTTTTCCTAATTCTGCTCATTCACTTTGCATCAGTTCATGGAATTCTTTCCAGGTTTTTCTAAAAGCATCCTGCTCATCTTTTCTTATAGCACAGTAATATTTCATCATGATCATGTACTACAACTTGTTCCGCCATTCCCTAGTTGATGGGCATCCCTTCAATCTCCAATTCTTTGATACCACAAAAAGAGCTGCTATAAACATTTTTGTAACATAAGTCCTTTTCCTTCTCTTTTCTAGTTTCTCTCACTCATTTCACTGCATTTGATTTTGAGGTTTTTATGTCTTAGTATATGATCAATTTTTGTATAGGTTCCATGAACTACTGAGAAGAAAGTGTACTCCTTTCTGTCTCCATTTAGCTTTCACCAAAGATCTATCATATCAAACTTTTCTAGTATTCTATTTACCTCTTTGACTTCTTATTTATTTTGTGGTTTGATTTATCTAATTCTGAGAGTGCAAGATTGAGATCTCCCACTATAATAGTTTTGCTATCTATTTCTTTTTGCAGCTCTCTTAATTTCTCTTTTAAGAATTTAGATGCTATACCACTTTGTGTGTATATGTTTAATATTGATACTGCTTCATTATCTATTCTACCCTTTGGCAGGATATAATGCCCTTCCTTATCTCTTTTAATTAGATCCATTTTTGTTTTTGCTTGATCAGAGATGAGGATGGCTACTCCTGCTTTTTTGGCTTCACCTGAAGCATAGTAGATTCTGCTCCACCCTTTTACTTTTATTTTGAATATATCACCCTGTTTCAGGTGTGTTTCCTGTAAACAACATATAGTAGGATTATGGCTTTTAATCCAGTCTGCTAACTGCTTCCTCTTTATGAGGGAGTTTACCCCATTCACATTTATGGTTAGAATGACATTCTATATTGCTTGCCATCCTATTAACCCTTGCTTATGCTTTTTCTCTTTTCCTTCCCTCTTACCCCCCTACCCAGGATTAAACTTGTGAACACCTCATGCTTTTCACACCTCTCCCTTCTTAGTATCCTTCCCCCACCTTAAAGTTCCTCTTCCTATTTTACCCCTTTTTCTCACAATTTCTGTATTGCCTTCCCCTTAGCTTACTCCTTCCCTCTCACTTTTCAATGAAGTGGAGGAAGTTTCACCATAAATCGAATATGTCTATTGATACACACTATGTTCATCCCCCTCCTTTCTTTCTCTCAGATATAATAGGTTACCTTTGCCTCTTCATGAGATGTAGTACCACCACTTTACCCTTTTTTATAGTATAATTTCCTTTTCACCTCTAGTTTCTAGGACAAATTATATATGTGTTCTTTACATATCTTTATGGCAGAAATATAGTTCTCAAGATTTCTTTTTACCTTTTTAGAAATCTCTTGAGTTCTGTATTTGAAGATCAAACATTTTGTGTAGATCTGGTTTTTTCATCAAGAATAGATGGAATTCATTTATTTTGTTAAATGTCCATCTTCTTCCCTGGAAAACGATGCTCATTTTTGCTGGGTAAGTTATTCTTGGCTGCATACTAAGTTCCTTAGCCTTTCATATTCCAGGCTCTTCATTCTTTTAATGTGGACTTTCTAGATCCTGGGTTATCCTTATTGTGGCTCCTGCATATTTTGAATTGCTTTTTTCTAGCAGCTTCAATATTTTTTCATTTGTTTGATGGTTCTTGAACTTGGCCACTATATTTAGGGTCCCTTTCAGTAGGTGATCAATGAATTTTTTCAATGTCTATTTTACCCTCTGTTTCCAAAACATCTGGGCAGATCTCTTTGATAATTTCTTGGAAAATAGTATCCAGGCTTTTTTTTTCCTCACATTTTTCAGGGAGTCCGATTATTCTCAAATTGTCTCTCCTGGATCTGTTTTTCTAGGTCTGTTGTCTTTCCAGTAAGGTACTTGACATTCTTTTCAATTGTTTCATTTTTTCTGGTTTTTTGCTTGATTACTTCTTGGTTTTCTCCTTGAGTCATTCATTTCTACTTGTTCCATTCTACTTTTCAATGATGTATTTTCTTTACTCCCTTTTTTTATATCTTTTTGTAATTGTCCAATCGAGTTTTTATCTTCTATGGATTTTTTTTCCATTTCATCAATTTTATTTTTTAGAGAGCTGTTTTCTTTTTCCAGCTCACTAATTTTATATCTCAATGATTTGATCTCTTTATCCACTCTGTCTTTAAATGTGTGGAAATGACTTCTCCAGACTCTCTTGCCAAGCTTCCCTTTCCTTTTCCCATTTCTTTTCAAGCTCTCTTGTGAGAGCTTTTTTGATTTCCTCTATGAGAGTTTTGTGTATTGAGGAGCAAATCATATCCCCCTTAGGGAATTCCTCTGGTGACAATCTGCTTTTAGTCTCCTCATTGTTTGAAGTCTGCTCTCTCTCCATACAGCAGCTGTCAATGGTTAGAGCCCTTTTAAATTTTTTGTTCATTTTGTCAGAGCGGGAATTGAAAAAAAAACATATTGACAAAAGAAAACAATTGGTCCGTTTTTTTTGTTTTGTTTTGTTTTGTTTTTTTTTCGGGGAGGTTGGATGGTGTTACCAAGCTTCCTCTACAGATTGGGGGAGCAGCAAGGCACTAACAGGACAGCCATGGCTGCTTGTTGTGACTGTGTACTGAGGCTCTAAGAATGCACTGAGTCACTCCAGGTGGGTGGGGGTAGCCAGGTTAGCTTTCCGGGGTTTTATCCTTCACCTCCAGTGTTTTTACACCCTCTCCTCTGCTCCTGGCTTGCTGCCAAGATGGAACATCCACACTGGAGTAAAGTCTTTTCGAAGAAACGGAAGAGATTGCACCCCTCCCCCCTCTGGTCTGAGCTATATGAGCTGCCTGCCTTGCTCTTGCTGCCTGCCCTCAGTCTGCACCCAGTCTGTTCGTCCCCTCCCCCCAAGCAAACACAGACCTTCTCTGGGGAATTTCAAGGATGTCTTCTGTTGGTGATTATTTTGTGGGTTTCTTTTCCAGTCAAGCTTGTCATAAAATATGTCCTGAGAGAAAATGTGAAATTCAAGCAGCTGTCTGCCTCCATGCCACCATCTTGGCAGGAAGTTAGTTTTTACTTTTTTGAAAGAAAGTTATTATGAAAGATTAAGAAACTTTGTTCTCAGTAATAAAATCACCATGAATCTATTAAATGTTTCCCATGTCCTGAGCACTCTACTGGGCATTAGAGAGTGTTACAAAGGCAACAGTCCCTGCTTCACATTTGATATTTGAAACAAATACATACAAAAAACAAATACTTTTGTAAAGTTAAAAAGATGTTAATTTGGATAATTGTGGAAATTTCTATGGGAATTTGGGGGGATAATGTTAATTTAGCCATTATTAAAATTTAGGTGTAGGTAAACAATAATAATTATATCTTAGATATGCAAACAAAATCCCAAATTGAAACAGTTCTTTCTCTGAAAGAGTTTTTGCTTCAGGTAGGATTGCAATTAATAGTGCCTTTTAAATTAAATTTTGAGTTATATCTAATCCTGGTGCATCTAATACCCTCAAGTCATAAAAATCTGGCATTTCTATTTATACTTTTAAATTAAGTGAAATACCTACCAAAATTCCAGCTAGATATATATATATATATATATATATATATATATATATATATATATATATATATATATATTTATTTATTTATTTTTTAAATAGTCTCCTTTAAAAATAATTATTCTTGTAAAAGATATTTTAATATGATGATAATGTCTAAAGTTTGGAGCATTCTGATTCAGCTAATTGAGTATTTCAGTAGATGAAACTAGTGATTGCATTAGGCAGAACATACTGTACCTACTTATAATGTGCCTCTTACAAATAAAGTTAGGTAGGATTGCCAGTAGTAAATTAGCCATATAAATCCATACATAAAATGACAATGAAATCTTTTTTTATTATCTGCAGGTCAATGATAAGTGTACTTTGGGAACAAAAACCAAAAATTAAAAAAAAAAAAAAAAAAAAAAAAAAAAACAACCACCAACTAGTGATTGTAGTTTTTCAGTTTAGATAGAGAAAGAAAGAGAATTCTTTAGGGTGTGTGGGTGTGTGTGTGTGTTTGTGTGTGTGCTTTTATTACTTTGGGAAGGCATCATGTCAAGATTTCCAAAATTGTTTCAATGTTAGGAAATATAATTTGATGAGCCTCCTAGGGAGATAGGAAATCAACAGGGAATTAGTCAATAAATATGTGTTAACCACCTGCCAAATATTGCTGTGCTCCTTGTTGAAGATACAAACACAAACATTCAAACAGTCCTGCCCTCAAGATTTTTTCTTTGATCTAGGAAATATTACATGTGTGTGTTATGTTATATGTTACTATGTATACATTAAAGTAAGTAAAAATGGGAATTTTTTTGGAATTCTGAGGAGTTAAATAGGAATTCAAAGATAATCTGATGTTAGTATTACCATTTTTTAAATTGAGGAAAATATAAACAATTATAATTATACTTTATATAGATGAACTTTCTAGTTTATGAGGTACTTTCATGCATAGTCTCTTATTTGATAATCATAACTTGTAAGGAGGGCTTTTCAATAAAATAAGGTTAATACTTACCTTGATGGTACAGAGATGAGATAACTGAAGTTGCCCAAGGTCCTGCAATAGTAGATTAATGACTAGGACCAGATCGATGATTTTATATATATATTCTGTTCCCTGATCCTCTCTATTTAGGGCACATTTATTATACAAGTCATTTAATTAGATAATAAATTCTAAAGCCAAAATGCCAGTTCTAAATAGTAACTATATGTTTGCCCTCAGGAACCAATAATTCATCTGTAGATGGGTGATGGATATGACTCTGCTTATTCCATACCTATTGCCCAATTATTACAGATTCAATAACAAAAAGTTTATTCATTTTCAAAGGTATTTGAATAGTCTGACACATTAGTAAGAGACAGATCAAGAGAGCTTTTGGAAATGGAACTGTTTAAACATCTACTACTAGAATAAAAGTCATTGCTAGGATCAAGTTTAGATCCATATATATATATATATATATAAAGAGAATTAAAGAACAGAAAATATATAAAGAGAATTAAAGAACAGAAAATGTATAAAGAGAATTAAAGAACAGAAAATAGTCTCCCTAGGATAAGGTATCCTACCTAAGATCTAGGAGGGAAATAAGCTTTTTACAGTCTAAAGCAAATTTCTATCAATGCATTTTCATGCTATTTCAGGCACACAAGAATCCTATACATATAATTATGGATGTGATTTGGCCTTAATTGTCTTAAACTGATGTTTTTCTTTACACTCTTCTCTCTATTTTATCCCCTTATCTTCTTATCTTTTTATTGCTTTTATATTTTATTTTCTCAATTACATGTATAAATTTTAACATTTGTTTTTTTTAAATGTTGAGTTCCAAATTCTCTCCTGCACTTTCTCCCCTCATTCCTCTTCAGAAAACAAGCAATTTGTACAGATTATACATGTGAAGTCATGCATAATATTTCCATATTAGCCAGTTTAAAAAGGAAACACAGACCAAATACTACCAAATCTTTCTCTAAAAGTGGATAACATTTTCTATCATAAGAAATTCATATCTTAGATCATTGTAATGTTCTGAATAGCTAAGTGATTCAGAACTGATCATTACACCATGCTTATCATTTCTTATCATATACCTCAATTGAGGGGCATCCCCTTAAATGCCCATTTTTGCTATCACAAAAGATCCACTATATGTATTTTGGAATATATAAGTCCTTTTGAATTTCCGTTGAACTTTTTGGAATATAGATGTTAGTTGTATTGTTGGCTCAAAGGGTATGCAGAGTTTTGATAAATCTTTGCTCAAAATTCCAAATTATTGTCCAGAAGGGTTAGAAGAGTTCACAACTCCATTAAATGAATCAATGTCCCAATTTTTCCATACCTCCTCCAACATCTGATATTTTTCTTTTCTGTCATATTATCTAATCTGATTAGTGTGTGGTGGTCCCACAGGGTTGTTTTAATTTGCATTTCTCTGATTAATAGTGATTTAGAGCATTTTATATGACTATATATGTCTTTGATTACTTCATCTGAAAACTGCCTGTTCATATCCTTTGACCATTCATCAGTTGAGGAACTCATATAAATTTATAAATATCTCTATTTATTTGAGAAATGAGGCCTTCCCTTATCAGAGGAACTTGCTGTAAAAATTGTTTCCCTTCTAATATTGGCTATATTTTGTTTGTACAAACGCTTTTAAATTTAATATAATCAAAATTATTCATTATACATTCTGTAATGCTTTCCATCTCTTGTTTGGTCATAAATTCCTCCTTTATCCATATATCTGACACATAAATGATTCCATGCTTCCCTAATTGGCTTATTATGTCACCATTTTTGTCTAAATCATGTGTCCAATTTTACCTTATCTTGGTATACAATGTGCCCTTTTTCCCCCTATTTTCTCTGACTAACTTTTGATCCTTAAATGCTATTTCTCCTCTCTAACTTTTATTTTGTTTTGTTCACATCAACTATTACGTTTTGATACCTAACTTATTCCAGCGCTTCATGTATTTTGCTTCAATTTGTTAATTGCCCTAGTTTTAATCCCATTTGTTTCTTTAGTATTCTCTCCTCTTACAAATATGCTCATTTTTTTCTAAGAAAATATTTTTAAAAGAATTCAAGAATCTAATCAACCTATTCTAGACAAAACTAAAAATAATTACTAGAACTTGTTTTTTTTTTTCTCTTTACAAAGAAATTCCTATTTTCAATAGTAACTAAAATATCTCTGTCTCTTCTCTAACTGCTCGGGAATATTGATGAGTTTTGCATTGAAGAATATATACTTAACAATACAGAGCAAAAAAAGTTATCTAATTGTGAGCTAAGTAACTCAGTTCAATTAAGAGAATACCCCAGATTTTACTCAAAGAGGGGAGGGGAAAGCTCTATTTCCAGTATAACTTTTTTAGGTTTGATATGTGATGAAGACTGCTAGCTAGCTCTTCTTAAGTCAATTTCTTCCCAGAGTCTTAATCTCCCTTCAACAATCTTGACATTATCCATCTTCTCTCTCAAAGAGTTGGGAGCCAAAAGTGTCAACCCTACTTCAAAGATTAAAGAGATTCAAAAAAAACAAAACAAAAAACAAGGATATATCTCTCTCCTACCACTTTCATTTCAACCTTCAGGCAGGCAGGGCAATGATCTACTCTGATAAAGAGAGAGTCTTATACAAAAGAATTTGGGGGATCAGGTTATATATGCAATCTTAAATAAATTACTTAATCTCACTGAGCCTTAATTTTCTTTAATAAGTGAGATTTATTTAATATTTGCATTATCTCATAGATAGGATAACTTCAATGGGCTATTCAATAACTCTTCTGCTATAGTCTTAGATCACTGAGACATGAAAACAATTGTCATCGGTAACAGGGCCAGTATATGTCAAAGTCAAACAGTACTTGAACTTATGTCTTTCTAATTTCAAGACTGACTATATACTATTTCAAGCTGGTAAATTATTATTTTCATTCACAATACACTACAAATATGATTACTCTTGAATTCCTTTCAAAAGAGTCTAGTTATTGAATTAGCAAAATGATTTTTATTGTCTATAAGACAGTTCATGGTCTGAACCCCAAATAAAACCTTGAGATTGGTTCCTAATGCAAGGCCATTTGAATAACTTTAAGTTGATGCAAACCAAACCTAGCAATCCAATTAGTGTTGAATACACTCTTTAACCCAAACACCTAAATGCACAAATAGATATACACATCCAACTCTCTTGAGGCACACTCTTCTTTATTTCTTCTGCCACTCTGATTTAAGTCAAGTATAATTAAGTGAGAGATTGCCAATGATCTTCTGTTTGGAATATTGACTCTTTCTTATATGAACAAAGTTTTGCTTATTCTGCAGCACCTATGCCGAGATCTAAGGTTACAGAGATAACATAGCAATGGTTATAAGATGGCACCTCTCTTTCAAATACATGATTTGGGGAACTCTAAAAATAAAAATATTTAATTTTTATATTTATACAAGAATAATCAAAAGTTACTGACTGAATCTAAAAATAGGAATTGCTCTGATAATGGCAGTTTATTTTTGTTGCAAGACGTTCCTTGCACAGATACCTATAAATTTTTTGGAAGTACATTTTCAATTACCTTATGAAAAGGAAAGTTTGTTTTTCAGCCTATAGCTATGATAAAGAGAATTAAGTAAAATTCATTTCCTCTTAAAATTTAGTTGGGACTACTCCTCAGAAAAGTGAAATATCCATCCATCTACATAAGACAAATTATTCTGAGGTAATCAATTTTTTATCTCACTCTTTGTACCATTTCAGAAGCATTTCAGGTAACTTCACCTCTAGGAGAAATCTTTTTAAGAAAATACAACATATTTAACCTAATTGAATAGGGGTTTATGAGATAGTTTAGAAGGCTTTTGAGAAATGTTTAGAGTTTGTTCTTTTTTTTTAACATCATTTTTTTCCTAGAGTAGGGAAACTAAAATGAAGATAGAATTCAATGCTCCTTAGAAATACTCATGGACTAATTAAAAATAATAATTAGGTATTTGAATATATCTTCAAATCGCTGTACAGGGCTTTAATTGTCTCTCATTGACTATAATGGAAGTGGACTTGGAAAAATAAGCTTTATGTGCCTTTTTTCCTTTAAAATAATTATTCTAGGACAACTATTTAAGATCATTTGTGTCTGTATTGTGCTGGTGGGGGTAATAGCCTGTAGCCTTCTATAACTTTTAATAGGATATAGATGGATAATTCCCCTTTCAACATTCTGAAGATGCATTCTCTTAGCCTTAATATCTCCAGAGATCTTAGCACAAAAGCCATATTATTTCATACATTCAGTTAACTCTATGAAAGATTTATTGTGACAGATGGAACATAAAAGCAGAGTTTGTACTTGTCAGGGTATTAATCTGTTCACTCGGTGGGATGTTAAGTTTTTTGTATTATATATAGCAGCCCCTTCCTATTAGACTATTTTTTAAAGCCAAATAGCTTTTACATTTTTGGCAAAGTTGGGAAATAATAGAGATGGGTTTTTTTGTATCAAGAAATTAAAACAAGAAATTTAACTTTGTCTCCAGGCTTGAGAAAGCAGCAATAAATTTTATTGTTTAAAAGTTATCATTTTAGTTTCTTGTAATTTTTGTGAGATAAGATAAATAATCTATAATCAGATATTAGTATCTGTTATCTTAAATGTAGGCCCTAGAATTATAGCATGAATGTAATGCTGTTATTGTTGTATAATAGTTAATTCATCAAAAACTGAAATTCATCACATTTTAGATGTACAGTTCTAATAAGTATTAAAATATTCATGAAAGAAGAACTTTTATATATATATATATATATATATATGTATATATGTATGTATGTATGCACTTGCAAACTAAACTAAAAAATAGATTCAGTTGAAATATATTTATCTTCTAACAGTTATTGATGGGACAATTTAATGATATCACTTTTTCTTGACTGAAGTTAGAATACTTTTTAGCCTTACTTTGTTTTACTACTTTAACCTTTGGAAAAATTCATTGGCAATAAGAGATAGCCTACATAGCACAATGAAAGAATATAGCTTGGTGCTGTCCTGTGGGAATCTATCATAACACTTTTCAACATCACTTGTCATATATAATTATGACATTTTAATCAAAACTTAAAATGGATTTATTCAAAAGCAAAGGCATGCCCCCATTGTGTCGTCTGTTAGAATTGGGTCCCTGCTTAAGTGAGGCATCCATTTGCTTTTGAATGAGGAGAGTCACATAATGCTTTACATTAAAGAGTTTTGACATTATACTCAACTGAATTTATTGCTCTTTCTACTGAGCTTCTTTGTAAGCAATCAGAGTCCTGACAAGATTGTTATGTTAACACTTTAAAGCAGCTGGAGGGTTGATTTGCCTATAAACTCCTGGGGCATTGTGGGTGTTCTACGCCTGTGGCAACAAGCAGTGACAGATTTTGCTCCCTAGAGTGAAGGTGCCCTTTCTTCTTAAGGTCTATATCCCCTTTATTCTCAGCAAGAAAGCGCCTCTTTGGCTAGAGCCTTCATATTGATTTTTGTGTGGAATAATTGAACTGATTTAATTTTATTATTCTACCACTTCTGCTTTTACTCACTGTACACAACAGACAGTCCATACTCCCCTCTAGCAATTACATTAACATTACCTTCATTTTCTCATTTACCTGGAAGAATGGACTAAAGTTTGGTTTGGAGCTGAAAGTCTTTACTGACTCTGCCAAGAACAATGATAAAAGCTGTCCTCACCAGCTAGAGTCATTTACTGAACATTCATTTGACAAATGTTACAAATGTAGAAGCGAAATTCTTGTTCCTATAAAGAGACATGATGGATAAGAAGACTTCATCTCAGAGAAATACTTTCCATCTTTATGTGTAATTAAACTGAGCTTTCTATTTTGACAAATTAGTTCTCACCTTTTATTCTACAATTAAGATTAGTTTTATTTTTAGGACATTCTCTTCTTGCATACCAAGATTAGCATTGTTTCAAATAGATATATAGCAAATTATATTACTTCTGTGATTTTTTTCCCCATAGTATTAAGCTTCCATGTTGCTTGACACTCATAGGACCACTCAGTTGCTGATTACAAATTGTGGCATACTTTTATTTCTTCTTTTAAAAGAATGATATGTTCTTAAAAATTACTATCTAATATCTTCATAAAATAATTTTAAAATACAAGAAAATGAGCCAAAAAGGAAAGTTTGCATTGTTATGAGTTTTTGTTTAGTCTTTAAGCATATTTGACAAACATGTAAGTGTGTATTCTGCTAAGTGCACTTAGCTGAGAAATGAAGGAATGATTTTTAAAAATGAAATACTACCTGTTCTTAAGGAGACTGAAAATTAGTGCTACTTGTTTCTTGTGCAACATTAGTCCAGTCAGTTTACCTGTCATAAAGCCTGAGTTTAATAATTTGAAAAATAAACATTGGCCAAAATGACTTTTAAGTTCCCCTTTAGTTCCAAATCTATGATATATCTAATTTGGCAGTGATAATAACATGTACATATATGAATAAACTACTCAGTTGAATGAGTAGACTATTCAATATAATGTAATGGGTCAAAAGAAACTCAGATAAAATACAATGAGAATTTGGAAAAGCTTTGGTGAATTAGTGTACATCATTAGGTATTCATTAGCCCATATCTTTGATTATAATTATATATGCAAATAAACTCCTGCCCATTAAATCCCTTAAATTATATAAAAGATCCAAAGTCCTACAGAGTTCTGGATTCACAAAATTTTAGAAACATCATTTAAAACAGGAAGATTAACTTTAAAATTAAATGTGTAAGAGGAATGAAATGCAGTTTCTTACTTTTGCTTTCTAACTCACCAAGGTTACATGCATGGTTATTCTGGATTTTACAGTCATTACATTTAATGCACAGGATGCTTCCGTGTAGGGTGACATATTGCAATGAGACTCCCTACCATGAAATCTTGTAAAGAATAGGTCTTAAATAGCTGAGGTCTTCCATGATTAGAGCTTTTTAGTACAAAATGTCAAGTATAATCTCACTTAAATGAATTGACAAATAAGTAAGCACATCATTATTAAGGCAGCCACAAGAAAAAAGGCTACAGTTTTAGTAAGAACTTTTTAACTTGGAGTAGAATCTTTCTTTTCTTTTTTTTTTAAGTCTTCATTTATGTGAATTGTGTGTTTAGTGTAAACTTTGCTTGGGAGTAGTTTGTAGTCACAGAATGAAAAAATCAAAGGATTTCTTTTTCCTCCATACATACCATTTTACAAATATACATTGCTGTCAAAATATTTCAAAGTTTCCCAAAAACTCAGAGTAAGTGACTTGCCCAAGTCCACATATCCATTAAGTTTCAGATCCAGAATTTGAACCCAGGTTTTCTGATCCAAAATCCACAGGGTTTCTTTTTTCTATTGCACCACACATTGAACATTTTGTGTACTCAGATACAACATCAGAGCTGGAGATAGACTGAATAGCATTGTGGAAAGAGAGTTCTCCTTGGAGTCAATAAGACTTGACTTCAAGTCACTCATTTCAGAATTTAGCTTGAAAGGAGTAATATTGCCCATAAAATGTAACAAACTTATTGCCAAGTCTCTAAAAAATCTACTGGATGAGTCAAAGGGTAAAGATAGAAACTACTTCATTCTGTGCCTTGACATTAGGCAAGAATTTCCCTTTAATTAATAACAGTACTCTCAATTTTTTAAATTTTATAATCAATTCTACTGTACTAGAAAACAGGTAGGCTCACAAATCTTGATTAATGTTTCAGGAAGGCATATGAGACAACTATGTGGCACAGTACATAGAAAACACCAGCCCTGATGTCAAGAAATGTCATCTTCCTGAATTCAAATTTCGTCTCAGACACTGTAGTAATGTGCCTATGCAAGTTACTTAACCCTGTTGGCCTTAGTTTCCCTAATTGTAAAAGGAGTTGGATAAGGGAACAGAAAATCATTCCTGTATCTTTCCCAGGAAAATCCCCAATATGGTCACGAAGAATCAGAAATGCCTGAAACCTGAACAAAACAAGACAACTGTTACACATAAATTGAAATATGATATAAAAAAGAACTGGCTATCAGAACTGTATCATATATTATTCTATTACTTTAAGGGAAGATCAACATGATCATATCCATTTGTCAATTAAGAATCTGAGGTAAATACAGACTAAGGCTCTTTCTATATCTAATCATAGTGAATGATTATTGGGATCTATTCAAATAACACAGTGCCTCTGCTATAAATAATGTGTTTGGCTCTGAACTTATTTTATCAATATAAGACAATGCCAATGTCCTACTTTTGTAGAGTATTTTACATTGTGCAAAGAACAATTATGTACATTATCTCATTTGATTCTCATACTAATGCTGTGGGGCAGGCAGGATGGGTATGATTACCCTCATTTCACAGATGGAGGAAATGAGATTTAAAGAAACTATCAAATGGTTACAATGCTAATAAGTGGCAGAGTTTGGGCATCAACACATGCCTTCTGGATTCTAATTCTATTTTTTTATTATGCTCAACAGCTTCACTTAAAAAAAATAAATTCTATTGTTTAGTGACTCCGAGCTTCATATGTCATCATTGTAAGAATTTAACCTTAACATAAACATAAATATTTTACCCTGAGCCATTAAAACACAGAGAAAAACCTCATATGACATGGTAAATTCAAAATTAACATTAAATATATCTCAGCATAGGTCACATTGATATTGATTGTGTCTGACAGTATCTGTGAGTAACAATCTTAGTTTAGTGGGGATTTTTTAATCAAAAAGTTGAATTAAAGGGAACTTCACAAGCAATCTTGGAAATTAGTAGAAGTCATTTTCTATTCATTAGTTTTAAGGCAGAGACAATTTCTTATTTTAAGTAATCACTCTTTGTGTGTTAAGGATATTATAAAGAATACAAAATTCGCATTATAATGGACAAAGGGAATGTAGTGGTCTTAGTTTCAAAATATTTCAAAAATTGCATAAAATGCATAAAAATATTCATTGCATTCAAAATATACCAAAACTGCATACAAATTCAAATAGCTTTTCATTTTGCTCTTTATACTGTATGACTTGTTGCTGTATTAAATACAGCCTTATTCAATGTTTGATAATACAAAGTGGAAGCAAATTTAATGGGGTAATTCAATTTATTTCACTTAATTTGAGTAACTTTGTCTAAGAACCTAAAATGGTACAATGGAAAGAACATTGTGCTATGGAATCCAAAAGCCTGTATTCAACTCTTAACTCAGGTACAAACTATCTGCGTGACCATGGATAAATCACATATACTGTCTTCATTTCTTCCTCTATAAAATGAGTGTGTTGGATGAGAAGATGTTTGAAGTCCTTTTCATCTCTAGATTTGTGATCCTATGAACCTACTATGTGCTGAGTAATGCGAAGTAAAATAGAGGGAAAAAAAAGTTCCTGACTTCAAGAAATTTACATTCTACTGAATTCATATAGTATTGGTTGTCTTTTACTTCAAAATCAATAGTTTTAGAAAAGACTTTTATAAATAACTTTGGGGCTCTCTTAAATACTTTCAGGTATATACTGAAGCATCTAAATTTATAATAAAGTCTTTCAAACATATTGATGAACTGAGAATTAAGCAGGCAACCTCATTGGTTTCAACCTATATTTCTTTTAAAAATGCATCAATCTAACTTTTCTGATTTAGTTAGTGGAGTACATTAAACAAAACTGAATACTTCTTTGATGATTCAAGACTTCTCATGACCAAAGATCACTTTTTGAAGATAATTTCTTGTTATAAAATATTTTAGATATGTAAAGTTTAGGAGATTGCATGAATGTGATAAATGCTTACTGACCCTAGACTTTACTAAGATATTTTAATGGAACTGTGATCTCATCAATGCATATACTTTTTTTCAAGGGGAGCTTATGTGAGGGATCAGAAGTACCTACTTTATTCAATATGCTAAGAGACATTACTTTAGATCTCTTAGCATACTTTCAAAGTATGCAGCCTATCCACTGATTATCCCTCTCTCTGATAATATAATGACATTTGATTTTTTTTCCTCTCAAATGGTCCTCTCTGATGATATCTTTTACACTGGTTTTTCCACTACGTTCTTTGCTCCTAAAGTGAAACTTTCTTTTTCTTTACCCAGTTATGCTTCTATCCATTGGCATTTGGGTGACCTGCTGATATAATTCTTATAGACATAAAGTACCACTGACAAACTATTGACAATAAAAAGATGGGCAACACAGAATCCTAGAAATCATCTCAGAAATGTTTTATTCTTATTAGAATAATATCACAGGATAGTTGTAGTGAGGGTATGTGAAATAAATTATTGACATAAATTTATTTGTTAGTTTCTATTGCTATAAAGTTGTGACTCGCCCACCAAAAATCTGATTACTTGATGATTTGGTTAGTTATATGCAAATTAACTAGTGATTAACTAAATTAACTAGTTAGTAAATTCACTCTAGAAAAGATTACATTTCTTCTACAAGTTCATTATAGTAGGTTCACCCAAATATACAGGAAGAATTCCCAATGTTGGTTAGTCATAGTTTTATAAAATTATTTATTGTAATAATGATGATGATAACTATAACATATTAATGTATATTTTCAGATTACAAATAAAATTTCCTCCCAACAATCCTATAGATTATATAATTCACATATTTACATTCATCTTGGAAGCAATTAGATTTCAGAGAGGTTATATGTTTTGCACATGTTCACTCAAGGAGTACTTCACCAGATCCAGGATTCAAATTCAGGTTTATTGATTCTATGTTGCAAGTTTTCTCCACTACAAAACACAGTATTCCATAGTATTCCTTTCATTATTTTAAGTTTTTCTTCTAAGAAGTAAAATTAAGTTACCTGTAGAATCTATTTGATGACATTTCCATCAGCTTAGAGAAAACGTTAGTATGAGTGATTGATAAATATAGATATTTTGGGGTACATGCATATTGTGTACACTATCCATGGTAGCAATTTTGTTATGCCAATACAACTAAAAGGATCACAAGATTTCCTAATTATTCTGGGGATTGGAAAGCAACACATACATTACAAACAGTTATAACCAAGCTGAATGTGTAGTAGGAGGTTTAAGACTTAAAAGCACGCTGGATTTTCTTCCTCTAGTCTCAATAGTTTTCTTTGTGTATCCAACCTTTGGTTTTACAATGCATACATAGTTTGGCATACTCTGGAAATTTATAATTGCCTCCCTGCTTCTCATTGTATGGAATTGCTAAAGAAAAACAACTGCATGTTAAATAATTGTTAATGACTAATGAAATCCCTCAATGATTTTAATCATAATGTAGTTCACCTGCTGAGGAGAAAAGATTATATTATAGTCTATTGAGCTTCAAAATTGCTCTTCTACACATTGCTCTCCTACAAATTCTACACATAAAAGGAAACCATAGGGTTCAGAAAAAAGAGGTTTCCATGTGGATTTAAATCCTAACCTTGCTATTCACTATCTGTGTGACATGGGCTAAGTCTTGATTTCTCCAAGTATCAGTTCTTTTTATTGAATGGGAAGGACTAGATGGCATCTTCTAGCTTGTGACTAGAAATCTCTTCCACTAATTCTATGGTCCTATAAAAGAGTTATTGGACTAAATGTGCCTAATACCTTGCTCAAATTTATCCATGATCTTATATAAATTATTAAAATTGTGATTGCAATTAATATCAAGTATTTGTCAGCAAGTTCTTCCTCTCTCCCAGCTCCCTGAAATCAAAAGATGAATTGAGACTAATGATGAAAAAGAAAAACTCAGATGTATATACAAAAATTATAAAGAATCTGGAAGATGAGAAAGAGAATGAGAAGAGGAAGGGTCAGGAAAGACAAATCTCTCTGTAAATCCAAAAGGGGCCAAAACAGGAATGTATTTAAAGATTTTGCGCAAAGTAAGGCAGAAATATAAAGAGATTATCCAGACACCAAAATCTCTATGAATGCATCTGAAAAAATGAGGGGGTGGGAGGGCAGAATGATATTTTCTAAGCTACTAAATGGAGCCTTTAACCCCTGGAAATACAATGTGAGTCAAAAAATAAAACCAATTTTGTGAGCTTTACCCTTATTCATCCCAGTTTGTACCTTCATCATTATCTTCACATCATGAAACCACTAAATAATTTGGTTTAAGTTGCAGTCTTTATACCAAGGAGCCAAGAACTAAAAATGCTCTTATTGATATATTTAAGAATTAGGGGCATAATCAGGAAGTGACTTTACCCATGCTAAACTGTCCACTTCCATTGCTAATCTTTCTTTGGCATGAACAAAAAGAAATTTAACTCCATCAGGAAAATAAGGGCATGCATATAAACAAGACAACAAAAGCAAAACAAGGTGCTGTTCTGATTGCCTGCTGGGCTATATGCCAGTCTCACATTTCCTTTTCTGACCTGAAGAACAAAGTAAAATAGGAATAGATTATTAGAATGCTGGACACAGTAAACAAAAAATGCATTTAGTACCTAATTTAACATGATTTTTGTTACATTCTATCTACCCCCATTCATTTCACATTAATTCATCTATTAATCAACAAACATATTAATCAACTACCATATGTCAAATGAGAGGCTGCAGTGACACCTATTGCCTACCAGAGTTTAAATAGCTTTGTTTCTTTACTCTAAGATTGTGATGACCTCTTGTTAAATCCAATCACGGTTTCCCAATTCTTAGACTATTTGACCTATTTTCAGCTTTTGATACTGTCATTCTCTGCTCTCTTAGGTTTTCTAATATTATTATCTCTTCCCATTCCCCAATCTCCATTTGTGGATTATCATCAATATTTTATCCAGTAAGTCTCGTTGTCCCCTAAGGTTTTCTCATGGACTTTCTTTTTTTTTTCTTTTTACACTATTTCTTTTGGTGGTCTCATAATCCTCATAACTTTGAATATTCCTCTACTCAGATTTTTAAAATTATATATCTGACTCTAATCTCTCTCCTGAACTACACTCCTTCATCCATTTGTAAATTTATACGTGTACATTTGAAGATTAAGCTAATTTCCCTTTTCTATTCTTTACCTCCTACCCTACTTGCCAAATCCTAAATTCTTTTTCTACAAAACCTCTCAAATTATCCTCAATATCCCCACCATTCTCCAACCAAAATAATTACTTTATTAATCACTTTATTCCTGAGATCTTCCATAAATTTTGGGAGAGAAAACTCAATTATACACATTTTGGTTTTTACCTCTTTAAAGCACTTATTTATGTCATCTTTTGTGCTAGCTATTTCTCCAGTTTTATGTCATTGGCAAATCTGATAAAAGTATTGTCTATATTTTTATCCAAGTAATTGATGAAAATGTATATATATAGTTTAGGACCTGGTACATATCCTTAGAACAATTCACGAAGACTTCCTTGCCAAGTTTACAAATTCTTCATTAGTAGCTAGCTACTCTTTGGGTCCAGCCATTCAATCTATTCTAAATCCTTGTAATTGTATTATTGTCTGACCCACATCTCTCCATTGTTTTTCTCAAGAATAGAATGAGAGATTTCAGCTAAAGTTTTGCTATAATCTATTAAACTCTCTTTACAGCTTTTTTCTGATTACTTTAGTAACCTTGACCAAAAAAAGAAAAACGGTTAGTCTATCATGAAGTTTCGTTGCTAAAGTCAAGCTTATTCTTTCCTGCAGACCATATATTTATTTTGAATTCCACAAATTAAAATTGCCTACATTGTATTTTATTCTACTTTGTTAAATATTTCTAAACTATATTTCAATCTAATCTGTGACACTTCTATGGTCTCTCAGATATCACTCACAGTAGTCTAGCAATCAATTTCCAAGAATATTGTTCATCTGGGATGACAGGACTGCTAGATTATATCTTACAATTACAATCTCTTAAGTATAAATTTGAATTAGCTGTTTTCCTCAGTTCTTTCTAGCTTAAATAATGTTTTCTCTTTGGCAAATAAAAGAGAAATAAAACTAGAATTGAGCAGTTGTTTTTTTTCCTATCAGTCCCAAACAGCAGTCCTTACCTTCTTCAATCTTCTTTTCCTCCTTATAGCAAAAAAATAAATCTTTATCATACTTGGTTTTCTTTGCAAGCATCAGTTCATTTTTAGTTTTAGTTCTCCTGACAATCTTCTTAAAATATCAAGTTATGTTTTCACAAAGACACACTTATATGTTCTTTTTAAATTAAATTTGGTTAATAAGTTATCTGTGCATCAAGACTGTTTGTTTTACATAATTCCCTTTTCCCAATTCCCTTTTCCCTTCCTCATCTGAATTGTTTTCCCAACTATATATGTAAATGACTTTTCCCAAATGTTATTCAAAACTAAATAATTTATGGGTCAGTCACATTCCACCTAATATTATTTCAACTAATATATTTTTCATAGCATTATTAATACATAAAAATCATTTCCCTGTAACAATGTATAATGGCATTTAGCCAATCACCCATTTATAGCATCATTCTTATGAAATTCTCTGACCTTTATAACTTTGTTTATCTTTATATCCTGCTTTCACGTATCCAGTTAATGGCATTAGTGTATATCTCTATATCCATTTCCCATTCAAATCAACTTGGGATCATAAGGTCATAGATTTAGAGCTTAAAAGCACTTTTGAAGTTGCTTAAACCCACTCTCTTTATTTTACAGATGAGGTAACTGAGATCTAGCACTATTAGGTGCTTTGACCAAATTGATACAAATAGTAAATAATAGAGCAGGAATTCAAACCCACTTTTTTTTTAAATTAATTTTATAATTATAATTTTTGACAGCACCTATGCATGAGTAGTTTTTTTTTTTCTTTTTTACAACATTATCCCTTGTATTCATTTTTCCAAATTTTCCCCTTCCTCCTTCTACTCCCTCCTCTAGATGGCAGGCAATTCTGTACATATTAAATGTGTTACAGTATAACCTAATACAATATATGTGTGTAAATCCAATTTTCTTGTTGCACGGTAAGAATTGGATTCCAAAAGTATAAGTAACCTGGGTAAAAAGACAGTAGAACAAACAGTTTATATTCAATTCCCAGTGTTCCTTCTCTGGGTGTAGCTGTTTCTGCCCATCATTGAGCAACTGGAAGTGAACTGGATCTTCTTTATGTTGAAGATATCCACTTCAATCAGAATACATCCTCATACAGTATTGTTGTTGAAGTGTATAGTGATCTCCTTGGTTCTGCTCATTTCACTCAGCATCAGTTCATGTAAGTCTCTCCAAACCTCTCTGTATTCATCCTGCTAGTCATTTCTTACAGAGCAATAATATTTTATAACTTTCATATACCATAATTTGCCCAACATTCTCCAATTGATGGACATCCATTCATTTGCCAGTTTCTAGCCATTACAAAAAGAGCTGCCACAAACATTTTGGCACATACATGTCCCTTTCCCTTCTTTAGCATTTCTTTGGGATATAGGCCCAGTAGTAGCACTGCTGGATCAAAAGGTATGCACAGTTTGATAACTTTTTGGGCATGGTTCCAAATTGCTCTCCAGAATGGCTTGATTCTTTCGCAACTCCACCAACAATGCATGAGTGTCCCAGTTTTCCCACATCCCCTCCAACATTCATTATTATTTGTTCCTGTCATCTTAGCCAATCTGACAGGTGTGTAGTGGTACCTCAGAGTTGTCTTAATTTGCATTTCTCTGATCAGTAGTGATTTGGAACATTTTCATATGAATGAATATAGTTTCAATTTCATCATTTGAAAATTTTCTGTTCATATCCTTTGACCATTTATCAATTGGAGAATAGTTTGATTTCTTATAAATTAGAGTCAGTTCTCTATATATTTTAGAAATGAGGCCTTTATCAGAATCTTTAATTGTAAAAATATTTTCCCAATGTGTTACTTCCCTTTTAATCTTGTTTGCATTTGTTTTGTTTGTACAAAAGCTTTTTAATTTGATGTAATCAAAATCTTCTATTTTGTGATCAATAATGATCTCTAGTTCTCCTCTGGTCATAAATTCTTTCCTCCTCCACAGATCTGAGAGGTAGACTATCCTCTGTTCCTCTAATCTATTTATTATCTCATTTTTTTGCCTAAATCATGGACCCATTTTGATCTTATCTTGGTATATGGTGTTAAGTGTGGGTCCATATCTAATTTCTGCCATACTAATTTCAAGTTTTCCCAACAGTTTTTTTTTCAAATAATGAATTCTTATCTCAGATGTCAAACACTAGATTGCTATAGTTATACCCTATTTTGTCCTGTGTACCTAATCTGTTCCACTGATTGACTAGTCTATTTCTCAACCAATACCAAATGCAAACCTACTTCTTTTAACTCCAAATCCTCTGCTGTCTCTATTATGCTTTGTTGTCTCTCAGACACAATGATCATTTTTATTTTCTATGAAATGTGAGATACTTGAATTAAAAAATAATAGTACTTTATCTGAATGTGGCATGGAAATTGAGCTTTTGCATCAACTAAAAACTGCCAGAAGGGCTGTAAACAAGGAATAATGATAAAAGGCACCGAATTTCAGAGAGGTGTCTCCTGGAATTCTTCAGGGACTGGTATTAGGCCTGTTCTTATTTAATGTCTTCATTAATGATCAGGAAGACAGAGTTGACACCATCTGGAAGAGGGAGTTAGAATCATTTTTAATGAAATTCACAAATGGCATTAAATTGGTAGGTGTTGCAAAGCACAGAGGACACAAAAATGAAACTAAACAACCTTCAGAAGTTCAAAATATGGACAGAGAATATCTGAATTTGTTTTTTAAGAATGCAAATATATGCTCTCAGCCAAAGATTTTTATAAATTTGACTCAATTCAACAAGCCTCTATTAAATACCTACTATGTACTAAATACTGTGCTAGGCTCTTGGAATTCAAAGGGAAAAAACTTATCTGAAATAAAATGGAACAGGAAAACTGCCATATAGAATTACTCAAATGCATTGCAATCCTGTTGATCTTTTTTTCCTAAATGTCTCAATGAAATAATAGTTTAGGTTGAGTCCTCCCATTTCAATATCTGTCCTTTTGATGAAGAAAGGTTTTATACCCAGGAATAAGCCATACGCCATTGATTATCAAAGGTAAAAGCTTTTCAGTGAATTTCATGTGAAAAACTTCTGAAAAAGGAATGTGTTAATACCCCCCTTTTTGTCACTATTTCTGTACCAGTTACCTTATCTCTCAATAGTCTCCTTCAGATCTCAAGTTGCTTGCTAATGGGGTTCTTTTAAAAATGGACATTTCTTAGGCAATCACTATCATTATATTTTGAACCACCACATCATGTTTAGTGGTGGTGGTAGGGGGGATATTAGAACATTGTTCCATGCTATTAAACACTGTTTTTTCAATATAGGTGCAGAATAAATCTGAAAATCATTTCCTGTGATGCTTATTGTCACAATGTTATAAATTTTCAAAGACCATTTTAATTGAATAGATTTATTCAAATCTTACCAATTTGAAAAGTTCCCCCAAAATGGATCTGCAGATAAATCATGTTTATCCTCCTGGGAAAAGCTTAGTGAAGTATGGAAAAGCTACTTACACCAGAAAATTGTTCATGAGGTGATGAGGGAGTTTTTTATTGGTTTTTGTTGACTTGTTTGTTTATTTGGGCTCTAATAGTTCATGGGAGAGGAGTTACACTGATGAAATCAAAGACTCTTTATCATGTTAGAGTATTCACAGAATAATGCCTTTGCATGAAGTACATTTCCTACATTGGAAATATGTTCTCTATACATAAACAACACATATGACTTACAGCATTTATACAAATAAAAACACAACTACAATGAGCTGCCATGGAGTAAGGCTTAAGCATTAATAAATACCAATATCTATTTTCAAAGTAACACGATGTACTTTACAGGAATCATCTCATAAATCCTAACATCAGTCTACAGAAAGTGTTATATTTTATTTTGTAAATTGTGAGTTGTTATTTGTGATTCGTTGTTATGGAGAAGGAACTTTTTTCTGAATCATTACAGGAAGTACTTAGATGTTTTTATAGGTCTTGCAGACTTATTCGTTTTCTCTAAAGTCTTCCAGCGTATATAGGTCATGGCTTGTATTGTTTCATCAGTTGAGCATGTTTTTGGGGGAAACAAAGACAAACTATAGAGCACCTATTGAAATATGAAGTTCATATATACTTTCATGAATTTTCAGAACAAGTTGTACATGTGGCACCTTTTCAGTATTTGCCACAAAATTATTTCTTGAACAGTACTAAATGTGACAATCTGGGAGAACAGGATGAATTCATTTTTCCAACAGATGTATTCATATATTCTGATCAGTTGTTTCTCCAGAAGGCAAAGTAATCCTCTGCTGTATCATTCCCTTCTTTTCATCCAGTCCTCAGAAAATAAAGTTTAATCAGCTGTGATGTTAATTTAGTGGACTCTTGTAAATTTGTTGTGATGTAGAGAAGTGGGACATTAGTGTCTGAATTTATCCATTACAAAGATTGAGATATTAATCATCCCGGAATAGTTCCCACATTATATCACTACCTCCATGTCATTAATTTCATCCTTTCTGTCTCTTTTATGCTTGGTGAATAGCATTGAGAACTAGGAATAAAAAGAAATCCTAGTCATCAATAATTCTGACTTTACTGAACTTAGGATGAAATATCTAGAACTGAAAGATACTTTAGAGGTCATTGAAGAAACTGACAGTTAGAGGTAAACTGACTTGCTTAGGATCACACAGCTAATAAATATCTGAGATAAGATTTGATCTAGGTATTTCTGGCTCCAAATCCATCACTCTATCAATTAGTATGTTATATAATTAAAAGAGTATGAAATCTGGAATGAAAGAAATTAAGTTCAGATCCTATATCTTATGTTACTGCCTATATGACCTTGGATAAATTATTAAAGCTCCTAGGTTCTCAGATAAATCATTTATGAAATGAGAATGGTTTCTGAGGTTTCTTAGTTCTAAATTCAGGTATAAGGAATTTTGAAAAAAAAATGGCACCCATTCTTAAATATAGCATGTTTAAGTTTTGATTATCAAGTCTTTATTCCTAATCCTCCATTTTTCAGTTCTTATCCATTCCTACCCATTAACAATACAACATACAATACCTTTTAATATCTATGTATCTTCTTGGGAAGAAACTCCAAAATCAACTCCAACTTGTTCTGACAGTTCCTATTTATTTCTACCAAAAAATAACTACCTGCCGGCAATTATTATTCCTTTTTAACTACCTCAGTAGGCTATATGTGTAGTTTTTTCCCATCTAGTAGTAAAAAATTAGTTCTGATACCACCCATCTCAAGACTGGTACATTACTCATGTCAAAAAGTCAATTAAATTATTGAATATATATATATATATATATATATATATATATATATATACATAATAAGTTATTGAACATATTATAAGTAACAAGTAATATCTTTGTAAAAGGCAGCCTCTGTAAAGAAATATGAACTTTGTTATAATCCTAATGCAATTAGGGGGAAAAGATCATAATTTCTTTAAGCTAAAACTAATCTTTAACACACATACAAATGTACACATTTTCATGGTATGAATTCAACAATTCTTCTATCCTTTCCTATGTATCTTATCTCTCTAATCAAAATCTCAAAGTGGGAGAGAAATATAAATCTATTAGAGAAAAGACTTCCACTGCTTTCTCTTTCACCTGGTCACCTGCCTTCTACTGCTATGCCAATTATATGCTACTCTTTACCAGTCAGTTACTGAAGTATATAGTAGAAGTGTTTCTGCTCAGACTGGTGATAGAAAGTAAGTTAGGAAAGGCCAAGAAATTATGTCTTTAAAGTATCTTTGGGGATCTTTGAGCCAATTCCTCAGTAGTGCTTAAATTTGGTAATCAGTAAAAGGAAAGAGGTTAGTGTGGAAGAAAAGTAAAGATTTGGGCTCATAGTCTTCACCATCAAAAAGCTATTGTTACTCTTCCCTAAGTCTGAGTGGTCAAGCCAGTGGGATATGCTGGTATTATAACTCTTTTGAAGAGAATTGCTAACCTTATTATAGATCAAAGACAAAAAAGTTTGTGGTTCAATTGGATGTTAAACTCTCCTGTACATGTCAGTGTCAAAAGAAAACACTCTAATTTTATGGTTAAGAACAAAAGAAGGTATAAGAGAAAAAACTATGAGGAAGATACAAGTTTACCACAATAGTAAAGCTTAGCAGGATATTCTTTCTATCACACTAATGGCCCATTTACAGATAGTCAGAATTCCCTCCTGAAATATAACCAAATGCCAATTACTTCATATGAAAGTTCCAACAAAAGAATAATATTGCCTGCAAAGCTAAACAAATCACAAACTAATGAACAATTTCATTCAGTAATGTAGGGCATACCTTTCTATTGAGAAAAGTTTTCTAAGATAGGTTTTTTAAATCCTTTATTGAATGATGGCTCTGTGTGGTCAGAATTAGACAATGAGAGAACATATTTCTAACTTTACAGTAGAAAAAAGCTATCAGCCCTACATCTGATCATATTCAAATGTAAATTATGTTCCTATCTTCAGATATCATCCATAACATAGTATAAAAAGAAAATGGGTCTAGAGCTGGAAGGCCCCTCAGAATCATTTAGTATAAGCTCTTCATCCTACTATCTGGGAATACTTCTTCCTATAGGATCCCTCATTCTTGTCTCTTTTTCTTAATCTTCTTTCCAGGATATTCTCCATAACCATGGATATCCGCAAAGTTCTATCCTAGGAAATCTTTTCTTTTTTCCTCTATACTATCTTGCTTGGTGATCTCATTAGTATAATTACTATCTACATGCAGATCATTTCTAGATCTCTAATCCAGACCTAACTTCTCTTCTGATCTATAATCATGCATCATCAGTTGCCTTTTGGACATCTCAAACTGGATGTCTCATAAGTATCTCAAACTTAAAATGAACCAAACCTTTCCTTATGGGTCACCTTTTCAACTTTCCTAATATTGTTTCCTAGAATAGCTATTTGATTATGGACAAGTTTGCTTCAGTTTCTTCATAAGTAAAATTAAAAAAAATAATAGCATCTACTTGTCAGGATTGCTGTGAGAATAAATGACATAATGCTTATAAAGTGTGCTGCAAAACTTAAAGTATTATTTAAGTATTAGTTACTGTTATTATCGTTTTATCATCATTATTATTATCCTCAATTCCTTGTTCATATTCATTCCACACATCTACTTATCAAAACTAATTATTTCTATCTTTACATCTTTCATATATCTTCTTTCCACTCACATAATGATTCCTAGTACAAGACCACATGACCTCACACTTTGCACTAACCTTCCAATTATATTCCATATTTCAAATCTCTCCCCACTGTAAGCAACTGCTTAAAGTGATTATTTTCTGAAGAACAAGTCTTGACCATGTCATATCCCACCCCACCCCCACCACTATACATATAAGAAACGACCAATGACTCCCCAGTACCTTCAGAATCAAATATGACATCTTATGTTTAGGATTTAAAGACTTTTACACCAGACCCTTCCTGCCTTTTCAGTCTTCTTATACATCCTCTTTTCCATGTATCCTAAAATACAGTTTCACTGGCTATATATTATTACTAATACACTAAATTCAGTCTTCATACTACATTCCAGAATAAAAGATCAAGAATTTCAAGGGAAGTAATGGAAAAAAAGTCAAATGAAGGTGGCCTAGCTGTACCAGATCTAAAACTATATTATAAAGCAATAATGTTCAAAACCATTTGGTATTGGCTAAGAAATAGACTAGTTGATCATTGGAATAGGTTAGATTCACAGGACAAAATAGTCAATAACTATAGCAATCTAGTATTTGACAAACCTAGCTTTTGGGATAAGAATTCTCTATTTGACCAAAATTGCTGGGAAAATTGGAAACTAGTATGGCAGAAACTAGGCACTGACTCATTTTTAACACCATACACCAAGATAAGATCAAAATGGGTTCATGATCTAGGCATAAAGAATGAGATAATAAATAAATTAGAAGAAAATAGGATAATTTACCTCTCAGAGGAAGAGGAAGAAATGTGTGACCAAAGAAGAACTAGAGATCATTGTTGATCACAAAATAGAAATTTTTGATTATATGAAATTAATTTTTTTTGCACAAACAAAATTAATGCAGACTATATTTCATTTGATGTATCCTATCCCTAGCATGCTTTCTTATCTTTGCCTCTTAGTTTCACAAGTTGCACCTACTGTAGGAATCTTTTTCTGCTCCTTTGCCCTGCCCTCAATCCTTAGTATCTTCCTTCAGAGGTGATCTTCCATTTACATTTACATATACATATTTATTTGTATGTTGTCTCGCCCATTAGAATGGAAGCTCCTGAAAAACAAATTTTGTGCTTATGTCCTCAACATTTGATATAGTATGTGGAACATAGCAAGCACTATGTAAATGCCTTTTGATTGACTGATTAAATGGTCCAGCTAATATATAAATATTCTTTTTAACTCTAAAAAAATAAAAAATATGGTTATCATCCTCAATGAAATGTAAGCAAACAGTAGAAATAAATAGTAACACATAAGATAGAAATATCTTGACAGGAATAAAAGGGGTTCTTCATTTGCCAGGCCAATTATTTACAATAATGGTTAATTTTTCATTGCCTCCACACTGAATACCATTCATATTATAGAATACTAAGGCGGCACTCTTTTTAGTTTCCTGAAGGGATGAATTCAAAGAGGAATTCTTCCAACTTAGATTCATTTGAGATATGGCTATGTATCAGTATTAAATCACCTTATTTTAAAAGCTGCTTTGAAGGAATAAAGATGTAGGTATTGTGATAGTATAAGAATTTAGAGACCCAAAGGAAATTTTTAAACAAATGTCTTCATTTATTATAAATACTCAATAGCTAGAAGATAGTAAATAAACTAAGAACTTTTTTTCTGAAAGAACAATTGTTTATTTTTTATTTATAACTTTTTTTATCTCATCCTTTTTTTAATCTGCCTCCTGCTACCATCAAGCTTTCTCTTCTATTGTGTGCATGCACATATTTACTATAAATATACATATACATATATATATATACACATATACATATATATTTTTTAAATAATTTAGGAAGAACATCAATGTATTAATCGTGTTAATCAAACAATATTTATTTAGCACCTACTAAATACCAAGCATTTTTCTAGGTGCCATGGATACAAAAAAGTTTAAAATATAATCCCTGGTCTCAGGATATCACCATCCAGTTGTATGATAGTATGTACACCACTCTATTCCTGTAGTCTAAGAGCTACTTCTGCATATAAGAAAAAGTACTGCATTTTCTAAACTCTTCTCTGTTTAAAAGCTTTTTATTATAATTAAACTATATCTATTTTCTTCTCATATTTTTATTCATATTTTTATAATCACTACAATTAGTTTTTCTGAGTCCTATTTATTTATATCTATATCTATTCATGTAGATCTTCCCATTTTTCATCGTATTCTTCATGTGTTATTTTTTTGTCATGGTAATATTCTATTAACATTCATGCACTACAATTTATTTAGTCTTTTCTTAACCACAGGCTTATGAAATCATATGATCGTAGCTTTAGAGATGAAAGGTACCTCGAAAGTTGTCTTGTACAGCTCTTTTTGTTACAGGTAAGGAAAAGATCCCAAAAGAGTAAATGACTTATCCTAGATCATACAAGTAGTATCAGAGGTGGTATTAGAGCTAGGTTGGTTCTAATTAGACCCCCCCCCCCAAACAAGTTATTTTTGCACACCACATTTCCTCACACTAGATACCACTCATATGTCATTGCCTTTCAATGAGCACCTACTGTTCCAGTTCTTTGCTGAGGCTTGTTACAAATAATTTATGGGTCATTTTTTTTTTTGGTCTTTTTGGATATATGCCTCCAAATGGTATTTCTGAGTCAAAGATTAAAAATAGTTTAGTCATTTCTAAGTCTAATTTCAAATTGCTTTTCTGAACTAGTTGAACCGAATTACTCTTCTACCAACAATTTACCTCACCTCTATCCATTCCAACACTATTCCTATCTTTTGCCATCCCCTCAATTTTCTGAGAGTGAGAAAAGGCAGAGTGGTTTTGATTTGTGGTCTGTTAATACTGCTGAGTTAAGGTAGTGTTTCATCTCTCTATTAGTAGTTGGAAATTCTTTTTACAAACTTTTGTTCTTATACTTTGACTACTTATGTATTCATGGATGACTTATTCTAATATAATTGTCTTGTTTTACATGTTTATATATATATACAAATATGTACATATATACATATATGTAACATATACATATGTGTATATATGTGTGTGATATAGTCTTCCTTTCTTTACACATATATAAAATACACACATATGTATACAGATATATGATATGTCAAACTCTTATAAAAGATGTTTGTTTCAAAGATTTTTTTCCCTGATTAATTTTCCCCTCTTTTCTTAGCTACCTTGATTTTCTTCATATAAGTTTTATCATATATATGGCAATGGAATTATCTACTTTATTCTTTTGTTTAGATAGCTTAACAGTAAGTGATCTTTTTCTCCCTAACCTTAAGTTTGAAAAATACCTGCATTAATTTAATTTATTTTTTAAAATTATGTGATCTTTTATATCTATTTGGAATTTATTGTGGACATGATGTAAAATAGCAAACTAAACTACATCTATGCTTATATCTGTATCAAATGTATCTATTTATACATGTATATTTTTGCATAAAGATAGATATACTATCAACTTTATGGTGTCCTTTCTAGTTTTTCCACTTCTTTCTTCCTTCAGTTTCTCTTATTCCCTTTACCAGTTATCTTTAGCTACCCATGACTTCTCTTTTCCAGACTCTCTATATACTTCACCCTTCCTAATAGTCCTTCATTGTTTCAAAACCTTATCATACTCCCTTATCCAACAGTATTAAACTTTCTTCTGTCTCTATTATTCTGATTCAGATTTTTTGCCAACTAACCCCAAAACGGTGTATCTCTGCCAAGGATAATTAATGATAGGTCCAAATGGATTAAAAGTTCAGAATGTTCAGAACAGATTGTCACTTTAAAAGGGTCCTTCTGGAGAAAGAGTACCTTAATCCAAATACGTGATTTCTTTGGAAAGAATTTGAGTCTCTGTGACAGATCACTAAGTGGTATATTGGAGACCTTTTGATGCCCTTTCAATGGAGCCTGATTGGCAGTTGCTTATGTCATCTCTGCGTAGGAATCACCCTGTTGCTAGATACCATTGACCTAGCCTCATCCTGTAGCAAACAAATGAGAATTCAGACTATCCCAGAATTCTTTGCACATCACAACAGTAGTAACAAAAATTGTACTATCTCACCACCCCCTGAAGGCAAAGGATAAACTATTTTATGCTATCTACCTAAATACTTTCTCTTAGTGTTGTCTATAAGGACATAAGCCATTTTAATTGAGATAAAATTCAGTGAGTATATGAGTGTACATGTGCATTTACATATTATATATATAGATATGTATATCTATATATGTATGTATGTATGTATATATATACATATAGATATATATATGTGTGTGTGTATATATACATATATATATAGATATATAGGTAGATAGATAGATAGATAGATAGATAGATAGATGTATATATATACACACAGAGGTACTAGCGTGCAAACACATTTTCTACCTTGATTTGTCACTGGATAGATTCCCCTTTTGTGTGTGGATTAAATTATTTATTTTTAGTAAAGTCAAATTCACAGAAGGGGGAATTCCTACCCATTTGTCTTTAAAGACTACAAAGAGAGTTGTCAAATTTTTCTTCACACTTTGCCTCAATTTCCAGAGCTATAGACAGGCTCCCCTTTGAATTCCTTTGAGTAATGAAAATAGTTGATCTCTGTTGCTTTCAAGGAAAAAGTCAGAGCCTGGAAACATTGCTTTCAGCTTGATTTGTTTGACTACTGGCATCTAGCTCCTTGTTATGCTGGTCTGGCATCGCAGAAAACACCAGACTATCAGAATTAAGGCTGTGGGCCTGGGTGAGCAAAGCCTCTGTGCAATTGTGTATGAAGGCCTCCCAGAAAACCATGCCAGAAAATCTTCCTCTCACCAATCGGTAATTGCTTTTCAGCAACCTTTCAATTCAGTGTGTTTTCCTCTGAAACTCTCTGAAAGGAGTGGAAATGTAAGCTAAAGGATAGTCTTCTCTATGCTATACATCTTGCCCTCAGAAACTACTTGCGTTCACTTGGAGATGAGCATTGTTACCTAGCCTGACAAATGTAATGTAACAAGGTCTTATGTCTTGCTTTCAACTCCTCCTACAGAAGACAGGGAATAGATGTGAATGAATGGCCTTCTGGGAGAGTTACAAGTATCATAATGGGATCAGAGAACTTACCAGAAAAACACCAAAATTTAGAGATATGAGCAGAAAATCAACAATATATTTAACAAATGAAACTGACATTAAAAAACAAAATATTAGAAATATTGGTTTTCCAGGGGAGAAAAATTAAGAAGATTAAGGATGATTGCAAGTGCCCTTAGAAAGCATTAAAATTATCCAGGCAAGGGCATCTAGGTGGCATAGTGGATAGAGTACCAGCCCTGAAGTCAGGAAGATCTGACTTCAAATCTGGTCTCAGACACTTAACACTTCCTAGCAGTACGACCCAGGGCAAGTCACTTAAACCCAATTGCCTCAAGGGAAAAAAATATTATCTAGGAATAAATAAGTCCCAGTTCCTGCCCTCAAGGAGTTTATAATTTAAGTAGGTGGGATAAGACATGTATGATCAGTGAAAAGGAAAATTTCAGAGAAATTCATATTTAAAGATGATTCAGAGTCAAAAACATTATGAGCTGAAGGTCAAATTCTAGAAAACAATTGGGAAAATCAAAGAAAGAATTTCTGGCCTGATTTTATAATAATCTACACAAATCTAGTCATATTGGGAACAACTCATGGACAAGTGCTTAATAAGTACATTTTCATTCATTCATAGTAATTCATAATAATAAATGGTTTTTATTATTCATAGTAAGGACTTTCATTCCTATACTCACATGGCATTGGGGCAATTCAGAAAAAGAAAACCTAATTCAGAAAGTTTCTTAAGAACTAGAATAAAATATCTATACAATATGATGATTAAAATTTAATATGAACCATAAACTAGGATCAGGACAATAAAGGGCTCAACAGGTGATAGTATCTCGAGACAGAGTTTGATGTCCTCAGACAAAGCCCTGGTTTCCCTCAAGTTAGAGTTCTAAATCTACTTTACTCTGACCAGGATCACATTATACATAAATTATAGTTATTCCTTTCTCAAAGGTTAGGAATGCAGTGCCTTATGTGATCTAGAAAATCCACATAAAAAGTTCTTGGCCCTCCCTTTAAAACAAAAAATTCTGATTTTTTTTTCTTTTTTTTTATGAGGTTTTATGCGGTATTTTACTGTAAAATTTGGCTTAAGTATTTGTTCGTATCTATGTCATCTATTGGCCTTTGTGTGTTGTTTGCAACTTCCATAAAATTCCCCCCAAATTCCCATTTAATATCTAATGCTGGCCCAAGAAATATATCAAAACTAGGAGGGGGGAAAGTTACAGTGTGGAAGGGATAACTATACTATAGTAATCTCTAATCTAATATCCCTGTCTCTATTCCTTTACTCATCCTACACTTCATAATTTTGCAAGAATAATCTTCCTAAAATTTAAAATCAATTCATTTTAACAAACATTTATTAAGTGCCTATTGTATGCAATAACAATGTTAACTGATAGAGATACAAAGAGGAAGGTAAAAGTTTCAGCACTTGAGGTAGAGTGGAAAATAAGGTTCAGACCTGAGGATCTAAGTTCAAATTCCAGCTCAACCAATTGATATCTGTGTGAATCTGAACAAATTACTTATCTTTTCTGAGCCTTCTTTTCCCTATCTATAGAATAATGGGGTTACCTTAAAACAATCTCTACCCTCAGGAATTACCTTCATTGTGTCATTCTCCATGTACCATTATCCTCTGTGGTCTATCATATTCAGCCTCCTGCCACATGCCACTTCATCCTTTCCATCTTGCTACCTCTCCCATTATTTCCTACTGCGAAACATCTGTTTCAATTGGACTAGTTTTCTCCTTGTAACCAATCAGTGACATGTTCATTCCTCTGTCCTTGACTTGATCAAACTATTCCTTGCTTATCTGAATACCACTTATCCTTCAAATCCTACCTTTTCTATGAATTATCAGTAATCACTCCAACCTATGCTGACCATTCCATCCTCTGGGCTTTTTTTGTAGTTGTATGATAATTTAATTGTTGTTGAATTGTTTCTTGTAATGTAAGACTTTCTGAATGCAGTCCATGTAATCCAGGCTCATCATTTTACAAATAAGAAAACTGAAATTGGGGAAGCAAAGTCATTTTCCCTAGTCCAAATAGACAGTTAATGTTATAAGGAAAATTTGAATTGAGGTCATCTGACTCCAGAAACATTCTTCTTATAAATGTACCATGCTGGCTTCAGTTCCCTCTAGTGACTTTCACTAGTCACATGATCACTGGAAAGTCATCTAACTTCTCTGACTTTCAGGCTCTTCATCTATAAAATGAGAATAATAAGCTCAGACTTCCCACATTTTAGAGGCTTTTGTGAAGAAACCACTTTGTAAATTAAAACGTGCTATTATGATCTGTAGTTATTTACTACCTATTGTTATGGTCTTTTTTGCAGTCTTTTTTCTCACATCTGTGTGGCAGTTCAATAACTTTGCTTGCATATGTCTTTTTTACTATCATAACCTATCCTATCTCAATCGGCATAGTGGACAAAGAACATTATGGCAAAGATCACAGATGTAAGAAGACTTGGCCTGGTAATGTGAGAGTGGGATGAGAAGTCCTTCCATGAGGCCAGAGAGGGGGCTGCCAAATTAGAGATCCAGATCCAAGTGCAGGATGCAGCTGTGTTGCCATCAGAAATATTACATCAGTGTGAAAATGTTGGATTCCTTTCAAATTGGGAGTTTGGATAAACATGCTCAAAAGCAAGTTCCAGATAAATCAGCCATGGACTCAGATTAACTATTGGATTGGGAGTAACCCATTTTAAAGGTGAAAGAAAAATTCAAAGGGAGAAAAATTATACTGTCTGGCTCTATGCAAAAGCCTCAGATTCACTCAGGGATTCTATTTCTGCAGAATGCCAGGGCTTTCAAATCTATAAAGCATTAACTGTTAAATTTTTGAACTCTCTGAAGAGCTTTGCTGTGGCTTTAGTGATTTTATTTAATTTAATATTTATCAAGTAACCTACAGTGTACTAGTTTGAACATGGAAAACACTAAACCATTTCCTATTAAGTGGAATTTCAATATCTTTAGCATTCTAGATATTTGGTACAAGTATATAGAGCAGAGTGTGTGTGTGTATGTCTGTGTGTGTGTATGTGTGTGTGTGTTTTAACATTTCATACTAATAAGAAAGAAAATAATTTTGGGTTTGAGTGTCTTCTTTGAATCATTTGGGACTTATTTTTTCACATTTTTTCACTATTTGTTGTTTCCATTTTCTCTTCTAGTTGTCATTTTCACTTTTCCTTCTATTCCATTTCTATTAGTCAATCTAAATTCACTTTCCCTCTCAGATTCTCTGAATTGTTCTTCAGTATCTGAAAATGTCCTGTGCTGAATCTAAAGCCATCCCCATTTCTAAGTGAATCTTCTTAATAATTTCCCAGGTGAGAAAAAGATCAGAGAAACTCCTTTCCATCTCCCACTGAGAAAGGAGACTAGATGTCTTTCTTCCCTATGGCTCAAGTTTCCTTGTACATTCTTCAGTAAATAATGGGGAAAATATGATTCAATACTCTTATTAAATAGCTACAATGTACAACAGAGATGCAAAGCATAAAGTCAATAAAAACTAAGTTCAAGTCCTTTCATTGAAACACATATAGGGACTTTGTGATTATGAGCAATTTACATCATTTCTCCATTTAACTCTTTTAAGACTATAAATTACAGATCAGATGCTGATCTGCATTGGTAGAAGGAGTTCCCTCATAGGGGTTTCCCTGCTTCAGTGAAATCACAATTAAGGACAAAATAATATGAAAGGCAATGTATTTTGTATGGGCTGGGAATACACAAGAAAAAAGAAGTTACAATCTCTGAGATTTAAATGAAGGAAGGAGTTTGAATAGTGCTTGATGGAAACTTGAGAAAACTTGCAAGAAGCAAAATCTCTGTTACTGAGTATACATACTTTCCCATCTCTGTCTTTGGCCCCTTACTGTTTGTTGCCTATCCTTGGAATATCACAAACTCATAGAATGTAAACTCTAAGGAGTAAGGATTGTTTCATCCCAAGAGCCTTGCTTAGTGCTTGGTATATTGCTATATATTAAGTATCCAATAAAATACCTATTTGTTTATTTACTGAATTCAAATGAAATAATCTAAGCCATATCTGAACAAAAATCCATACTATAACATGCTTTACAAGAAGTAATCTTTTTTCTCTTCAAAATTTTATTACTGAGACTTTCCTGTACTTGCTGGAATGATATACTGTAAAGTTTTAGGCCATTTAATTCTGCCCACTTTTCTCTAAATTCTTTTAAATCCTCTTCTTTTTCTGTTGAATCCATATACATCCTTTAGATTTCAATTCAAATGCTACTTCTTCCATGAACTCTCCAGTGAAATCTGTTGTTGTCACCAACTATCTCCCATTGTTTTTCTTTCCACAAAGCACTTTATATTTCCCCTTTTTACATATTTCTACATTATTATGCAGGCCTTATCCCAACAGTATCATCCTTACTACTTCTTTACAAAATAGATATTTAATAAATATTTGTTGAATTTTCATGAATTAAAGGACATTTCCTGAAAATTAGGATAGTGTTAGGGAACTTGAGAAGAGAGAATAAGATTTGGAAGTTATTATAAAGAATGTAAGGAGTCAATCAAGAGTGAATTAGAAAATTGCTACACAGTAGTGAGTATGCACAATGGAGATCCTTTTTCATTTTAAGATTTTCTATTTTGTGTTACTCTATACTTGCCATACACCAATTAGCATGTGCATTTATATATGCAAATCAAAAAATAAAAAGAGAATTGAATGTATGTGAAATTGTGTCTCCATTATAAACAGCTTGCCTTTTTAAAAGCATAAAACCATGTTAGTTTAAAGCTGCACTGCTTCTCAGTATTTCCTTCTGTTCACTTTTCTGTTTTTATGTTCGTCAATGACCTTATTCCCCCTTTTATGTCAATATTTTCCCCTCAAATACCAATTGAATTAAAAAAACTTGTGACAAATAAGCATGCACAAAAATACATGTTTGTCACATCTGACATGTATGTGCCATTCTACATCTCATGTTTGTCATCTCTCAAGTGGTAGGCATCATGTCACATCAATTCTATCAATTCTTTACAATTGTGATGGGTCATTTCATTGACTTTAATTATTAAATCTTTGAAAAGTTATTATTTCAAATCTAATCACCACAAATTATTCTACTAATTCTGTTCATTTCACTCTTCATTCATTCATGCAAATCTTCCATGCTTCTTTGAAACCATGCCTTTCTTCATTCCTTAATAATAATATTCTAATTTGTGCTTATACCATGAGTTATTTATATCATGATTTTTTTTCTTAATTTTCTCCATCATTTTATGGTAGCTAGAACATGAGGAACATCATGGTATAGTCAGTGGAAAGAGAAATAGATTTAAAATTTGAGAATGTGAGCTTGATTCCTTTCTCTGCTATCCTGAAATATTGAACATAGTCACTTAATTTTTTTTTGTACTTGAATTCCCTTATCCATAAATTGATAAATCTGGAAAATGTAATTTAGAAAGTTGGACAAAAGAAGCCCATTCCAACTTCAAATTTTAGGATTCTCTGAAACAAAACTACAAATGATTCAAAGATATTTACTGGAATGATTGCTAAAGAGTAGAGGAGAGAGCATGATTGAAGCATATAATCATTTGGGCCAAGATCAGATAGAGAAAGAAATGAAACCCAACCAGTAGTCATAGAGTACAGGAAAAGTAAAGGACTGGGGATTTAACATCATTATGAAACCAGAGAATACATTTCTAAAATATATAAAGAATTGTGTCAAATTTATAAGAATGTTCATTATTCCCTAATTGATGAATGGACAAAGGATATGGTTTTTCATTTTCAGATGATGAAATTAAAGCCATTTATAATTATATGAAAAATGCTCTAAATAACTATTGATTAAATTCAAATTAAAACAGCTCTGAGGTACCACTTTACACCCCTCAGATGGGATAAGATGACAATGATAAAAGATAATGATAAATGTCAAGGGGAGGGGGGAGGAACTGACATGCTGATACATTGTTGGTAGAATTGTGAATGGATCTGGAACTATGTCTAAAGATGTATAAAACTGTGCGTACCCTTTGACCCAGCAGTGTCACCACTGGATCTATATCCCAAGGAAATCATAAAGAAGGGAATAAGAATCAAATGTGCAAAAATGTTTGTAGCAACTCTTTGCAGTAGCAAAGAACTGGAAAAGGAGTGAATGCCCACTAATTGTGCAGTGGCTGAACAAGTTGTGGTTCATGAAGATAATGGGATATTATTGTTCTATAAAAAATGATGAACAAGCTGATTCTAGAAAGGACTGAAAATATTTACATAAATTGATTAGGAACACATTGCACACAATAACAGCAAGGATATGCAATAATCAGCTATGAAAGTTGGTTTTTCTCAGTAGTTCAGTGATCCAAAGCAATCCCAATAGACTTTGGACAGAAAATGCCATCTGCATCCAGAAAAAGAACTAAGGAGATTGTGTAAATCAACACATGATATGTTCACTTCTTTTTTCTGTTTTTTTTTTTAAACCTCTCCTGTGGTTTTTTCCTTTTATTCTGATTTTTCTCTTCCAACATAATTCACAAAACAATGTGTATTAAAAAAAATAAAATAAAATAAAAAATGAAACTGGGAAATAGTGCTGAGGAGACACATGTGATCAGTTGTAAGCATAAAAATAATTTGACAGTCAAATATCTTAGAGGTACAGCAGTTTTAAGGGATAAGTATAAGATGTGCCCACCCTCCTCAATGACTGAGTGAGGTCATACAAGCAGAGAAGATAAAAGCATTGTCAGAAGCCAATGTAAGAAATGAAGTCTCTGGGAAAGAGAGTTGAATAGAAAGCTTGTACCCTAAAATCAAAGAAATTAAGGAAGTTGAGGCCATCTTGGTGTTCAATAAGAGGAAATAGCCTATTTTTGATGCTTCTCACAAAGGAGGCCTTGTATTAGCTAGAAAATGTGTTTCTCTTGACCATTTTTACATCAAACTTTCTTGAAAGGCCCTGTGTTACCTATAACACCACTGTCACCAAAGTCAGTATGCTTATTTTCATGGATCTCATTCCAAGATTTATTTGCCTTTTAATCAAGGAAAATTAACCTCTAATTTCATGGCATGGAAAATTATCTTTTGCATATACAAATGTAAACAAGTCAAAAGAAACTTAACTTCTCTATCTCCATATGTCATTCCTTTATGTTTTCTGTGCCTTCAAAGGTGACCGGTTAATGTAATAAACTAATTTGTATTCATTACAGTGAGATTCAAATGAGCGAATAGAGTTTCTTTCTCTGAGAATAATGGGTATCTTTATATTCTAAGAGTGGTCTTCTGGATATAATATCTTGCTTTTGTTATTTAATTCAGAGGAAAAATTCTAACTATGACTTTTCAGAAAAATTGGTAAAGAAGATTATTTCATGGCAGGTTGATAAAGAATATTTTTTTTGAACAAAAGAATTCTATCTTGTTTTTTTTTTTTTTTTGTTTTGTTTTGTTTTGTTTTTTACATCACAGGAAATTTCCTATTTTGTTACCAAATGAAGTCAGTTCTATGAATCACTGTAACATTCCTGGAAATATATCAGAAAGTAGTACTTGGAAAGGTATTACTAGAATCCAGAATGTTCTTTAAGAATACATTTTTCCAAACCAAAGTATCGTATAAGTGTAGTGCCCTAAATATAGTGGTCATTTAACAAATATTTGTTGTCTGAATGAATAAATAATATCATTTTTGCAATGTTGGCATGCTAGCAGATAGGGAAATAGAATTTATGTATCTGGATTATCAGCAAAGCATTTTGCATAGTTACTTTAGATCTGTTTGGGGACAGATTGCTAAGCAGTGGGGACTGAATAATAATAATGTAATCATCTAGATCAGCAAACAAATGATCTACCACAATAAAAGACTTGTTGATTAATGAATGGATTTGTGTCAACCTAGTATATTTGGGGGAGGACATTCCAAAGAGATAATAAGCTCAGCTAAAAGATATTGCTTTTTAAAAATCTCTTACTTGAATACTTTGTGATTTCCTATTGAAGATGAGAGAGAAAAGGAAAGGGAAGAGATAAATACTGATATAGCACCTACAACACAACAGTCACTGTGATTTTTTTTTTTTTTTACAAATGGTATCTCAATGGAAAAGGCAAGTTTATCAAAATTGCATAGAAGTAAAAGAATTGACATTATATGACCAAAATTAGGGTTCAAAAAATCAGATTTCAACATGTGATTTTAATCTAATGTGATTAATTAGAAAATGAATAATACCTAGGTTTAGTGCACATAAGATCTGGCCTAATAGTTCATGCAAAGAAGATGAGATTTTAGTTGATCTCTTATTTATTATGAATTGGCATTGTGATGTAGATAGATATAAGTAAAAGCAGACAGACTACCTTGAAGAGAAATTGTGGTCACTTAGAAAAAGCTATGTTTTACAATTGCCTGTTTTGTTTTGTTTTTAATTTTCCACCATCTATGCCCTAGCAATATTTTCCTCTTCAAAATTGGCAGTTCCTCCCTTCTTACCTGCTTCTCTTCTAAAATACTATATGTCTGGAACTTTTATGTATAAAAATTCCCAAGCTAGAAGCTTTCATATTTCCTAGTTTACTGGAACTTTCTTGTCTGTGAATTAAGAGATTGGAGCAATTAGACTTGCCTAAATTGGATTCCCATCCCTTCTTATAGAATACTTGAGCTGCCCTGATCCCAGGGCATGAAGTAAACATAGACCTAAGGTTCTTAGTGAAAATTTAGTGCAATGGTAAGTCTAGCCTTAGACCAGCATCTTGCTAAAACCAGGGTAAAAGAATTCAGGGGATCTATGAATATGAAAAGGAAAAAAATACATATTTCTTTTCACTAACCTTTGGTTTTCTTCATGACATTGTATGTATTTTATTTCATGCACTTAAAAATATTTTGAAAAGGGAACCATAGGCTTCCATTAAACTACCCATTTCATGACATAAAATAAAGTCCTAAAATATGTTAGACACTTTCAACCTGCTTTGACCTAAATATAATCATGCCTGAGATTCTCTGGCAATATCCCTTCTAAGTATACTTAATCTTCCTTTTTCTTCTGAAGGCCACTTTGGAGGTGTCAGTGTTGGAGTATTATAGGGGAGTCCTTGGCTTAACTTATTATAGAGGGGTCAACTCTAGCTTTTGTTGCATGGCAGACTGGTGATCATTGGGCTACTCTAGTACCCTTCCCTTGTTGTCTGTATTTCCCCATTATTTTTTCTCTCTAGTATTCCAAATTAACCCATATGGCCTTCCCTTAATAAATAGCCCCATTGCATTGAGACTAACCTGTCCAATACTCCTTCACACCTCTTTTAGACCCAGCAACAAATCCCAAAAAAATGTATTATGCAAAAAATGAAGGCAATCATTGTACTCTCTACAGGTCAGATGACACCTCAAATAAGATGTTCAATTTGAGGTGATACATTTTAAAAAGGTAATAGCAAAATGTGGCAAATCCAAAAGAAAACAGCATGCAAGGAAAACAAACAATGCCTTAGGAGGAATATATGTCTTCTTTTGGTCCATACCTGTGATTTTATTAGTATAAGGAACTCCTTGGTGAGTAAATTCTCCTCTATCAGTGTAGATATGCATATAGTCTTAGGTCAGGAGTTCTTTACCTAATATTCATGAACTTGCTATTTTTAATATTTTAATAATTGTATTTTAATAGAAATGGTTTCATTTATAATCCTATGCATTTTATTTTATGCAATTAAGAACATTATTCTGAGAAGGGGCCTATCTTTAGACTTTCCCTGATTGCCAAGAGTCTATAACACAAAAAAGATAAGAATTCCTGTTTAGAGTATTTTCTGGAAGCACTAAGAAGTTATATGTCTTTCTCAGAATCAAAAAGCCAATTGATGTCACAGATTGAACTTGAACCCAGATCTTTATCCTTTCTGCTATGCTATCTGTCTGATAGGCAAATTTAAAATGTCCATAAGGATTATTTGTACTCAACCTCTAGTAGAACTTTCTGAGATCATTTTTGTTTTATCAGCCACAGCTGTACACACTATAGGTAAACCCCAATATTGTGATGCCATTTTGGTCTTCAATTTTTAAAAAATAGCAACAAAGATGGGAAAACTATAGTTATTTATGTTGAAATAGAGGGAAAAAAGGAGAAAACATGATTAGTTTCATCCCAACTATTGATTGAAGGGCTAAGATGCAGAAGGTAAAAAAGTGAATTTTTAACCCCAGAAGATAAAATTATGATAAGTAATTAAGATATCATCACAAGGAATAAGATTTCAATTCAGTTTAGGACCTTTCCAGCTGTCAATATTATCTAAGGATGGAATAAGCTGTCTTGTGATGTAATAAATTTTCTGATACTGTAATTGTTCAGTCAGAAGTAGAATAACTATCTGTTGATTTGTTATTAAGGGCATTCTTTCAAGATATATCTAGCCTGGGTGGGACTAAGTAAATTTTAAAGAATCCTTCCAAAACTGAGATTCTGTTAACGTCTGTCTTTCCAAGAAAATAACACAGTATAGAAGTATAGCGTGGCAGATAAAGTGGATTCCCAGTCACTAGGCTAAAGAGACTGGGCCTTTATTTGTATTGTGACTGATGTAACAAAAGTCTCTGTTCTCATTACTGACTGGTTTTCATTCCAAGTCCTTCGGAAATTTAGATTCCAATCATAAAGTTCCTTCCTTTTCTCTGCAGACATACAGAATATTGAACTCTTACCTTTTCGCTCCCATGTTTAATCAAAGAACACAGTCTGACTACACTGCCTTATCTCCTATGATACATCAGCTACATTTGCATTTCTGTGGGGTCCAGAGAAAGCTTTATCTTAGTGTTCTTGGTAGTTACAAATTGATCCAAAAATGCTTGATTTGTGCAAAGCCAGCACAGGCTTCCCTGCTGCCTTAGAAAAGCCCTTCCTTTATATAACAATGCAATTTCACCATAGCTTCAAGCAATTGCCTAAGCTGCATGAGAACAGAAAGCTGGCCCCTTTGCCTTTAAATTTTGCCTTTTTACTTGTGTCCATCACTGACTAATCACATTGTGTTCTGCAGCATCTCGTTTGCCAACGTGTCACACATGATTGGCATAATGCAATGATGTATGTCAAAGTATGGAAAAGCTATCAGAGAAGCATCTCATTTTCCCTCCAGTGCATGCAGCCTTGAAATGAAGAGAAAAGAAAAAGAAGCCTGTTAAAATCCACTGAAGCACTGATTTTCATAGTGAAAGGTTGAGTTTCTCAGTAGGTAGCTGATACATGATTTGGGACCTGATCATGTTAGAGCAGAGACCTCAAGGACCTATTTTGGAGTGAGCTGCTGAGTTCTCAGTGGATTGAGTTGATTATCAGCATAAAGGAGATGGGGGTGGGTTAAACCATGTTCATCATTAATATCCCTCATGATTATATACCTTTTTCAGGGAAATGAAATCAGATAGTAACTGGACATTCAAATATAAGATAGCATTCCAAAACAGCTCAGCACTGGATTTGTGGTTTGCAGCTAAGAATAGCAAGGTTAATTACAGAAGGGAGTGACAGAAACAGGAAAGTAGCAATCTCACCAAGCAGAAGTTGCTATAATCCTAGTTCTAAAATAATTAGTAACAAGGCTTATCGTGGAATTGTCAAAGCGTTAACCCTTGAAGTGTTTTCTATGTGCCGAAGATTCAGAAGCTAAAGTCTGAGAAGGAAAGATCCATTAGCAAATTAAATTAGTAGAATTATACTTCTACTCCTCTTAGAAAGAAATAGTCATTTCTTGTTTTAGTAAAACTCATCTGAGGCAGTATGGGTCATTGGATAGCAACTCAGCTACAGCATCAGGAAAATCTGGGCTCAAATCCTTATGCTGCTGCTCTATCTTGGGTCTGTGATCTGTAACAGTTATTTGACCACTCAGTAGCTCAGATAATTCTCTATAGCAGGTCTTAACCATATGTGTGATAGGGGCTTTTTTGGCAGTTTGGTGAAACTCATGGACCCTTTCTCTGAAGCACATTTTAAATTAATAAAAATGTATAAGATTACAAGGAAAATAAAGATTAATGGAAATGAAGATGTACTCTCTCCCAGCAAGCCCATCTATGCCTTTGACAATGCTGTTAATATATGACCAGGCCCTATGATATGTAAAATGTGTGATATTCAAACATACATAAAGGAAAACCAATAGAATCCTGCTCAGACAGGGGTAGTCAACATTCTTGTTTCAATTAAAAGCTCTGTCTATATTTCACTTACAAGGGCAAAAATGTTTCAATTTCCGAATATGTTTGAATATCATGTTTTTCTTTTCAGAGGATTTGGTTCTATGTTAACATTTCTAATCAAAGTCATAAGGTATATATGGAGGGGGAGAAACATCTTTGTTTCCATTAAATTTTTTGTTTCCTTTATAATCCTATGCATTTTATTTGATTTAAAAATTATATAAAGATATGTATATGGGCATACATGTGCATACATATACATGTGTGAACATGTGTGCACTTACATATACATATACATGTAGTTGTACGTATACATATATATATATGCATACACACACACACACACACATATATATCTGATTTCCAACACAGTTTTTAAGAAGTGAGTATAAATGTTGAAAAAAGGAAATGGTATCTTGAAAAACTGCAAATAAATTCATGCAAGAATCTGAAACAAGTTTGAATTAAGCTTAAATTTTGCCTTCAGTGGCTTTTAAATATTCCCTTATTAAAACTTTTTTGGAGAGGTTAGAGAAAATGTAGATAATACAAAAGTCTTGATTGTGAAAGATTTAAAGATTAAATGATTGTCCATGGTCCTACAGTTATTACAAATCAGAGATAGAACTAAGGTATTCCTGATGGTGAGATTGATATTATATCTACTAATCCATGTCAATTTTCAATGAAGCTTTAAACCAAAGTGTATGAATGAAGTTTAATAGAAAGAACTGTAATGACAAAATTTAACAATTTAAATTAATTATTATTTGAGATAGTAACCCTTGCCATATATGGTGGCTCACCATGTAATCCTTATTAAAAGCAGCCAAAGATGATTACTTGATTTCAGGTGATCCAGGCCACAGTAAGAATAAAGCCACTGGAGATGCTATACTAAGTCTGACACCAGTGTGATGAGCTTCTAGGAGACCACCACCACTAGGTTGCCTAAAAGTTGAAAACTGGGCCAGATTGAAAAATGGAAAAAAAAAATCAAAGCTTATATGCCCTTCAGTAGGGGACTCAGATCACTTTCAGGTGAGATGTGATAGGAAGATCTAGTCTCAAAAAATGATAACAATAACTAATAATAATAATAATAATAAATTGATATGATGCTTTAGGATTTTCAAGATAGTTGACATATGTGTGTGTCTGTGAAATATACACACATACACATGCATATACATACATACATATATATATATATATATATCATTCACTTGCACCTCATAGCAACCTTATGAGGTAGCTGCTACTGATATAATTGCTCACATTTTATAAATGAAGAAACTAAGATTCAAAGAAATTAGATGACTTGCCCATAGCTATATGTCTGGTATCAGAATTAGGATTTGAATCTAGGGCTCTTTTGTCTCTAAATCCAACATTCTTTTCACTGGACCATACTGCCTACTCATAAAGGTTTAGCTCATATTCAACCTTCACTATTAATCAAGTTAAACTGTACTGACAAGAGGAAATTAACTCAAGGAATCACATTAGGTATATAGAAGTAAACTTATTAAATATTAGAATAGATTTTAGAGGAAGAATATATCTTCTTCTTGGAAATCTTTTGAACCCAGGATTCCTTATTTGTTTGGGATTATCTAAACATAGTCTAGATGAAGGGGGGGTGATAGAGGAAGTCTATGAGTCTATGGCTATTTCCAGTAAGTCTCCATGGTCCATCTGTTACTTGTATTAATTCCTCTTTATGATTCATTTCCCTAAATTTCAGTGTCATTTATTGGAGCTGAGCAATTTTCATATTTATTAAGGAGTCTAACTTGAAAGTGTCTCCCTTCCTTCCCTCCACCCCTACTTCTGAATATGAAACAAAATTGTGTCCACTACTATTTTCTCATTGAGGTAGCCCTGTATTGAAGCCCTCTGCAACCCCATGGCTGACATTTTTCTAGGGATTATGGAATACATGATTGTGACCAAGGGAATAATCTGGAACCACCTGTTTTTTTAACCTACTTTTTATACAGTCTGAGGTTGCTAATTGCACCGGAGAACAGCCCTTATTTTTCTTCCTTCATCATCAGAGTAATTGATACATGAAACAAAGATAGTCATTGTATGCTCTTTGGTTTCCCAGGGACTCCCTGAATAAGTTGTTGTTGAAAAGATCAGGATTAAACAAAGATTAAGACATGCTAAATACATTTCTAACAGTTTACTGGGTGGATTTTTATAGAGGAATATAAAGAGTATGTGAGGTTAGGCTTATAGTGTCTGGGAATTCATGTGAAATAAATTGAGCTCAAGTCCACAGGCTCAGAGAGAAAGTGAGGTATAAAAAGTTCAGGGCTAATTTTATATTTCTCCACAAGCAGTTGGTTCCCCAAGGGATTTTTGGTCATATTTTTCTTTAATTTTAAATACATGTTCATGTGTAGTACTGAAGTAAAAAGCACAGATGGGAGAGAGAGAGAAAGGAATGGTATTACTTTTACAACACATCAGGAAAAAGAGGAGTGGAGTGGAGAGGAAAAGAAATGTTAGAATAAGAAAGGGGAAGGCAGAGTTGGAAAGGGAAGAAACAAAGGGGGAGGGCTAGAAAGAGGAAGAAAGAAAGGGACAGTGAAAAATCAATTAAGTGATGTACTTTACCTAATATAGGGTCTCTTCTTTTTAAGCTGCAGCTGTTTGGTTTTTCAAACTCTTCTGACACTTCCCACATTAGATTTATTCACGTGTCATTCTTCAAGGGCAGTGTATTGCTCACTCTTAAAATAAGAAGAACACATATGGCACTTACATAATGAAGATAAAACTCAAGCACTGGGTCTGGAATTATTCACTTTTATATTTCCCTTAGAAGAACTATTGCTTACTGTAAAAGGATTCAGTTGTCAGGAGATGGCATCTTAACTTACTTCTCTAAAGACATAAAGGGATTTGACATATTTTTTGCCTTTAATGTAAGCAACATAATATTTTAATTAAAAATAAATTTTAAAAGTCTTTATTTTCAATGGTAAATATATTCACATCATATTTTTTTATACTTTTTCTATTCTGGGTAAATTCTCTTGTTCTTTACAGCACATGCCTAGACAAATTCCAAATCTAGGTTACCCCTGGCATCAGTCTTCTCTGCTTATGCTCACGTGCTTCTGAAAAGAGCTGCCAAAAGATGTGCGAGGAGGCATCACAACTGTATTGACTAGATCCATTCCAGATTCATGTTACCAATTCTCAAATGGGACCTTGTTACTCCATGACAAAATTTGTATTCTTCCTAAATTGTTTCTCTATGATATTCCTGATTATACCTTTTCTTTTCTTCCTAAATGGCCTATATTATTTTCTCCACTTCCTTCTCTTCAGATGATTTTATTTATACCTTGCTGAGAACATCCTTAAGCTAATATTTTTTTCCTAATTCAAAGTTCAAATTCCCTTCACATAATCTCCATATTTTATCTTGGGATCTCTGCTTTGTCTAACCTTGAAGCCTCTCCTAACCTTGGGTGTGCTCCCGTCTCCATTCCCACCACCAAGAATCTAGCCTGAGCATTCTAATTTTCTCTTTTAACTTCCTTTCTTATAGTGACCTAATTACTTCTCATGGGTTTAATTACCTATAAATGACTTTTACCTCTAGATATTCAGCCCTAATCTTTTCTCTAAATTCCCATATCAAGTGTCTGATCAATATTACCAACTGAATGTCTTATAGACATTTCAAATCAATGTATCAAAAATCTAATACATTTTCTCTCCTCCTATACCCAACCTTCCTTCAAATTTCCCTATTTCTATTGATGGCACCTCCATAATGGAATCACTCAGCCTTGAGATCTCAGAATTATCCTTGACCTTTCCCTCTCCCTCAGCCACCATTTCCATTCAATTGCAAGATATTGTCAATTTGACCCCCAGAATACTAATCACATTTTCCCTGTTCGCTCACATGACCATCATCCTTATTTAGAAACATATTACTTCCATCCAGAATTATTGGCAATGGCCTCCTTCTTATTATATTTCCTAAATTGTTTGCATTCTGTCTTTCCTATTGACAATCTGTTTTGCAAAAATAATCTACAATAATCTAAATATTGTCATATCTCCACTCAGTAAGGAACTTCAGTGACTATTGTACTGAGAATAAACAATAAGCTCTTCTGCTCAGTATTTAAATTTTTCTATCAAAGCTTTTTTTTTATTTTCAAAACATATACATGGATAATTTTTCAACATTAACCCTTGCAAAACCTTGTGTTCCAATTTCCCCTTCTCCTTCCCCAACCCCTTCCCCTAGATGACAAATAATCCAATATATGTTAAACATGATAGAAATATATGTTAAATCCAATATATGCATACATATTTATTCAATTATCTTGCTGCACAAGAAAAATCAAATCAAAAGGAAAAAAATGAGAAAGAAAATAAAATGCAAGCAAACAACAATTTTAAAAAATGAAAATGTTTTGTTGTGATTCATACAGCTCCCATAGTCCTCTTTCTTCATCACAAAATCATTGGAAATGATTTGAATCATCTCATTGTTGAAAATAGACACATTCATCAGAATTGATCATTGTATAAAGCCCCTTCACAATGTGGTGCCAGCCTCATTTTTCAGATATTTTATATTGCTTCCCTTCCTATACTATTTTGTTACAACCCAACTGGCCTTCTCTCTTATTTCAAACTCAGCATTTCTTCTCCTACCACCACACTTTGTGCTTCCTTCAAAATTCAGCTTATAATGCCACATTTTACAATTCAAGTCAATTTGCATTTATCAAGCACCCACTATGAAATAAGTTCGTGCTAAATTTTAGAGACACAAAGAAACAAAACAAAACACTATATAACACAGCACAACTTCTGCTTCCAAGAACATCACAGTCTAATTGTGGAAACAACATGCAAACAACTATGTACAGACAACATATAAACAGGATAAATATCAAGTAATCTCAGGCAGAAAGATTAAGCAGATTTGGAAAAGATGTCCTTTCTAAAGAGTGATACTAGCTGAGAACTGAAGGAAGGCAGAATCCAAGAGATAGAGGTGAGAAGGAAAAAAGTTCCAGACAGAGAAGATATATGAAATCAGGTGATGAGAGAATCTTCTTTGAGGAACTGGAACTGGATGCCATTTGGAACCCACTGGATCACAATATCATTGAATCACAGGTATATGGAGTAGAGTAAGATGCAAGAATAGAATAAGGAACAGGGGGTCAAGTTATGAACTGCTGACAAACAATACATTTTATATTAGATCATAGAGATAATTGGGAGTCACTGGAATTTATTATTGTTGTTCATTCTCAAAGAGGACCACTACATCAGGAAGGGAGGGTCTCGACTTGCTTATACTTAATTGAATTTAAGTGAGAGAGGGTGGTACAAAACCATCAGCCTTACTCTCTCCTATAGAGCCATTTGGATCCAGTGGCAAGATATAGATCAGGATGACTGAAGAGAGCCCTGGATGCTGTAGGAGACTTTGACCTTTTTAAGCTAAAGTTTTTCCCAGATCTCAGTTTGTCTAAAGTTCATTTAGTGACTAAGGCTAGTTGCAAGCAGAGCCTTCTCCAAGCATCCTGATCTACATCTGGTCACTGGATACAGATGTCTCTGGAGGGGAAAAATTATCTTACACAGCCCTCCCTCACTTAAATCCAATGTACTTGTATGTCATGGCATCACCTCCCTGATATCATGGTTTTCTTTTAGAGAAGGACAAACAATAAGGCTAAGTAAAAATGAGGCAAAGAATGGCTTCTTTTATCTAGTCAAAAAAACTGAAATAAAATCAATGTGGGAGAGGAAGACCCTCAGGGTTTCTGGCCAAAACAGAAGCAATTACTATTTACACTAACTCTGGGCACAATGACCAAGTGAGACTTGAGCTAAAACCCATAATTAGCCTATCTAGGTGATGTGGGTTTAAGGCATAGTGCATTAAAAAAAAATCTAGCCAGAAAACTCTAAGATGTCTTGCTAGGTTTCAAGTGACCAAAATTGTTATTTATTTGGGAAGAGCACTCACAGGTAGGGGTATGATTCCCTATATGGAAAAGGGGAGACAAGGGAGAGGAGGAAGAGAGGGAAGGAAGGAAGGAATTTATTGAACAGAACAGTGATGTACTCAAACCAGTAGGAAAAGGGATGGGTATGGATATGTTAAGTTTAAAATCTTTATGAGATATACATTAAACACTTAAAGATACAAGACTAGAGGTCAGCAAAGAAGTTAGGATTGTAGAAATACATTTGAGGATTATCTTTCTAAAAATGATAATTAAATCCATGGAAGTTGATGAGATCACTAAGTGAAGTAACAGAGAGAAAGGAGAAAAAGAAGAAAGAAAGAGCTTAGAGGACTCTTTCCTCTAAAGGGGAAAATCACAAAGGATCTCCATGATTGAAGATCCTAAAAAATAGATTGAGAAGAAGTAATTAGACAAGTGAAGGAGAAATAGAAGAGAAATATTACAAATTTTAGAGATAAGAAATTATCAAGGAGGTCAGCAGTGTCAAGGTTAAGAGAATTGTCAAGAAGGATGAATATTGATAAAGGCTACTACACTTGGCAATTAAGAAATGACTGATAATTTGGAGATACCAGAACTCTTCCCTTTACCTTTGTTCTTAGTGTTTTTTTTTCCTCTCTACCTCAAATTGCCATTTATTTACTTGTCTGCTTATATATTGTTTCCACCTAGCAAACTGTGATTACTTGAAAGAATGAAGGACTGGACTATTTTTTTATTTTGTGTTTCTACCCATTTTGCCTTGTACATTGAATGTGATTAATAAATTCTAGTTGGATTTTATTGTATTAAATTCTGCAAACTGATAGTTGCCAAGGACATCAAAGAACTATTTTGCAGAACTTCATTAATTCCAATTCAGAAACGGTATATTCAACTATTTCTGCAACAAACCTTTTTCTTAATAGTTTGGCAAACACAATTAAGCTTTGGCAATGGAAGAAGAGGAAATAAATAAATTAACAATGAAGTATACTGCCTGATGTTACTAAAATCCATAGCCAACTCTCAATTATCTCTACTAATGGAGACAAGTATCATTGAGATACAGATGTAATCTGCTTGGAGTGGAAGCTTGCTCATCAACCCTTTGTGATAGCTACTAAACATCTGAGCAATTTTTATCATGAATTTTATCTTGTTTCTTTTTGCCTGTAGATATTCCATTTTAGATGCTAATAAGAAGTAATAATGGATCCAAGGAAGGGGATCAGGAGGAAAACCCCAAAATATATTTATTGTCTAAAATTGGTTAGCTTAATGGATTAGTTCCTTTGAGCTTCCTTGAAATGAAAGTCCCAGACACTATCTACTGATATATTCCAGTTAGTTTTGTTCCATTTTATACCCATATATTAGACTCCTAGTCATTGCCTGAACAAATTAAACTGATTTTTTCTATTCACAAGAGAAATTAGGAAAAACAATATAGATCAATCAATTAAATGTATTATTACTTTTCCCAGTCCAAAATATATTCCACTGACTGCATAGTGGTCACATATGTTATCTTCTGCTTTAGAATAAAACTATATATATAAATATAAAATCTACAAGTATGTATCTATAGCCTTATTCTCTCCTTTTCGGTATTGTGCAACCCTGTCAATCTCCAAATTGTAAGTGTGCCTCTATAATTGCCTAATCAGCTAAGACTGAAGAAGTAAGGATTGTCCAAAATTAGAAATGATGATTTTTATTAATAGCAATAACCAATATAGAATTTCATTTGTTTTAAATCACAAGATAAAATATTTCTATGAAGATTAACCCTGTTCTTCATTAGGGCAAGCTAGGTGACACAATAGATACACTTCTGAGTCTAAAGTCAGAAAGAGTCTTCATGAGTTGAAATCTATCCTCAGACAAGTGTCAATGGACACTGGGCAAGAAACTTAAACCTGTTTACCTCAATTTCATCATCTGTAACATTAGTTGGAAAAGGAAATGGCAGACTTTTTTCTTTGTTAAAAAAACCTAAATGGGGTAATAACAATTCAGACACAACTGAAAAATGATTATGCAATAATAAAATAGATATTAACAAGTGCTATGCTTCTTATAATATTTTCCAGTCAGATTCTTTTGGGAAAAGAGAGAGAGAGGGAAAGAGAGAGATAGAAAGAGAGAGAGAGAGAAAGAGAGAGAAAGAGAGAGAGAAAGACTTGTCAGTGCTATCAGATTATTTTAAAATATAACTATATTTTCTCCTGTGCCTCCATAACCTCCATACACACAATTTAAAACGTGGTAGGATAATAGAATTAGAACTGGAAGGAAATGTAGAGGTCTTTAAATCCAAATCCCTAATTTTATGGATGAGGAGACTGGGGCCCTGGGGTCAAAGAACTAATAAGTATCTGAGGAAGGATTTGACTCCAAATCTAGCAGTCTATCCACTATATGGGGTAATAATTTTCCGGTGCTAATAGGAATAGCTTTTATTTCCCCTTGGAAATAATGAGAGGCCTACAAAGGGCAGAGAGTTGTGAGATAGAAATCTAGATCAGCACAGAAGGTGGTAAAAACATATTATTTGAAGATTACTATAACAAGAAGTGAATAGCCTTGTTCTCCATTTAGTTCTCAAGAAACAGATGGTCTTTCTTCTTGTAATAATAATAATGTTCGATATTTTCTTCTAAAGCCTGATTTCTTGTATTATTTTATGTTCTCACAACATGCTATGAAATATCTATTGACTGAAGTAGCCAGAGCCAGGTAGAATTATCCCCAAAGCACCTATAGAAAAAATGGAGTCTAAAGACAATTCCTTACCTTCATTTTAGTTACATAAATATAATTATAGATGAGTTGATGGCATAAACATTTTATTAGCACTTACTATTTGCCAGGCACTGAGCTAAGTACTTTACAAATATTATGCCATTTTTTATTCAAATACTAAAAACCCCATGTATAAAAAGGTGTCCTTTTTCATGTTTCTGCTAACTTGAAAAATGTTTTCTTTTCCAAGAAAGATAAAAAGTGAATAATAGAAGGCAAAAGTTCCTTTTGGAACATAGTTTCCCCCATAATAAAACAACATCACTTTAACAACTCCTCAGCCTAGACTAGAAATTACCCAGGGCTAAGGCACTGGAGAGGCAAAACAGAAACTGATTTCCAAAATGTAGCCCATGGAAGTTTTACAAATGCAAGTAATTCCTAAATGAAGTCAATAGTGATAATGTATACGCTGGCCCTTTTGGGGAGTGTTAGCTATGAATCCCATGATACATGAAAGATCCACTCTAAAAATAGTACTTTGACTGGAGTTACTTCTGTACCTGCTACTTACAAGAGCAGAGTTTCTAGAAGTTAAAGGCAAGCCCAATTTGAGTAGGTATTTTGATGTTAAGCTATCTGAAGGATATACATTTTCTATCATTAAAGTATGAAGGAAGCAAAGGAGCTGGTTCTGAACTTTGGTCCCTTAGCAATTGAGAAAGATTGAATTGCTAAAACTGCAAAAAGAGAAGTGTTGATTGTAGGAGTGCATAAATGGGAGTGTTTTCAAAAAGTGGTTTTGAAATCATCCCACTCATCTAGGTGAAGAGGAAAAGATGCACCTTTGGGCTATGAGAAACTCCTCAGACTTGCAATACCAGCCATGATAGAACATAATGAGAAAAGATACAATTTCCCTTTAAATGAGAGCTTTATATACATTTGAAAAATATGGGTTTTCTTTAACTAGAATAAAAAGCATTTGGGAGATTGGAGTGGAGTTGTTACCCTCAAATGACATTCCTGCAGTATGACATTTTATGCTGGGCTGCAACTTAATTTTTTTCACCTTTTAAAAATGTTTTAATAGTATTTTTTTCTAATACAGGCAAGATAGTTTTCAACATTCACCTTTGCAAATTTTGTGTTCCCTCCTTTCCTCCTCTCCCATCCCCCATCCCAAGACAGCAAGCAATTTGATCAAAATTAAACATGTGCACTTCTTCTAAACATATATCCATATTTGTCTTGCTGCACAAAAAAAAATCAGATCAAAAGGGAAAAAACACAAGAATGTAAAATAACAAGCAAACAACAACAACAAAAAGGTAAAAATACTATGCTTTGATCCACAGTCTTCATAGTTTTCTTTGGATGTGGATGGCTCTTTCCATCATGTCTATTGAAATTACTTTGAATCACCTTATCGTTGAACCAAGTCCATCACAGTTGATCATCACATAAATTTGTTGCTGTGTATAATGTTTGCTTAGTTCTGCTCATTTCACTTAGCATCAGTTCATGTAAGTCTCTCCAGACCTCTTTAAAATCATCCTGCTGATCATTGCTTATAGAACAATAATATTATGCTACATTCACAAACCATAACTTATTCAGCCATTCCCCAGCTGAGGGGCATCCACTACATTTTTAATTCTGTGACACTACTAAAGGGCTACAAAAATGTACAAAAATTTTGTACATGTAGGTCCTTTTCCCTTTTATATGATTCTTTGGGATACAGACCTAGTAGAAACTCTGATAGATCAAAGGATATGAACAATTTAATAGCCCATTGGGCACAATTCCAAATTGCTATCCAGATTGGTTGGATTTTTTCACAACTCTAGCAACAATATGTTAGTACCCCAGTCTTCACACAAACTCTCCAACATTCATCATTATTTTTTCCTCTCATTCTAGCCAATCTGAGATGTGTGAAGTGGTACCTCAGAGTTGTCTTATTTTGCATTTCTTTAATCAATAGTGATTTAGAGCATTTATTCATGTGACCCAAAAATGGCTTTAATTTCATTGAAAATTGTCTATTCTATGAGCAGAACCAGAAGATCACTATACACTTCAACAACAATACTGTATGAGGATGTATTCTGATGGAAGTGGAAATCTTCAACATAAAGAAGATCCAACTCACTTCCAGTTGATCAATGATGGACAGAAATAACTACACTCAGAGAAGGAACACTGGGAAGCGAATGTAAATTGTTAGCACTGCTGTCTATCTACCCAGGTTACTTATATCTTCGGAATCTAATACTTAATGTGCAACAAGAAAATGGGATTTACACACATATATTGTATCTAGGTTATATTGTAACACATGTAAAATGTATGGGATTACCTGCCATCGGGGGGAGAGAGTGGAGGGAGAGAGGGGATAATTTGGAAAAATGAATAAAAAAAAAAAAAAAAAGAAAATTGTCTATTCTATTTTAGCCATTTATCAGTTGGGGAATGACTTGTATTCTTATAAATTTGAATCAAATCTCTATATATTTTAGAAATGAGGGCTTTAAAAGAAACATTGGCTGTAAAAAAAAGTTTTGGTTTTTTTTTTAACAGCTTTCTGTTTCCCTTCTGATCTTGACTGCCCTAAGTAGGAAACAAGAATTAGTAATTACTATGTAACAGGAACTGGGCTAAGAGCTTCATAAATATAATTTCATTTGATCCTCACCATAATCATAGGAGAGGTAGGTGCTATTATTTTCCCTATTTTTACAGATATGGAACATGAGGTAAACAGATATTAAGTTACTTGTCCAGAGTCACACAGCTAGTAAGTGAGAATGAATGTGAATTCAGGCCTTCCTGACTGCAGGCTCAGTGCTCTATTTATTATATTAGATTGATCCTGTATTTGAATAAAGTAGTAGACCAAGTGAGAACAGGTCTAAGATTCAGAAAATCTGATTTCAAATCTTGATTTATATGATTTAATGGGTAACAATGTTTCTTTTAAAAACTGACTTGCAACATATACTTTCAGCCAGTGACTTGAGAAATTAATTTCCCCCACTACTACAAATTCAAGATAAGTCCCCTTTTTTCTTTTACATTTCTAGTTTCTATTATCTTATGACTTTTTTCTTCTATTAATTCTCATTTTTTTATAACTTTTATATCCACTTTTTCTGTTTCTCCTTCTCACTACTGAGTATTCCTGAAAAAAAAAAAAAAGATAAAATCATCATGATTGAAGTATATTACAAAATAGTGAAATATATTCACTAATCTCAACTGGTCCTTCCCTCCTACATATTAATCCTTTTTTTTTAAAAAAAATTTCACAATTATATCTAAAAATATTTCTAACATTTTAAAAGTTCTGATTTCCAAATTCTATCCCTTTCATCCCCTATTCCCTCCATAGGGATCCTTTTTCAAAAAATCTTTATCGACACTTTAACACATTCCACATGCTATTTTTCCTTTCCACCAGCCCACAAACCTACACATTTCTCCATCCATTCTTAGCAAATGAATTCACCTCCTATTTTTACTAAGAAGATTGCAGCTATCCAAGGCAAGTGCCTTCAATTCTTTCTTTCCTTCTTCTAACCCTTTCCATGCCACTGTCCTCTACTTCCCTGCAGTATTAAAGAAAGTCTCCTTATCACTCACTTCTCAATCCTTTGCAATCCAGCTTCAATATGGAAATGCTATTGAAAATGTTCTTCCAAATGGCCTCTTCACCATTAAACCTTGGGGATTTTTTTTGTATTCTCTTTCTATTTTTACTATTATGTGATACTATTAATTCTCAGCTTCAGGTTATAGCCTGTGAAGTTTCTTCCAACTATGATATTCTGTTAATCTAATGTGTCAATAATAATGAAAATTTAAAATGTCTACCTGCTGTGGGATGTTGAGCAAGTCACTTAACCTATCTTTGCCTCAGTTTTCTTCTCTGTCAAATATGTATAATAGAACCTGCATCTTAAGGTTGTCGTAAGGATAAAATAAGATGATTTAAAGCACTCTATAACCATTAAGGTGCTATATGAATGTGATGATAACGAACATGATGATGATAATGATGATGATGATGATGATGATGATGATGATGATGATGATGATGATATAAACTTCTTGAAGGTAGGGATGGTATCAATTCTAAGTTTATATCTCCTTGCTGCCTATCATGAAACTCTGCACAAAGTAAATAACAAATACTTGCTGAACAGACTAAATTTGGGGTACTCAGCAATGAAAAAACTATGTAAATCAGTGCTTTGCTAACTAACCAATCTGCTTGACTATGTGCCCTTTGTATCATGGTTGAGCAGCTGCTGGTTGTTTTTTCATTGTAATGGGAATGGATTTACACCAATCTCTCCCATAGACTCTCAACACTGATGCAATTTATGGTAGTAGGAGAGAGAAATCTATTGGAACATATGAAGATAGAATCTGAACTTGGCCTTATTCTTAATGTTCTAACCAGGTAGGCTAACTGGCTGCATACTCATTTAAAGAAGAGAGGGGAAGATTTTGAAGTACTGTCATTTTTAATAAGAATTTTCAAATACTCATATGAAATTTAGAATGTGTTAGTAAACTGTCACCTTTGCAGTGTTGTCTGCAGTGCAGACTTAAGCCCCAACGGATCTTCATGAATTATCATTCTTTATAACATATTTAATTCATCTAGAAAAAGGGTAAAATTTAAATAGAAACTGAACCCTGGGCATCACATCCTGATTTAGAAAACCTCAATTTCACATTATCTATGCTGCATTGTATATTTATTTATTTTGTGAAACATTTCCCAATCACATTCTAATCTAGTTCAGTCTACACATGAAATTTTGTGCAGCACATACGGGCCATGGGATCAACACTTTTGATCTAGGCCACTGACTATAATCCTGTGTATTTGGGTTTTTGAGTTTTTTTGAACTTCCATCTTTCCTCATTTACACAATAATATGACCTCTGTTCTCAATCACACAATATCTCCTGTTTTGAAACCCTCACTTCCCATTCATTATTATTTCCGAATGGTTGCTCCTTTTCTTTCCAGGAGTCATTGTATTTGATTGCAGTCTGAAAATCAAGTGTTCATAATATCTTTACTAAATTCCATTTTTTCCTGGACATGACAATCAATCCTGGTAACATCATAATTTTTCTTTATTTTCAGTGATATCGGTTATTCCTTTATACATTCCTAAACAATTAACTGCCATTATTTTAGTTCAGCTTTTTAATTGATTCCAAAATGGTACCCATGCTAACTCTTAAATTTTAAACTAATTCATTTTTCAGAGGCCCACCTCTGAAACAGCAAAATCATGTTCTCCTAATCTAGTTTTTAATTTTGAATAATTAAAATACAGAGATTTTATCACAATCTCCATAGCATTCTATTGGGATGGGAGCCAAGTAGGAGCTATATTATTTTAAGACAATTAAAAGGCTTTTTTTTTTCCTTCTTGATCTCATGTTGTTATACCTTACATAAATTTGAAACTCTTGGAAGTTCTTCCCTTAACATAGTGCTGTCTTTTTCTTTATCTTAAAATAATAATACCTTATTAAATATAAAAATTAATTAAATATTAAAAATAATAACATGTAGCACTTTAAGGTTTATAAAACACTTCACAAAAATAAATTGCTTTTATCACCACAGTCCTAGAAAATAAATGTTATTATTATCCCCATTTTACAGCTGAGTAAACAGAGTTTAAGAAACTTACTTAGGGGCAGACATAATTCAAGTGTTCCTAATTCCAAACTCAGCATTCTGTCCACTATACTCATATTCCGCTATCTGGCTTCCTTATGGAGGAAGGGGAGAAAAAAGCCAGAGAATGAGGAAGGAAAGAAGAAAGATGGAAGATAAAGAATTTTAGGCTTATGGAATTTTCATGATTTTATCAAGAAATGAATATAAAATTGAAACCTAAATGTTTTTAATTCTCCTTAAATTTAACCACTGGATAAAACAACTTTCATTTTTCACTACAGCTTTTATTATGTTGTGCTTTTTATATGAATTTACACATTTGCTTTATCAATGTTTTTTGCAGCTTTTTTAAGGTAGAGATTGAATCTTGTCTACCACATATAACTCCACACAGTACAAAGTTCTCCACACACCATGAACACTCAATAAATATCACAGATTTAATTCCTAACTGACAAAAAAACCCATTAACAAATAAGGAAAAGAAAAGTCTCTTTAGGATGAACTGTTCTTTTCTAACAAATGAATGCCTCCTGAATAGTATTCCTGGTCATTGCACACAAAAACTACGATGATAAAGCAGCTAGAATTTCCACAATTTGTCACATATTCAATATGAAATGTTGTGCTCTGATTGGGGTCTGTACCCCATGTGTTGGAAAACTGAGAATCTAACTCAGTAAAGCTATAAGCTTTCAATATAAGTGCTTACTAGAGAGACAAGCTACAGCCTGAGTTTCATATGAAAGCTAAATTGAATAAAGAATTTGTTAATATATGATTTGCCTGTGTCTACTATAATTGGACAGGATTTTTTTTTTCTTTCTGAGAAATAGCACAGCATAACAAAAAGAGTACAGCTGAATTAAGAGTCAGGAATCTAGGTTCTTGTCTCATCTCTGTCACTAATTATTGGTATTAATACTAATTATACATTTATGTAATGTTTTAAAGCTTACAAACGTTCTTTTTTTATAACCCTGTGAAGTTAGGTAAAATACCCAGTACTTTACAGTTGATGAAATAGGCACAAAAGTAAACTGTCTCAATTCTGGTTGTACTGCTAATATGCATGCCATTTTCAGTTTTAATGTTCTTTTCACTTAGACCTTGCTGAGTTTTTTCAGCTTCTTAAGTCTTCATTCCCTCAACTATAAAGTGAGTGGTCAGATTAGATGAACTATTTTTTTTCTTTCTAATTTTAAGAAACTATAATCCTATTTTTCTCATAGTTCTTGTCATTTTTAATATCTCTTAATGAATTTTTCTAATAGCTTATTGCCTCTTTAGCCAATTCAGCCATTCATTTATCAGTTGGGATATGGGAAGGAATTGACCCAAGTCCCTTTAAAACATACATCTTTTCTTATTTTTCAGGAGAATAGAGGATACTCACTTCAATTAAGGGTCAGGCAAATGAAATAAATCTTCTTAGGGTTAGAATAACTTGGATATTAAAGTGAAAATTGGCATTTAAAATTTTTTGAAGCAAGCCTAAATTGCTACTGTTTTTCTAGTATGATTTTACACTGAGATTTAGTGGGTTTAGTTTTATGGAATTAATAGTCCTACCATTTCTCTAAAAATGTGACTTTCTATCTCAACTGATTATAATAATATTATATTATAGTAAGCTTTTAAGGTTAACTGAATAATATCAATATTAAAATATCAACAAATATCAACAAAAAATGCATTATAAGATTGATAAGGAAGTTACTTCACTAAAACTCTTAAAATTAGGATCCATGGACCTGGAGGGATTCATTTATAGCTTGCAAGGATCCATGAAGTTGGACAGGAAAAAAAAATTACATCCTTCCTTTAATAAACTTCTAACTAAAATTTAGTATTTCCTTCAGTTTTTTAAAGTTAATTTTTCTACAAGTCTAAAGGGATCTATGAAACCAAAAAATGTTAAGAATCATAGCCCCAAAGAAAGGAAAGTAATATAGCTAACTCCATTTCATGTAAGAAACTGAGTTTTAAAGAGGCAAAGTAACTTGTACTTGATCTGCATAACTAGTTTAAGAAATAAGACTTGAATCCCTGATACACAGTCCTATGCTTTTTCTACAATATCACATGACTCTCACATCACCCTTAAAGAAAATGTTGCTAGCGTGCTAATGATGAGAATTAGGTAAGGGGTAACAAAATGAAATTAGGGTTAATTGAGGTCTAGTGGCAGATTTGGGGTACAGGAAGTCAAATAAAGCTCCCCTGCAACCCCTTTGGATTAGGCTCAAGGATACAGAGTTAAATGAGTTCTAGTAGCGGCGCAAGAATCCCCTGTAAAGGAATTTACAGACCCGAAAACCTAGATTGATAAAAAAGGTTTATTTTGGGGTTTGGAAGTAAGGTTAAAGGTAGAAAGATGCCAGGGCCAGGGCTGGCACCGGGAGGACAGGAACCCTTGGCATAGCTGGTGTATGCTATGTTTTGGGCTCTTGCAAAGAGTGGGCTCCAGTTTCCCTCTTTTTATAATGGGGAGCTTTTGGTAATCTTGAAAGGGGCCAGTGGGTGGAGTGCCAGATTGGCTCCTGGCTGGTTTTAGCCAGGGTTAAAATTTGAATAGATTTCAATGAGTTTTTAGATAAGGAAGAAGCTGTTTGTGGGGGTTGGGGAAACCTGAGCAGATGGGAGCTGGGATAGCCCAAGTTAGCTCAGATCCAATGGGGGCTGGGAATTAGAAAGGAATCTTAACCCACATCACTAAGGAGCTCTCACTACTCACAACCACCACCACCACCATCACTCCTATCCCCTTAAAAGCCCCCAATATTTCTGTAAAAGTTAGGTTAAATATTTAAAGGAAACCAAAAAACACAATAGTTGTAATGATAATTATAGTGGACTTTAAGTCAGCAGAGATTTGGATTTAGATCCTTCAACATTTAACTTTCTGAACACATAAAGTGATCATAATAGGTCATAGCCATTCACATATGGATCTCATTACTGAACTGTTACAGAATCTTTGACCACTCATATTTCTAACCTGTACCAATCCTCCCCTCCTTGTTCTGTTGCCTTCCACTTCTTGGGGGCTCACCAATGCTAGTCTTTTTTCAAATCATTTATACATATTCCATGAAAGTTCAGGAAAATCATGCCTTTCTCTAAAATCAAAAGAATTGCACTAACTGAAAATTGGAAGTTCAAGTATTTAGAAAAAAGTAAATTATTTACATAGTTATGTTACATAAAAGTTTATATTGTATTCTATATTGGTAAAATTTGTCTTATTCGTTGAAAGGTACCTATCTCTTTCTGCAAGAGAAGCATCCTGGACATAGTAGATAGAATATTGATTGGCTTTGGAGTTGATCAATAAACTTTTAATAAGCACTTACTATATGCTGAGCACTAGAAGTAAGCTCTGGAAGCGGAAAGATGAGTTCAAATCTCATTTCTAGCATTATCTGTGTGTCTCTGGACAAACCATACAGTCTTAATTGTCTTTATCTTTACAGAATTCAGAATTCCTGAGCTCAAATGATTCACCATCCTTAGCATCCCCCAATAGCAAGGATTACAGACCTCCACCACTATATCTAGTTTCAGCTCCCTTACTTTACAGATGAGAAAACAGATGAGGGACTTACCTAACTTAACATCTCAGTAACAGAGCTGGAATTGAAAGGTTCTCTGATTTAAATCCAGAATTCCTTTTTCTACACCATACTAAGACTTTGAGAATCATATGAGTTGTGTATAAAACACTCTGCAAACTCTATAATGTTAGTATTATTTGGATTTAAAAGGACCTGGGAATAGAAGTCTGTAGTAAAATAGAGGAAGAGAAATCTCCCTACCTAAACTTCATATCACCTTCCATCTGAATTTACATTCAGTTGTCCTTTACTTTTACTAAACAGAAAAGAAAAAAAAAAAAAGAAAAAAGAAAAAGGGTCAGTCCTAGAGGAAGTGCAGAACTAAATGTATAAGTATATGGGGGAGGGGCCAGAGGAGAAAAGAAGGAAGCCATTATTTCAGGCCTTCTGCTAGGGTGACAAAATTCAATTATCCTTTCATTAGCAGGCATCCATGAACCTTGGCCATAGCAGTGTCATTCAGAAAGAAAACATTAGCACCCCACTACTGGTTCTCTTGGAGCAGTGTCTAGGGCTTTTGTGAACTATACAAATCAGTTCATGACTGATGACAATGGCTTGTGAATATAGATTAATTAGAAATATCTCTAATCCCATTTGAAATATGTTTTGAGTAATTAAAACAATGAAGACTAATAATTATAATCTGTAAACTGAATGAATAAATACTTCAAGACCTAATTCTGAGTTTTGCTAAATTTTCAAAACTTGGTTGTCTCAACACATTGGTGGCCTATAGCTTTAACTGTAAGATAGGGGTTATAGATTTCATCCATTATGTATAAAATAATTTTTTTATCCATTTTGGCTTCCTACAAGTCAGTGGAACTTGATATTTAGATCAATGCTAACATACTTTCTGAGTGTGTTGGCATAGCCATCTATTAATTACTTTAAATGATCCTCTGAATCTAAACAGTGCTATCTCACTATCCTAAGGTAGGTAAATAAGAATAAGTGACAGAACTATAATTTCATAGCTACTCAAGCAGCTTTCACTACAAGGCAACCCATTTCTGATTTAATAAATAAACTTGGCTAAAGTTAAGTGACTTGATCAGAGTCACACAGGTAGTATCAGAGGTGAAATCATATCTTCTTGATTCCAGCTCTGACTTTTAGCTCTTAGTACAATGCCTAGAACACAATAAACACTTATTAACTAAATGACTAACTAAGTTCGATCAATATTCTGTCTACTATGCCCAGGATGTTTCCTACAAAAAGAGTTAGGTACCTTTTTAACATATAAGCACATTTTGCATATATGGAACATAATACAAATATATTCATGACATACCTATACAATTTATAATATTTTGCTATTTCTAAATACTTGAACTTATTTTCAATTAGTGACTTAATTCTTTTAATTTTGAAGAAAAACATGATTTTCCTGAGCCTTAATGGAATGTGTATAAGGAAGCATCATTATTGATTTTTCTATTTATTCTGAATTTATCTATTGTATTTATTTGCATCATCATAATCAAATAAGTAGCATTTATCAAGTACTTCATGTATCAAGGAAAATAGTAGGTACTAAAATAAAAACAGAAACCTCATAGGGCTTGCATTTGACCTAATCATTACATTTATTTTTCTCTGTGTTCTAGTTACTTTGCTCTTATGTTAATTTATAAAGTTCTTTCCAAGTTTTTCTGAATTCATTGTAGTCATCATTGGTTATAGTTACAGTGGAAAAATTACTTTCCATTACATTCATATGTTACTTAATACAGCTAATCCTCAATCAATGGGTAGTTTCTAGTTTTCGGCTAATAGCAAAAAAAAAAAAAAAAAAAAAAAAAATCTTTATACAATTAATGTGGTTTCTTCCATCTCTTTGGGGTAGGTATCTGGCATAGGAATCTCTGGTGCTTTAGTCAGTATTTTAACAAATACTATTCCAAAGTGTTTTTTCAGAACGAGCTGGATTGATTCATAGCTCTACCCAATAATGTATTTGTGTGTCTACTTTCCTCTTCACACCCGCCAATATTGGTTATTTCTATTATTTATTATTCCTACTTATTTGGTGGTTTATTTTGCAATTTTATTTTACAAAATTATTTGAAACATTTTTATATGGTTTCTTTTAGGCATTTCTGCCTTTGAAAATATCTTGATCATATATAGTAGAGATCATGTCTTTTATTTAAAAAAATAAATCAATGATTTGTCTTTAAGGTAAATGAAGGAAGATATTAAAATTTGTGAGTACTGTTAAATTTTTATTCACTGTATTTGCTGCTTAGAAAGCTCTACTTATAAGCTTTTCTAGTTACTACAGCCAACTGTTTTGAAAGGATATCCAGATGTTCAGAATAGAATCTTCTTGTACCTTTGCAAGAAGATGGACAGGAATGATAATCAAATTATATTTATGCAATATGCTTTCTTAACATGTGGGCACTGCCTCTCAGGGATATAGAGAAGCTTCCATTTCTTAGCATATTATCATGGTTTATTTCTTTATGTACTGGTTTTCTAAAGAATTCTTTTGTGGTATTGCTTAAAGAATTTAGGTTATGGTAATTCTTCCCATTAGAAAAGGCAGGGAAAAAATATTTATCAAATTATCCTAAGAAGTTTAGATTCCTTAGTTTCAGCATATTTTAATGGGAGAAATGCTGGCCTGCAGTCAAGTGCTGACTTTGCATCCTGGGACTACCTTTATGGCTTTAGGCCATTAAAAACAAGATAGATACCTATTAACAAATGAGAAAGCCTTATAGATATAGGGTAGCATATTGGCTTTGCCTGGGTCTTAGTCTCCTCAACTGCAAAATGATATAATGTACTGGATGTTCTCTAAGGTCCAACTGGTTTTAACATCTTATGATTGCCTAACAAATTAGGCAAGCAAATGAATACAATAAGAATTTGGGACCCAGAGAACTAGGAAAGGTTTATTTTGCATCTGTCCGCAAACATTTCAGTTGATGTACCATTAACAACAGCTGCTATAAGGACAATCATAACCCAGAAGCAGGATTTTTGGCTTACAACCATACAACGTTAGTTGTAAGTGACATGAAAAAAATAAAAACCAGAGGTTCTTATTGAGTGAATAACATAAGGGCTTTGGTTTAATGATAAGGAACATTGGGCCTTGCAGTCATGCTGCATACTAATTCTATCTGCTGAATGTTAATTCAGAGCAGCTTACCTCTTTTCCACTGCAGTACTATGTCTAGAACCCCCAAGAGAGAATGAAGTATATAAGCTTATATATCGAAACCATGCAGGGCAAAATATACGCTTGGCAATATTAATTGTTCTTTATCCTTTTATCTTTAAACTGATGCTACTTGGGAAAGCAAAAAGCAATTACTACTTGTAGCCAGGCTGGTATCATTATAGTTCATCACCATCACTACACTACAGATATGAATAATATAGTATTTAAATCTGTGACACTTTATGTCTTTATATACATACATATATACATATATATATATATATGAATATATGTATGTATATGTATGTATACTTGGAACAAAACTTTTATATAGAGAATGCATTTCAGGCCCAGTATTGAGACCATTTGGTGCTAAATATGGTACTTGAGGTCCTAATCTTCTTAGGGCTGGCCAAGGCATCTAAAACAAGGCAATCTTTGTCTATGGTCTCAGTCTATTCAGTGCCATAGTATCTGAGATCCTTGTACATTGTGGAGTAGTGTATAAGTATAGCTTATAGACCTGTTCACAGTATAATAGAATTTGAGAGTTAGCTGGGATCCAAAGTACATTTTAAATTTATGCATATTATCAAAGTATAAGGAATAGATTACTGCATTTTATTCTGCTCTGTCATCACTTCACATGATGAATAGTGAACTCTGACCCAGCAAATACCAAAACTGGCCATCATGTTTACCAATTCCCTTTCTGTTCAGACAATCCAATTACTGGTTCATGTCCCTTAGTCTACAGTCATGTTGTGTTTTTCATGTGTCTAGTTGCCCACTCTTTCTTATAATTATATGTCCTGATGCCTAAACAAAAAGTAATACCTCAGGCTCTTTATTGATGAGGATACAAGGTTGATTTTCCTGTAATGATATTATTTACAAGATGTTGGGTGCCCTTAATGTTGTGACCATTCCATATTTTTATCATCTTTTTCTACTTTTCCTTTTTTCACCAGATGTCAAAGAAACCTCTGGAGATTCAATATCTCTAAGATTCCTACAGATAATTCTGTCATCTTCCTGCTAAGAGGGCTCTTCTGGCATATATTAAATATTTGATTAATTCACAGCTGGTTATTATCCCTTCTATCAACTAGATAGATTCTTGAAGTTATAATGCAGTTCCAAAGGAAAATGTATTTGGGAAGGAAGTGAATTATGTTTGTGTGAAAATAACTTCTACAATTTCCCATTGTGTAAATGACTACATAAATTCGTGAGAAATAGAAACTCTATTTTAATTATCAAATTACAATCAATCACTGTTGCTTACATTTAAATTTCAATCTGTTTTCAGACACATAAGTTCTTTTTGTGAGTATGGAGAGCATTTTTCACCATAAGTCCTTCAGTATAGTCTTAGATCATTGTATTGTTTAGCACAGTAGCTGTGCTGATCATTCCACAACATTGCTATTATTTTGTACATAGTACATCTCACCTTGCATGAGTCCATGGAGGACTTTCCAGATTTTTTCCGAAAGTATCCTGCTCATCATTTCTTAAAGAACAATAATATTTTCTCATAATTACATACCACAATTTTTTTTAGCCATTTCCCAATTGATGGGCATCCCCTCAATTTCTAATTCCTTGATCTAAGAAGAGAGCTGATTATATATATATATGGATCTTTTTAATCTTTTGGGGATTAATGCCTGGGAGTTGTATTGTTAGGTAAAAGGATATCATGATTTTACAGTCCTTTGGGCATAGTTTATATCTTTTGATTATTTATCAATTGGAGAATGGCTTTTTTTTTTTTTTATAAATTTGACTCAGTTCCCTATACATTTGAGAAATAAGGCCTTCATCAGAGAAACTCGCTTCAGATTCTTTCCACAATTATTTTTTAAAGTGTATTTGTACCATGTTTAATCTATTCTCTCTCCTTTCACCCACTTTCTCCTCAAAAATGTTTTGCTTTTGACCATGCCCTCCCCCATATGCCCTTCTTGCTATCATTCTTCCCCTTTCTCCTATCCCCTTTCTCTCCTACTTCCCTCAGGAATATATCATTTCTTCTTTGAGTCACTTATGATAAAGGTAAGGTTCATTCACTTCCATTCCTCTCCTCCTCTTCCCCTCCATTGTAAAAAAATTTTCCTGCCTCTTTTATGACAGATAATTTATACAATCCTGCCTCTCCTTTTCTCTTTCTCGCAATACATTTCTGTCTCACCCCTTAATTTTATTTTTAAAAATATTATTCCTTCATATTCAACTCACACCTGTGCCCTCTGTCTAAATATAATCCTTCTAATTGCAGTAATCATGAAAAAAAAAGTATGAGTTACAAATATCAACTTCCCATATAGGAGAATAAAGAGATAAACCTTATTAAGTCCCTTGTGATTTTCCTCTCTTGATTCCCTTTTTTATGTTTCTCTTGAGTCCTGTATATCAAATTTTCTATTCAGCTCTGGTCTTTTCATCACTAATGCTTGAAAGTCATTTATTTCATTGAACAATAACATTTCCCTCTGAAGTATCATATTTAGTTTTGCTAGACAGGTGATTCTTGGTTGAAATCTTAGCTCAATTGCTCTCGTCCTTCAAACATTTAACATAGAAGCTCCTAAATGTTGTTATCCTGCCTATAGCTCCATTCTACTTGAATTGTTTCTTTTGAATACTTGCAATCTTTTCTCCTTAACTTTGAAGTTCTGGAATTTTGTTGTAATATTCCTATGAGTTTTCATCTTGGGATCTCTTTCAGAGGTAATTAGAGAATTTGTTCAATTTCAGTTTTAACCTCTGGTTCTAGAACATCAGGACAGTGTTCCTTGATAATTTCTTGAAAGATGATGTCCAAGATCCTTTTTTTGATCATAGCTTTCAAATAGACCAATAATTTTCAAATTGTCTTTTCTGTATCTCTTTTCCAGGTAAGTTGTTTGAAATATTTCACATTGTTTTGTATTTTTTCATTCTTTTGGTTTTGTTTTATTGTTCCTTGATTTCTTATAAAATCACTAGTTTACATTTGCTCAATTCTGATTTTTAGGGAGTCATTTTCCTCAGAGAGATTTTCTACCTCCTTTCCCATGTGACCAGTTTTGCTTTTTAAGGCATTCTTCTCTTCATTAGCTTTTTGTATTTCCTTTTGCATTACTTTAATTTATTTTCCCAATTTTTCCTTTAGCTCTCTTACTTGATTTTCAAAATCCCTTTGAGCTCTTCCATGGCCTGAAACCAATTTTCATTTTTCTTAGAGGCTTTGAATGTGGGAACTTTGACTTTGTTATCTTCTTCTAAACATATGTTTTGATCTTCCTTATCACCATAGTAACATTCTATGTTCAGAATCTTTTTCTTTTGTTTGCTCATTTCACTAGCCTATTATTTGGCTTTTAGCTCTTTGTTAAAGTAGGGCTCTGTTTACAGAATGGAGGATGTAATGTCCTAAGCTTCAGAATGTTTATGCAGCTCTTTTCAGAGATGCTTCTTGGGACCTCTAAATTTTCAGTTCTTTTTCAGTTCAGCATAATTCAAGGAGAAATGTGTTTGAATGACTACAAATACTTTTTTTCTACCCTGATACTATGATGAAGGTCCCTGCTCCATTGTGGGTATAAGTTTTAATATGCTAAAGCAATAGTCCTTCCTCAATGCTAATGAAGAGATAGCTTTCTGACCTAATGTTTGATGCCCTTTATCACCTAGTCTTTGGACTAAGACCTCTAGAAGCCACCACTGTGGTCACCACTGTTACTACTATTGCAGTGGCTGCCAATTCAGTGGCTCCCATGGCCAGTTCCTGAATTGATGCTTTCCTAAGGCCCTCTCACACAAATGAGACAAATCTTTCCCACTAACCTTCCAAGTAATCGTTGATGTCTATGGGCTGAGAGATCTAGAAACCAGCAGTGCAGTTGCTGAATCAAGAGGCCCCAGGGTTGCTCCTAGTTTGCTTGGGCCAGGGCTGTGCTGGGATTGCCTGCTCTTGGGCTCCAGTGGATTCCTACCTTTTCTGCTAACCATCTAAGTTATGTTTTGCCAAAAAATGTTCTACTCCATTTTTGTAGGTTCTAATGCTTTAAAATGTGTTTAGAATTACTATTTAATGGAATTTTGAAGGATTTGGAGAGCTTACAGAAGTCCCTATATTTTATTCTGCCATCTTAGTTCCACCTCTCAATGGAGCTTTTCTAAAATAGTATTTATCTAAAATAAAGACCATACTTTATCAGTAATAGATATAAATTAGAAGACTTCTCAAGAAGATCGGGGTGAAGCCCATTTTCACCACTATTGTTCAATATCTTACCAGAAATACTAGTTAAATTTTTTTACATTTTTATTAGTATCTTATGTTTTTTATATCATCATAGCTTTCTCCTTCCAGAGATCTATCCTTTAACAAATTGTGTGTGTGTATGTATGTATGTATGTATGTATGTATGTATTTTAGAGAGAGTAAAATAAAACATTGAAGTCCCAAAACATGTCCAAAGTGACTATGGCTCTCCTGTCTTCACAAAGGGGGATTACATGGTATCTTGTTATCTTTTCATTTGAGTCCTCTTTCTGTTTATAGGTTTGTCACATTTACTCTTAATATGCTAGTGTATTTTTTCTTTTGCATTTCTATTTTTATAGCTGTTGTCTTCTTGTAATATATTATCTTCTTGTCTGCTCACTTTATATCAATTCTGATATAGATCTGGCTGAAACTATTGTCAAAATTTTGTAGATTCCCAAGGATTTTCTAAGTATAAAATCAGGTCATCAGGAAATAAAGGTAGTTTTGCATCTTCTTTATCAATCTACAGACATTTTATTTCTTTCCCTTATCTTATTGATGGTATTAGTAATTCAAGAAATATAGCAAATAATAGGGAGGAAAATGGACATTCTTGCTTCAATCTCATATTTCCTAAAAAATTTATACATATTTATCCATTGTATATGATGCTTGCTTTCAGTTTTATAATAGCTATATTTTGAAAAGGAAAAGAAGAAAAAAATAAAGGAATAAAAATCATCAATGAAGAAACAAAATTATCACTCTTTGCAGATAATATGATAGCATACTTATAGAACCTTAGAGCCAACTAGAAAATTAATTGAAACAATTAACAAGGAAAATTGCAGGATATAAACTAAACTCACAGAAATTTCTATACCTTACCAACAAAACCCAGTAGAAAGAGAGAAAAATAAATTCCAGTTAAAATAAGTACAGACAACATAAAATATTTAGTAGTTTACCTGCCAAGAAAAACCCACGAACCATATCAACGCAATTACAAAGGACTTTTCACATAGACTTTACCCTGGTCAGACCACATCTGTAGCTATGTATTCAATTCTACAAACAGATTTTAGAATTTCAGATAGAACCTCTTCAGAGAATTGTATCCTTAGATTGTGAAGGAATCTGAATCAATCTCATTGCCTGTAAGAATATGGAATATTTAGAAGAGGGAAAAGAAGATTAGAAAATTATAATATTATTAAAGAAAAAAGTATAATAATCTTTTAGGCATGTCTTTCAGAAACAATTTAATTTTATATTACTTTCTCTCAAACCATTTCTAGTTTATAGAGAGATATTTAGACATAGTTCTCAATAATGTTCAACAAGTCTTATGACCGCAAGACAATTTAAACTGACAAAGGAATCCTTAACAAGAAAGAGATACCATGTTAAAATAGGGTTTGAGAATTAATATTCTAAAACAATAGTCCTTTCTCATTATCTTTCCTAATCATTGCCCTACAGTGTTTTCTTGAGGTAAACAAAAGGAAATCTTTCTGAAATGAAGAACTTAACTTTCCCAATGAAGAATAGTGGGTCAGACATTATATCCTTAGGAGAAAGGAGAGGGAAAAAAGTGAAAACCTTTTGAGAGGCAATAGGCTAATCACTACAATAGCCAATCCATATGAAGAAGGCAATTTTTAAAAAGGCTAAAAATAAAATAAAAATTATTCTTTGTTCAAAGTTTTGGTTATAACCCTTCAATTATTTCTATAACAGATTTACTAAAACAGAAAGTTTTAATGTTTTTTTCTTTGATATGCTTTAATATGCTTCAATTATTTGAAGGATTGTATCAATCATTTAGTAAGAATTAAGTGATTGTTATGTACCATAATACTGTATTAAAACTGAGGATACAAAGAAAAGCAAAAGACAGAAGGTTATACATATCTAATAAGGGAGACAACATGCAAAGTATGTACAAACAATATACATAAAGGATAAATGGGAATATGTTTGAAATGCCAAATAATTATATAGGTAGGTTGAATGTTAAGAAATAATCAGTGAACTTAGTAATTAAGCTTTGGGAAAGGGAAGAGAGGAAAAGGCTTTTTCTTTCTGTTGGGCATTGAACTAAGATTCAGAACAGAAGTAATAAAGAGGTACATTCAATTCAATATGAGAAATGCATGCTAACAATGGAATGGGCTCCTTCAGGTTTTAGTGAATTTTATAGAATTTATAGAAGTGAAATTTTTCAGGGTTCTTGCCTCAAGTATGAATTGGACAAGATGAATTTGGATGACCATTCTAACTGTGGGTTTTTAAGATTCTAATTGCCTTAACTTTCAACTTCAAGCTTTTTTGCCTTTTTATAGACAAGCAAAGAACACACTGACAAACCAAAGGACTTAATCCCATCCCTAAGTCTGATTTATTCAGATTCATTTCTAGTAGGAATTACATTCCTCAAAATGGAAGCATTAATGAACAGAATAGACTTAATACCAAAGTTGAAGATTTATTTTATAAGTCAGTTATAGGTAAAGGAATAATCAGTATATTCAGGGTGATTAAATTACATGAGAAAAGATGCCATAAAATCATAGTTGCATATTGCCAGTGACTCCATTAGCTTTTCCAACTGATCTGATTAGCTCACATTGAAATGTAATAACACAGAAGCAATGTACTAAGTACCTAAAAACACTCATGATACTTTTTTTTTCACTAGGCTATTTGCCAAACATGTTTGATATGAATATTTTATTTAAGATGCAGCAACAAATATAAAAGAAATGAAGTCCTTGATCATTTTTTCCTTCTGAAGAATATTTGTACTTGCTTATGTGAACTTAATGTCATTCAGCAGACAAAAGCATAAGAAAGAAACTGGATAATATGTTTGTCCAGGGGATTTTTCAGATGTCTTTTTTTTTAATGATGCATTAAACACCAAATAATCATTGACAATGTCATTTGTATTTAACTAAAAGAAATCCACCATATATTTCAAGCTTCTTATCATGATAATTGAAGAAAATCAAAGTAAGCAGGAAGTTTAATCTGTACCCTGGAATTTAGACTTGTAGTAAAAGTAATATAAAAGTGAGAATTATGATTATTGTATTTTGTATCTCTGGTATAATAGAACTACTATTATGCCCAGTACTCATATATAGGGTATTAATAGCCACATGTCCATTTTGTAACTATTTATGGTAACTATCATAATTTTCCCATCTGGCCTGTAAATTATCTTGAATTTAGATTGTATGTATATTGTATACACTGATATGTGCATGTTGTCTTACCTCATAGTATGTAAGCTCCTTGAGGAAAGAGATTATTTGATTTTTGTCTTTGCATCTCCAAAGCCTTGAAAAGTGCCTGACACACATTAATCACTTAGTAAATACTAAATCAACAAAGATTTAATAAGAACTTAGTGTATCAGATATTGTAAGAAATGCTGGCGATACAAAGAAATGCAGGTTCAATTGAAGATAAAACAGACCAAAGATTTAAAGAGGAGTTAAAAGAAGGTTAAAGCTTAAAGAATGATCCAGAAAAGCTTCTTGTAGAAGTTAAAATTTGTATAGCAAGGTGGCATGGTCAGACCTGAATGTTAAAAAGACTAATTTGACAGCTAAAGGAGCAATGGAGGGAAGTAGAGAAAGAAATGAAACAAGGAGACCAATCAAAAAACCAACCAAAGCAAAGGAGACCTGCCATAATCCAGGAGTGAGGTGATAAGAGTATGCACATGGGTAGGTTCCATCACCAGAGAAGAAAAGAGGGTATGGAGAGGTGATATAAGTTGAATGACTAATATTCCTTTGAAAGAAAAATTATTCTCCCTGGTTATTCAATGTGAGTTTTTCTATCTTCCACAGGGCATTTGTACCACGACCACAGCATTTTTGCACTTCTTCTTCCTAGCTTCATTCTGTTGGGTATTGACAGAAGCGTGGCAGTCATACATGGCTGTAACAGGAAAAATTAGAACTCGACTCATAAGGAAACGTTTCTTGTGCCTTGGATGGGGTAAGCACATTTACAAAAAAAGTATACTTTCCATATTTCATTAATTTAGAGGGTCAGATTTTGAAAAAGGATAACTCCCTTTTAAAAAACTTAATTGATTTTGTTTTTGGAAATATTTGGGGATAGAAATTCTGTTCATGATGATAGTTCATTCTGAAAGTCTGTTCATCATTTGGGAATTAAAAATAAGGAATAAGTTTCAAAATTACCTACATAGACGGCCAATTATAGTTTTCCCAATGCACATGCTGTAGGACCTGAAATTCAGATATGCAGAAAAGGGAACAGCTTCTGCCAATTTTTTTCCCTAGAAATGTAAAAAGGCTATAATTTTTTAAGACCCTTGGCCTTTATGTATGAGAGGTTAGGTATAAATCCCAATTAGGTGCATTAAAAAATAGCTATGGGGAAAAACTTGAAAGTGATTCAAAAACTAATTTTATATCAAAAAGAGAAAGCTGGCTAGAGAATCGGTGGGATTCCTTGTTGGTGGGCACATGGAGAACTCACAGATAAAAGAAATTGAATGACAGACTCAACAATTTTTTCTTCAGCATCCATTGAGGAGACCATTAGGGGGATTTCTATAATTCAGTTGCCATCACCAAAATACATAAGTTGGAAATATCTACAATATTTGAAGCTAAATTTAAAAATAAAATGTAAATACATCACCAGGACCAAGTGGCATCAATGAAAGTATTTTAAGGCTAGACAAGAATGAAATTAGGGGAGATGACTAAAGTATATAAAAGATGGCTACTATGACAAAAGATGGGTAAATTCATATATGACACTTATCTATAGGGAAGATTCCAAAGGAAAATCCAGAAATTTTTAATAGAGAATCTCACTCCATATTGGGCAAACCAGTGCTGATAGTCAAAGATAGGATTATAGACACTTATGGAGCCAACATTCAAGGAAAAGACTTAAATAGCCATATAAGTAAAGGAGGGATTATTTAACCTTTTTTTTTAAATCCAACAAAGTTAATAAAAATCATGAATGAATTAGATAGGCTTGTGTGTCATAAATAAAGAATCCAGCACTTCTCTTTGTGAAAAACCATATTGATTAGGGTTTCTTAGGAATTCCTACTTGGATTGATTATATTCATATCTTTACTAATGATCTGTAATACAAATGAAACCCCTGAGCTTGTGTAACACTGAACAGTTCTACATTGTGCCCTTTCCACCAAAAAAAAAAAAATCACTTTTTATAAGTTTTGATTTGATTTATCTGTATAAATGTTGTTTCCAACTAGTGGAATATAATTCTGGGGACAAAGACTTTAGAAAAATGAACAAATTAAACAGTTAATACTAATTGAATGGATGAATGAATGAAGAACCTACTCAGTGGGAAAAGATTATTTGAAAATTGATTTGCATTTTAAAATGGCAGAAGAGTTTTTATGTAGACAAGGGCAAAGTAATGAAAATGTAATGAATAAATATCTAAATAACATGCATAAAATTATGAGCTACTAATCATGCTGCAGGAAAGAGAGCAGGAAATTATTTCTCATCCTTTCATCCCACCTGCAGGACCCAGTAATAGAATGTAAGTGACTCGAGGGCAGAAGTGGTGCATTTTTTTGTCTTTGTGTCTCAAAGCCCTAACTAAATGAAGTAAAACCTTATTGTTTGTTGCATGAATGAATGAGTGAAAGCTTTCCCAATGGGCATTCTATCTTTTGAAGAACAGCGTGAGTAAAAATAAAAATAAAATAAAAAGTGGCTGGTGAGTTTTGATGTGAGCAACTGTAAAGAAATCCTTCTAATGATTGAATATAAAACGAAGAATAATGAGCTATTAGTCATTCCCCAGAAAGGAACTAAAGAATCATTGCTCATCTTTTAATGATGATATTGATACAATGTGACTGTGACCAAAAAGGCCAAAAACATTGTAAAATATATCAAGAAGGATACAAAATAAAAAGGAATATCCTACTCATATGAAACTAAGAACAGTATGCAGTTCTGGACTTTCCAATTTTTGAATTTTAAGAAGAATATAATGGAATTAGAGGAAATCTAAAAAGTTCCTAAATTGACTACAAAGAATATATGAAGGAAAATACTATTTTCATCCAGAATTTCTTTCTCTTCTCTTGAATTATGTATGACTCAAGTATGAAACAAGGATGCCCATTGTCACCAATATTACTTAATACTGTATTGGAAATCTTGGCAAATAGTAACAAGAGAAGAGAAAGAAACAAAAGATATAAGAATAGGTAATGAGATAAGAAAACTATCTTTGTAGATGATTTGATATTATATGATATGATTTCTAGAGTGGGGAGGGGAAGAGGAAAGGTAAAGCATAAAGAAAACATTATATAATAATTTTATTACATTTTAAAGGAATAGCAAGTCATACATAGTAGATTTGAAGTTACATGAGCAATCATCTTTTTGTCCTTTTATAGAAATAACTGTTTTATTCTATAAATTAAAATTTAAAAGTCAAAAGACAAGTAGAATGATTGAAGAGGAAGACAAGAAAATCATGATACTGTAACAGTAAAGATGTTTTGAGAGTCTTCAGTTGGAAAAATAAAGCTTGAAAATGGAGATAAACAAAATCTATAAAATCATCCATTATATAACTAAACATAAAGCCAGATTTCATTTAGTAAATCCTGAAATACAGGGAGACATTTGAATGAGGTAATAAGACTTACAAAAGGATGACTTCACATGGAGTATCATTACCCACAAGAGGTAGTATAGGGATCTTTATCAATGGATTCCAAAAAAATTGAACAATTACATAAGTGGAATAGTCATAAATGTTTGCTAAGAGAATTTGCTATGCAATCAACCTTGAAGATTGACATCAGAGAATACAACCTTGTACTCTCACCTTAGTTCTTTTGGTGTGTCTTTTGACAAGAGACCAGAAAGTTAAATGAACCATAACAGCAGTAGAAAAATTCCTATATTCCCTATTCCCATGATGGAAAGTGGATGATATAGATTGAAAGTTAGCACATTTCTCTCAGTATGTGATTGAATGAATATGTCACTGCTATTATATTTCATCACCCATCTGTGTTTTGCCTTCTGGCTTTGAATCTGTAAGTTTTTTTTATAAATCAGAATAAACCTACTCTCTTTCAAAAGAGAAAGGGAGAAAAAAAGCTAGAAAGAAACATCAAAACTATTATTAGTTCACTATAAACCAATGTCAAATAAAGTAGTTACCTAGCAACATCACAGTAATTCTCAGTTGAAAACTTAGTTGTCTCTTTAATATTTTCATATTTGAAAGAAACATTGTTTCCTACTGGAATCATGTTTTATGAAAGTATTTATCCACATGCAATTATTCTATTTTATTTCATAGAGAGTATTTCTTATATAAATGGGTGATTTAGAACTGAAACAAAGTTTGGTCTTTGCTTTCCTTGCAGGTTTACCAGCATTAGTAGTGGCCATTTCAGTAGGCTTCACCAGGACGAAAGGATATGGCACTGATCACTAGTAAGTCCATCCACAGTGATAAATCATATTTATAATTAAGTTAATTATCAAATAGGCCTCATCAGTGCTAGTTTCCCACTGCTAATGACTTACATTTTGTGCAATGAGTCATTAACAATTGCAGAAATTGCATCAGTGTAGAATTAAGGGGATATTAAATGCATGAACGTTATAGAATTAGAATTAGAGGGCTTTTTGGAATTCCACTTTCACTGTGATCATTTTATAATATCTTTATTGTGTCTACTTATTCTGTTTCTCATGGATGTTATTTTTCCATAAACATGTTAGAAGAGATAAGGGCATGACACTTTCTTTGTAGTTGACATAGGGTAACATCAATGAATGTTTAGAATTGAATAATTCTTGGCATTTGACTTCACTTCAAATGTCAATCTGACAGTTTACAGTGTCACTATGAAGACACCATAAGCATAAGCTTATGTTTTCACATTTGTCAAGTCAACCAAACTGTGGTAACTACATAAAATAGTAATATGGGGTTCAGTACATTTGCTTTGACTCACAAAGCCAACCCAAAAGTCATAAAATTGTTTATTAAATAATCCATATTTAAAAGTGTCTTCAAGTGATTAAATGTTTCTTGATTTATGTTTGAAGTGAATGTATGAGTATAGTGAGTATATGTATATATACATCCAACATGGGAGAGGAGAGGAAGATGCTTCAGAACTTCTCTGCAACCAAATCTAAAACTGTCCCTAACAGAAGAGTGGGATTTTCCTGAAGGATAATGGGGAAGCAACTTGAGTAAGAAGATTTGAAAGAGAGAGCAATATTTGGGAAGAAAGAGTAGCATACTATCATCCAGTTCCGAATACACTGCTGGAGAGCAGTACTTTTAGGGGATATGATGGACAATAGACATGGTCAGATCAGGAATTATAAGGATCATGGAATTATAAGGAAATGTTCAGAGCATTGGAATAGGAGCTATGGAAGATGGACATGAACACAGAAAGGAAGCAGCAGCTATTGCTCCTGTGAGTGTTTTGCAGGGCTATTGGAAGTGGAGGGTAGAAAATATAACTAAGCTGGAGAACTCTGTATTGGTTGTGTTGTGTTTTATAACAATGTGTGGGACAGGTCAGGTGCAAGATCCCCTTCCCAATTAATTAATCAGAGACATCATCAGGTACAAAGAGAAAGCTAGGATTTAATCCCTGCAGAGAGAGGCCCAGACACACCTGGGAGCTATCCCAACTCCCACCATGTGCTCTTGGAACCTGGCCAGCTTCTGGCTTGTCGAGGGTTTAAAAACAAAAAACTTGAATCTTCTCATTGGATAGACTAAAAGGATATAACCATCCTTGACCAATGGTCACCAATGCTGGCTGCCTCCCACAGGGTATGTCACTTCCTGCAACGTCCTGTATCTCCAGGTTCAAAGTTCATCCCTCCAGAGAGCAAATGACCTCCCAAGGTCCCAGTTCTAGAAATAGGGATCATGTGAGAAATGCTTCATCCAATCAGTCCCATTCAATAGGCCCAACACATTCTTTCTGTCTTATTTCCTACAATTGGCCATGTAATACCCATAGTCCCTAGTCCTTCTTCTTCCAGAGTAAACCAATATTTCTAAGGAAATGAGGAATAAAGAATTTCTGTTAGTTGGAAGTTTAAATGTGGATCTGTAATCCTGTTGGGTATTTCCATCATTCTCCCAAAAAGTTAGCTAAAGGCAATGTTGCCCCTCAAATCCCTTGCAAAGATTGTAGGGCAATTGGTTTAATACTGAAATATTATTCTCACTTTCATGTTAGGATTATGTTTTTGACTATAATAGACCCCGAGATGAAATTTCTAGATTCCATGGTAGTCTGCACCTAGGATTTGAAGATCTCTATAGTAATGTTAATGGGGGAAAATAGAGAATAAGCATAACATTCATGGTTAAAAAATAGCCTTTCTATATCCAGAAATTCTCATCCCTTATCTCATTCCATTCTATCCTCAAATCAATGTGTAAATTGTAGGATCATGAAATTTTACTCTGTAACTAATTCTTGGTATTTTTATATGGAGAACTTAAATTCATCTGCATATATTTTTATTCCTCTCTAATTTTAATAAAGATACAGAGAGAAGTGAAGAATGAGAAAAACAATTGATGGAAAACCAGTTTTAAAATACCAAATTCCATTGTTTAATTAAAAGCAAGCTCAAAGTGAAGAATCATTTGTTGACACATATGAGGGTATGATTTGGAAACCCTAGATATTCTTAGGGAGCTGAGTGCTTACAAAGTGTTCCTCAAGACAGGTCTATAGTAATCCATTTTAGTAGTTATTACAGTCTTTATTATTGTTTTAAAAAATTAAATTTAATTGAATATTAAGCATCCAGAATATGAGGAACCTAAAGCATAAGTCTTAATATATGTCCTCAAGGATGTTACAGATTAGGATAAATAGATTATTTCTTCAGTGGATCTATTATCTCATCATTACAGGTGCTCTCTCTGCTAATGTAGGCTATAACCCAATCATTACTCTTGATCTTAGGTGACTTTTATCTGTGATTTCAACTAAAAAACTTCAATGTTCAGTTGGGGGTAGGGGTAGAATTTGCTTAATGTTGTTCTGGGACCATTTCTTTAAGACTATATCTTAGCGTGACATGTATTCTGTTAAATCCATGGATGGGCTATCCATCTCTTATATTTGATTCTTGTTACATGACTGATCCACCTCCTTTTCTAGTCTAACATCTCATTGGTGATGCCTTATTCACTGTTTCTCCTGCTTAATTCTTTATTGATAATATGTTGAATCCTGTTTACTTCTACCAAGCTCTTCTCTGCTGTCTTTTGTAGTATCTGTAATTTCCATTCTTAGGAAAAAGGGAAGGTGAATGGAAGTAATATTTATATAACCCCTATTAAGTCTCAGGCACCTTGCTAAATGATTTTAAAATATCTTAATTAATCCTTACAACAAACCTGTGAGGTAGGTGTTATTGTCCCCATTTTATGATGGGGAAACTAAGGCAAAGAGAGGTTAATTGATTTGCCTAATCCCACATTGATAGTAAGTGTCTGAAGACAGATCTGAATTTTGTTCTTCCTGACTCCAGATTCAGCAGTCTATCCATTGCCCCATCCAGCAACTTCTAGAAGACTTGCTACTCAGCCACAGAGCATATGGGAAAATATAGATATTAAGAAGATAGGTTTTTGTTGCTGGGAACAGCTGGGGGTCATTAAAAACATTCTTCTCATTCAATCCTGCGCCTAAGATTTTGTTCATCTCCAGTTCCTATCCAAGCTGTATGTATTAATATCTCTATGAATATCTACCTAATTACATAACAAAGTCTAGAGCACTGGTATCAAACTTAAAAAGAAAAGAGGCCACAAATCCATATAGGAAGTCCCTACCAGCAATTATTGAAATTGTATGCATGCTTTATCTATTTTTTTTACTTTCTAAAATATTTTCTAATTACATTTTAATTTAGTTTAGGCTATCACATATGGGAGTATGATGGGCTGCCTATTTGACATTTCTGATCTGGAGCATAGTATTCTTCATTCATGTGCTTTTTCTTATGTAGATAATGAAACCAAATTATTTTGAATTTTTTTTATTTTGATAGTAGCTTTTTATTTATGCAAAGATAGTTGTCACCAGTCACCTTTGCAAAACCTTGTGTTCCAAATTTTCCTCCCTCTCTTCCCCCCATCCCTGTCTGCTAGGCAGCAAGTAATCCAATATAGGTTAAGCATGTGCAATTCCTCTAAACATATTTCCACATTTATCATATTACACAAGAAAAATCAGGTCAAAAGGGGAAGGGGGAATGGAAATAAAAAAAGCAAGAAAAAAAGTGGAAATACTATGTTTTGATCCACATTCAATCCCCATGCTCCTCTTTCTGGATCTCTTCTTATTTTGGGCCTTATTTTATTGAACAAATATTTTTGTTATAACATTTTTCAAGGAATCATGTTTTTAGTGTATTTGTAGAGGGAGATAATGTTGAAGGAGAGACCATAAAGCAACATTTTATTCCTGTGGAATTGAACTTAAGTGTCAACAAACAAATTTAGAAAGATCTTTTATTTTATAAACCTTTCAATCAGATGTGTGACTATGAAGGAGATATGTGTTATAGAATATTGTTTGTAAAAATTCTTTTTTTCCTTTTCCTTGCCTTTATAAAGTAGATTACTCAATGAAGGCATAAATTATTCTCACAAAAATTTTGGAGAGGGTCTTATGAATCAATAATTCATAGTTCAGAGATGCAAAGCTCAAATACATCTCAGAGACCATTGAGTCAAACTCCCTTATTTTATAAACAAAAAAGCTGAAGCCCAGGAAACTTATGACTTTCCCAAATCCACATGTCAAGTAAATGTCAGCTATTGATTGGTTGCCCTTTTCATAACAATAAAGGTTCATGATATTTTTTTCCAAATGTTTTCTCTTCTTGGCCTTTTTCCCCCTAAGAGACTACCTCTCCTTCTTTCTCCCAAGATGGAAGTACAATGGTCAGTTATGGGCCTGGTCCCAATTGTGACTTCAATCTGCTCCGTTTTTCTAAATTGGATTAATTCATCTTTTCTTAGGTAGCCCAGTATCCCTTTGCTTCAAGGGATTCACCATTTTGATATTTGTTAAGATACTTAATCAATATTAGTGCTACCGCAACTCAGAACTACCAACCTCAAGTGATTCACCAGTCTCAGTGACCCCTAGCAACAGAGACTAGCATCATTCATCATCACTCCTAGAATATTCTGTCTTCCTTTAAATAAAAGAATTTAAATTACTTTAAAATTGTATTATCTCTATCATAATTCTCCTTTGATACACTTTAGACTTCTTCATTTATCATATTGTGGACTATATTTGTTAGAGTCCAAATATAAGAGATTTGCCATTATTAAGAGAGAAAAGAAGTTGGTAAAGAAATGAGTAGAGGTCTTTTTTTAAACATCCTAAAGATGAGCTATAATAGTTATTTCTCTCACAAATATATCTGCAAAGTTAGTTTTCCATAATCTCTCTATTCTATGGGGTGAGATTATTTATGATTTTCTGTCATCCTTTTCTATAACATTTTTCACAAGGAATTTATTTTCTAAACTTGTATTTCTCACAGTTGCCATACTTCTCTACTTGGCATTAATCATTCACTAATTAAGGTAATTTTTAGACATCTAAATGTGATGATTGACTTAAACTACCTAAATTTCTATATATTATAGTGAAAGTTTAAATATTTGTTCTTTAATCCATTTGATATTTTTATACTAGTCAGTTATTTAAGTCACATGAGAGTTGCTTCAACTGAATTCCATGTTCTTCATTTTTATTTCTTTTTTCTTCTTGTTTGATTTTTGTTCTAACAAGCCTGCAAATTGGCCATATATAAGAAACTAATTCAGAAATTATTCTCATATAAATAAGAACCTACCATTTCTTTAAATATAATAATTTTCTTTTTTCTTTTCTTTTTTTTTATGAATATAGTATTTACCAAGTTCAGTTCCCCTTAATACTCTTTTTGAAGACACTATTTTTGTCCTAAAGCAAGGATCAGCAAACTACTTAATGATCTAAGAATGTTTTTTACATTCTTAAAAATGTAAAAAATATTCTTAGCTCTTTGTACAAAATCAGAGAGGAGGCTGGATTTGGGCTGTAATTTGTAGTTTGCCAAGACCTGCTCTATAGAAATAGGGCTATAAACTCCAAGTTTTACTTTCACTTCTTACACATGAACTACATTTTCCAACATTTTTCACTATCCTTCCTTATATTCACATTTATATATGAAGTCCTCTGTATTAAAAAGGACTTGTTTTAATTTAGATGATCTTGTTATAGTCTTCATATACCTTGCCTACTTCTTCATGCTCTACAATAGATTTAAGTACATAAGTTGCTGTTATTTTCCTGGTACTTTTCAGTTTTGTTTTGTTTTGTTTTGGATGCATGATAAAAGCATGGAGGAGGGCAGGGGATTGCATACTGAGAAGAAATTTTGGAATAAGCTATCATTCCCAAAGGGTAAAAACAAGCACCTTAAAAGATGGGAATGATGAGTTTCTCTCAGTAGTATGAAAAGTGTTCCTCAGGCAGCCTGTTCCTACCTATTCTAAATTATATATTCAACCAATGACTAGTAAGACAGGTCACATAGCAATTTCTCTAGGTAATAGGAGATTGTATGTATTGTATGTATTTCCTTATATGTTTTTTCATGGATCTACCCATGTAAATGTATAGCTCTTTCCAAATGCCAAAATTGAAATAAACACAGCTACATTTATTTTCATTCAAAATCTAAAAATTTAGTGAATTTTCTTAGTATTCTGCAGATATAGAGGCAAGTAATGCATGCAAAATGTAGAATATGCATCTCTTTGAAATTGTTGCTTTTAAACAAATTTCTTCCAATATACTGAAGGCCTTCAGGAAAAGCAGGTAAATGGCATGTCTGAAATTTTAAGACTAGCTGTCTTTGCTTAAAAAAAAATTGAAAATTCTGATAGTGGATGGCAAATAGTATTTTTTATCCACAATAAATTTTCATTTCAGAGCTGAAAATAAATATAAGAAATCTCACTGCAATGGTAATTTTTCCTAAAAGTTATAAGTACTTGAAAATAAGTTGTGGTTTTTTTTATACTGAAAATTCCTTTCCAGTGAGAACAATCCAAAACATGGAATGCTATAATTCTAGACTTTTCCCCCTTATATGTAATTTTATATGTTTTTCCATAGTTTTAGAATGCCAAAGAGAAATCGGTAAGCCAAATTGGTTTTATCACGCTTCAATTGTTTAATACTCATCACTAATTTTTGTTAGTTCTTATCTAATATTCTTTCCAGCTGCTGGCTATCTCTTGAAGGAGGGCTACTCTATGCTTTTGTTGGTCCTGCTGCTGCTGTTGTCCTGGTAAACATTAAAATCATCTTATATTTTTTTCTCTAAGCAGAGAATTTATAGCAATTAATTCGATTATTTCACTAGTCATTGAGTAGTGTATAGAAATCTTAGTATCCCATGCATTGTTATATTGATTTTATTTGACTTCATAATGTTCTATAGGAAGTACATTACTATTCTGAAATCTCATTTTGAGTTTCAGGTAGTGGGAGGAAAGTGTTATAATGTTTGGGCTTTCATTTATACTGCACAATTACGATTGTGTAGAAGAATATCTTAAAATCTTTGCCCTTTAACACACAACATTTCAGGAATATGATTCCTGTCAGGAATATCTCATAAAGGTCCCTATTTCTCAAGAATAACAAAAATATAACCAAAACAAACCTCTATGAAATACACAAAGGCAGTGTGTGTATGTGTGTGTGTGTTTCCTTTTTTGGAAACCCAGAAGCAATTTCTTCATAACTTTAACTATAAAACATCACTCAAAAATGAACATTAATTCTGCTAATAATTTCCTTTGTCTTTCTTAATGAGGACATCTCATTTTATTGATATCAAATCTCTTTCCCCTCAATAAATCTGGAAAGTGAGCAAGAGGAAAGTGAGGGGAGTAATCTGAATTAAATCCAGAGATCCCCATCTCTGTGCAATTAGCTTTCTAATTGGAAAATTGTTCCTTGGTTTTTTTTAAATGGAAGCAAATGGCACAGTTTCCTAAGCATTACAAATGTATAACTTTCCTTTTTTTTGAAGTTTGGTCTTTTCTGACTTTAAACATTTTCAATATAATAAGAAGCTAATGCTACGCAAAAGTTATAAGTGAAATAAAATCCAGGCATAGGGTTAGATAAGCACCTATTAGAAATGTTTTTATCTGCTGCGTTGAATACTGATTCAGTAGGTAGGATCATTTCCCTAAGCTATTATGTTACTGTTTCACTAACCCTAAAATAAAAATTATTGTGTGTGAAAGAAACACTGTTTATTAGTCTTTAAGGTAACAATCTTTCCCTGTCTATTTGCTATTATAATGGACTTTGTGACACACAATATTTCTCCTACTTTCAACAATAAGTCAGAAGATAAATATCTCTTTCCTTGATTAAATGGTAACCTGGAAGTTGGCAAGGTTTTTTTTATGAGGAAAGGGATTTATACCCACTAAAAGTGGTATGGTTCTTCTTTATAGCATCAGTTAAACAGTCAAATTATAAAACTCACATGGCTTGAGTGAATTAGCAGATTTAACTACTTTGTGTTAAAATCTGCAATCATTTTATAAACCAAAAAGGGAAAAAAATTCTTGAAATTCCAATATGTGGTTTGATCCTTTATAACAGATGATTTTGTTGCCCCATTTATAAATAATCTCTTGGGCAAGAAGGTCAAAAAAGAGAAGGAAGGGAAAAAAAGCAAAAATATTTTTATATTCAGTAATTAAGTCCTATGACTTACATTTATTTTCTTAAGAATTTTTGGTAAGTTCCTTTTTTTTTTTTGGCCAAATCCTGAGTTATTATAAATAGTTATAGTCACAGATATTTCATTCTGCTTTTACATTTTCATTGGAGGAAGAAAATCTCATATGATCACATCTCAGCTAAAATATCTAAAATTTTTTTCAATAAAAGAGGAACATTAAAAAGAAATTTTGAAGAATGTTTAAAAAGTGCATATGGTAAAAAATGGTGCTTTGTTAGCCATCTTGAAAATTAATTTCTTAAAAGATCCCAGTTATCTACTGCAGATTTATCCTTTGGGTTAATAAGGCCTGACTTGTACCATGAAATGTCATCCTTTGAAGTTTGATAGAAACTTTTTCTCTTCCATGAGGATCCTGGGCTTTTTGACCTCAAAGTCTAAAACAGTGACTCAGGTCTAGTATTTGCCTCATATGCCAAATCCTCACGATATATATAGCCAGGTTATTAAAGGTATATGTAAAATGAGAACAGCCTCCTATAACCAAATTGACTTTATAGTTTTTGGACCACCTGGGGATAGAAAAAAGGGAGAATATTAGATTTACTTGATAATGTTTTAAGGAGAGTTAAGGAGTTTGGGAGGAGGGTTGTTAAAAAATTGTCTTGTGTAGCTATTGCAAAAGATGAAAGCTAAATTTACTTACAAATTGTTAAAGTAACAATCTAGTATTAAAATTATCAAGTATTACAAGGTATACTTATCTGGAAACTACTTTAAACAGTATTGTTAGTGTTGTTATTATCATTAGGAATAAATAAGCTAAACCACATTGACATATTTGTAAATATTTAATTAATTAAAGATAAATTTCAAGCATAATGGATGTTACTAGTTTCCTTTCACTACCATCGAAAAGTCAACTGTTATTTCTGTTTGACAGGTCAACATGGTGATTGGCATTTTGGTATTTAATAAACTTGTTTCCAGAGATGGGATCCTAGATAAAAAGCTCAAACACAGAGCCGGGTAAGCTGCAATTGGTAGATTATGAAGATTCTTTACTAGTCAATATCATCTTTTCAGTTCCAGTTACTCATCAAATGCATTTGATTGTGCTTTGGATTTTGTTCTCCATGTACTGATGTGTTTGGTAGATTCCATTCATTTCAAAAGTTGCAGTTGTACTATCCTCAGGGAATGTGGCCAAAAATATCCAATCATAATAAAACACAAACTAAAGTATTAAGTTAATTTTTAAAGATGCTGATTTTGGCCTTAATCACCAAAAACATTAAAACATTAAAACTATGAAGATATGTTCCTAAGTGAGACATATATTCCTCAGATGCCCTTGTTCCTGTTGGCTAAAAATGAGAAAAAATAGCAGAGTTCAAAAACAAAAACAGAAACAGCTTATGGTTTACAGAATGAAATGCCTGCCAAGTGACTGAAAGAGTTTTATGTTTCCTTCAAAGATTTACCTTTGACTTTATGTTAAAGTCTAGTTCTTCACATATAATGATACCTTGTCAAATAGCATTCTTGTTCTGGATTTGTCTTCTTTGCAGTACTTGTGACTACACCCTGCCAAAATGAGCTATTCAGAGTTTTTACATTCACATTTCATCTGCTTATAAAATTGTTAAAAGCATTTCTTTGAATTAATTTTACTGTTATTGTATTACCACTGTACCTAATGACTTAATGAAGACATTTCATATGCAGATTGATGTCAGCTTTCTAGGGTTACATTGTCATCCCTTGTAAGCTAGTAGAAATGTGAATGAAACATTAACTCTCTAGTTTTCCCTTTGTATCTATACATATATTTTATACTTTTCATTTTCACCTACTCTTTCTCTCTCCATTAGAAAGTAATTGCAGTGTAATTCAGAACTTACTCTGCAATTTTTCTCTTTTATTTCATAACCTAGAAGCTATATCTGATAAGCTATCTAGTGCTATTTAACATTCATAGCATTTTATCACCTAGTGGTAAGAATTTTTTCCTTCAAAGCAATATTATCTTTGTGAAGATCTTCATGACAAAATAGATTATTCTACATGCATTTTATTTTGCTAGTATGGGATTAATTGCTTTTGAGATCAATTTAAGATCATTCCTGCCATATCTATAGTTCTGTTTTAGGAAAATTAAAAATGTTATTCTTAATAGTTGAGTGAATGCAACTTTCCACTTAGTGTTCATACATTATTCACCCTTAAAAATAATAGTTTGAATAACCTTATACGGAGTATACACATAGACAACCTACTTCTTGATAACTCAAAAAAATCTTGAAAAAACTAATTTCCATTCCCATTGTTTCCTACACTCTGAAATTTCATTCTGGACTCCAAAATAAATAAAAGCATGTAAATGCACATGCAAACACGTCTATACATGCATATATTCACATGTTATGTCATTGTTTTAAAGCACATGTTTTTAAAAAGAAAATTATATCAGCAAATAACTATCAGTTAATTAAGGAATTAGAATTCTATTTATGCTTCTTTTGTGAAAGAAAATGATTTATTACCTAAATAAATACTTACTGAGTGTTTTGGGAGCAATTTTAACTTGCAAATATATGAAATTCCAAAATACTTATAGAATTCAATCCTATATCTTTTCATGAATACTAATTTCTTCAATGAAAAGTAAAAGAATTTTAAGATGAAGAATAGAAAGTAAAAATAAAAAAGACTCTAATTGATAAAGTTGCTACATGGTCTTCTTGACTACAGCAATGAACCACTATTTTGCCTCTAGTCATAACACATATTAGAGTTCAAATGCTTTTTTTGAAATTGTTTTTATCAGTCATATCATAATCTATATGAAATTGTTACCCCTTCAAAATTGTCATCATGAAAATAAGATAAAAATTGTATCAAAAATAAATGACAAAGATATTAAGTCTATATGTTAGAGATGGAGTTGTAAAATATACATAGTCAAACCATATAATTCAGTTAAACAAAATATCCATGTTCTTTTATATAGAAAGCTATCTAATTTATGAAATAGATTTTTATAGTGTGATTCACAATCAATACATAATGCTGCCTACAAAGGGCATTGTCTTTGCAAGGAAAACTTAATTTAAAAAAAAAATTATGAATTATACTACATATATCTGTATTAGAAAAAGTTTTTCCCTTTCCATTTTCCTTCTACCTTTTTATCCACAACCTCAGATGGTATTTATTGTTGAATAAAAAATGTAATGGCCAGAAAATATCTACCAGTCTCATAAAATAACTGAATATATGGTAGAGTAGCATAAAAGAAAACTTCTATAAATGTCAATTCTATATAAAATAGAATAGCAATAATTTTCTTTAAATATTAATGAGGACAATCAAATAACAAAAATAGAATGATAGAATCACATGTGTACTTCCAAATTTCAAAAAGAAAAATCCATTGATGCTACCTTTTCCTTTTCATGGAAGCTCCTTTAAAGCAGCAGTTTTACCTTAGCTACCTAAAGGAAAAGAAGTTGGCTATGCCATACAGTGGAGAGAGCACTTGAATCAGGATTATATGAGTTCACATCTGCCCTCAGACATTTTATCAGCTATATGACCTTAGACAAGGCACTAAAAGTCAATTAGCCTCAGATTTTTCTTCTATTAAGAGTAAATGATAATAACAGGTGCTTCACAGGGTCATTGTGAAGATCAAATGAGATAACAATGTAATATCCTTTGAAAATATTAAAATGTGCTAAATTAAGATTAGTTGCTATTGGCATTTTTATTGTTAGGCTAATTTATAGTCAGAAGAGTGAATTATATATGAGAAATCCATTGAAACTTTTCCAGAATGAAGAGGTTAGATTCATCTCCAGAAAGCAACACTTTGATGCATCTGGCATGACATTTTGATGGAACAATTTTCATTATTTTCACTCTTGAAAAATGATTGATGGTCAAGGCACTGAAGCCTATAGAGAATAGGAAATAACATTTGAAAAGGGGTAATTGATACAGAAGGATGTCAAAACAAAGTTCTCCTTATATCTGATGAGGTAGGTGAGATTGGCAAAGATTCATCTTATTCCAGTGGCTCTCTGGAAAATAGCTATTATTTAAGCACTAGGGAAGTCCTAAATTTGGGAAATTTAAGCCTTACTAATCAGAAACTTTCATTTTGCAAAGCAAAAAATTACTAAAATAATATGTCACAAAAGAGTTGTTTACTGTTCAATTAAAAAAAAAAAAAACTTGTTGCCCTCACATTTTACAGTATTTAATAGCCACTGTATGTTGTTTTCTTCTGTGTTTATAAGTAATTGTGATATATGTAGTAGTTTTTTCCTCAGAAATTGGGAGACAGCTAAGATAGCACAATGGATAGAATACTGGCCCTGGAATCATGAGAACAAATTCAAGCCCCTCTTCAGACACTTAACACTTCCTAGCTGTGTGAGCCTGAGCAAATTACTTAACCACAATTGCCTCCCCAAACAAAAGGTCTTTGGATTATAGATTTAGGAAAAATTTAGAGGACATCTGATCTAACCCCTTAATTTTTATAGATGTGAGTGGAGCAGAGAGGATGGGGCCCTTTCCCAAAGACACCCAAGCAATAGCAAGTGACAAAAGAAGAATCAGAACACAAGTCCTTAGACTCCTAATCCATTGTTTTTCCATTGCAACTGGTTATCAACTTTGAGCCAATTGTATCACAATAAAAATTTTTATCCCTTTTTTTAAAGGCAAATGTTTTGAAGCTTAAAAGGAGATATATAAGTTGTAAGAGAATCTATCATTAAACTCCCTTCTTTCCCATTTCACTCAAAGAATCAGGATTAGAATTAGAATGTTGAAATGTCTCAAACCATTATATACAGCATTGCTCTGGATCATCCTTGATTTAAGACAAAGTTGAATCATAGATTTAGAGCCTGAGGGAAGCAAAAAGTAGCATCAGGGTCCTCTAATTCCAAATCCAGTGCTCTTTCCATTCTACAATATTGTTTAGTTAATACATATTTTTATACTTTTATGTAATTATATTGCATATATATCAAATACCTCCAAGTTCTTCACAACCTATTGCCAATTTTATTTCTAGCAAAAAAAAAATGAAATTAGTCTAAGATAGTCTTAAAAGTTTCTTTTAGGGAAAAATAAAAATTGATTAGCCCCCACTAATCATTTAATTAATTAATTAATTAATCATTGCCCCCATTAATATTTCTTTTTAGAGATGCCAGCATAGAAATATACCTTTGTATTATTGGCACAAGGAAAAATGAGGTTTCAATTAAATTATCTTTTATTATAGCAAGCTAAGAAACTTATGCCATGCTTTTAAAATTAACATTTGGTAACCTTTGGCCATTTGCCATGATTTGAAAGTCTATAGATAAATTAGTTTTACAAAGAGGAAAAGGTTAGTGTATACTTTCAGCCATGAAAAGATGTTTCCTATGAGACAATAGAAAGACAAATGTAGTATCCTTGTCGTAAGGATTCTAGTGTAGAGACAGATTTTCATTAGCAATCTTTTGTCTCTTTAAAAGCTGAAACAAGCAAAAAGCCTAAGTCCAACTGAGAAAATCTAGACCATTGCTACAAAAATATATGAGGCATTGTGTCAGGGTTTTCATGAAGCAAATTACATAAGGATATATTGCCCTTTTTTGATGAATGAAGAGAAAGAAATGGGATATTCCCTTTGGAATAGCATGGTAATGCAAGTGATTCAAGGTCAGTCTATGTTTTCCACTATCACATAAAACTTTTTACATATAGGAACTACTTTCATTCCTTTTTATAAAAATTTGGAAATCCCTATTTTTACCCATATTTTTGTTTTGAATTAATTTATTTTCCACATTTTAAAAATATATATTCCAAAATAGAGGGAGAACTAACTTACTATAATATAACAAAGATATATATATATATATATATATGTATATATGTATATGTATATATATAACCAAGCTAGATAATTTCTTTACAATTAAAAAACATTAAGAAAATTTGTTTCATTTATTATCTTAATTTAAAATTAAAAGACAAAAAATAACATATAAAATCATTTGGAAATACTTTGGTTCAAAGCTTTCTTCTTGGATTTAACATGACAGTATTTTATCATAATATCTAAAGGTGTATGTTTATTAACAGTATTTATGTAACATTTTCTTTGTGTTATGGAGTTGATCACATGATGAAATGGATTGTAAATTAGTTAAATTCTAAGCCAATCTGAAAAAACCCACAAAAATCTTAGCTATCTAACTAGAGTTTTCAACAAAATGTTCAGAAATTAATATTTTGAACTTAATGCTTATCCACTGTGTTTTATTAAAGCAAAAGAATTTATCATCTTTTTTTTATTCCCAACTAATAAATTCATTGTATTTCATACATTTCAGCCTCTATATTCAGACCATCACAAAACTTGAACAAAAATTTAAACTTAAAGGAAATTTTAACATACAAGCCCATTGTGGAAAGAGAAGTAAATAGTACTTTAAGAAAGGATTGGAAATTTGTTTGCAAACTTCTGCTTATTTTAATGACTTTTAAGACCATCAATATTTTTCATCTCATAAAGGTATCCACAAATGGTTCTTTCTCAAGTAAATGTGAATACCTCTCTTAAAAACAGAAGCACTGGTCTGAATAAAGGGATTTCATTGTGTGTCTATACTAGCACATGCTTATGTTTAGCTTAGTGTATTCAGCGACTTTGATCATTAGGCACAAGGGCCATTAATAGTGTAAATAATGAAAATATGCTTTGCATGGAATGAAGGCCCAGAGTGTTAAAAGTTATTTTTTTTAATGTGTAGTACAAATGCAGCTTTACAACAGCCTAGCACATTTCATTCATCTTTGATAAGTACTCTTATTTTTCTGCATGAAATCGTATTTAAAAGCTAACTTGCAGTAGCAACGTTTTTTTTGGTGAAAATTCAATATTTTGTTCTTTTTGTGGGTGTTCTGTTTGTTTGCAGTCAGATGAGTGAGCCTCATAGCGGTTTGACGCTCAAATGTGCCAAGTGTGGAGTAGTTTCAACAACAGCTTTGTCAGCCACCACCGCCAGTAATGCCATGTTAGTCCTAATCATTTACATCTTCTTGTTACAAATCTTATACAGTGCATGTGAAAAATGCTATGATGAAAATTGTGTTTGCTAATATTTTAGCTCTGAACATGCTTAAATATTTATAACTGGCAACAGCCTTTATAACTACCATGGGATATTATGTATAGAAAATAAAATATTAAAATGTTATAAACTTTGTGGTTTCCATGTTAATGGTCTTGTTGCCATCTGTAAAGGTGCCTGGTTTAGCGGTGGGTTTGGTTTCTACGATGGGACTGGTCCACAGCATTATGTCATAAGGTTTTTTCTGTCTCTGAATAGGGCATCTCTTTGGAGCTCCTGTGTCGTGTTGCCTCTCCTGGCTCTGACATGGATGTCTGCTGTTCTGGCCATGACAGACAAAAGGTCTATCCTCTTTCAGATACTTTTTGCAGTATTTGATTCATTGCAAGGCTTTGTTATTGTCATGGTCCACTGCATCCTTCGAAGAGAGGTAAGTAGTTGTATCTTAGGGAAAAGAAAAATGGATTGGAAAGGAGTTGGAGTTCCTAACATGTGTGATCTTTCATTTTTTGATATCAAGTTCTTTAGAGTAAAACCAGTTATCCAGAGAACCAGGCACCCAGAAACCCAAAGCAGAAATCAGGATTTAAGAAATGATTAAAAAGGACTACTCCAGCTCAGAAAGAGAGTATCAAATAGACGGGGTCTACCTACAGGAAAGAGTAACCTCCAGGAATCAGGAGATAGGGATAAAAGAATAAGAAACCAAATTGAAAGATCAGTATATCTGCACAGGAGAATGGTGAATGAAAAGTCAAGGGGGTACAGTTGGATTAAGGTAACAAAGGAAATGCAAACTCCTCATCTGTTTAAATAGGGCTTCCAAAGACAGTTCATACCTTGTACTCTAATATGTATTTAAAATGATTTCATTTTAAACAGAGAAGTGTTAAAGATTAATGCATTCTCAGCTCTTTATTAAATTGTAGAAAAGATTACTAGTGTATAAAAGAGGTTACTAGTTTTGATATAGATGTTTGTACTTAGCAAAAAAAAAAAAAAAAAAAAGCATTTCAGCTTGATTGGCAGTAATTGTGCATGGTAGCTGGGGAATCTAAGATGACAGAACTCCTTCACGTAATGTTTGAAGTTTATTACCAGGAGTGAGTGAAGAAACAAGCTACAAGCTATCCTTCACCATCACAGCTGCTGAACTTCACCAGATGTCCCTAGAAGTGTGATTTATTTCAGACTTGATTTGTTTAGTGATAAAACATTATTTTCCAACCTGTGTGAAAAGAGTCTGATAGCCTACAAACACTGACACAATATTTAGAAGGTTACTTCATGAGTCATTTTAATGTTTTCCCTGAGAACCCATAAGACTTGGTCTCATGTTGGGAATTTAAAGAGATTATTCTACTTTGTTGTATAATAGCCTTTATCTTGTCCATTAAACATTTAAATTCATGCATATACCTACATGCACACATACATGGTGTCCCATAAATAAAACTATTAGCCCTTACCCATATAGCCTTTGAGGATACTTCTAGCCCCCTAAGTAGTTTACAGATATCAACTTCTATGTATATTTATTGCCTGTTAGGGAATATTGCCTTCTAGGCCTGTATGACACCAGGCAATAGATTCAAATTGAATATTATTGTTATTCTTACCAAAGAATAACATCTTAAAGATGAGGGTGGTGATAAGTATTTGATTCATTGCAAGGATTTGTTATTGTCATGGTCCACTGCATCCTTCGATTTTACTTTTACTGGCATTTAGAAAATGTAAGGATTTCAAAATATCCTTTGCCTATCATCTTGTTTGAACTTCATATAAACCCTACAGGATTCTACTACTTCATTTTACAAATTAGGAAACCAGGACTCAAAAAAATTGACTATCACAAACCTAATAGAAGTAAAACTTCTTCTCAAGACTCCCCCAACTTCAAATCTAGCACTCTTTCCACTCTTCCATACTGCTTTTTTCTAGACTTTGGATGATAATTATTTAATGATTTAATTCAGACCAGCATGAATTTATTAGGAATCTCCCAGATTCCAGTTTCTGTGCTGGAAGTTGACAGTAAATTTGATATAAGAGAATTCAGATTTCAGTACTGGCTGTGACATTTCTAACTTTGTGGCCTAGAGTCTCATTTCTTTGAGTCTCAGTTTGTTCAGGTAGTAAGATAAGTGGATTGACACCTTCAACTCTAAAGCAAAGGATCCTAGAAAGACAAAAATGAAATTCAAAGTTCTGTTCTATTTTAACTATATTAACCTTGATGTTTTGCTATGTTTAGTATTGTAATTAGTATTTAGAAACAATGAAAAATCTTGCTAACTCCCTGACTCTCTAGGACATTTTTCATAGATGAAAAAGAGGTTTATGTATCTTACCTATAATTTTAATACTTTCTAAATATAATAAACATTTGAATATTTGTTGGTGTATCCTGAATTGTAACCTTCAGGTGCAATAGTAGAAAGAAAGGGTTCATTTCTAAGTAATCTGCTTTCTTTTCTTGAAAGATATTTCAATCTTTCTAATTGCCTTGCTGATATTACATAGCCTTAACTTATTTTTGATAGTTGAGTATCACTATAAAGTTATTTCAACTGTTTTCATTTAAATGGAATAATAATTTATCTCAAGCAGGAATCATCCTCAGTTTTCTTACAAGAATAGTAACTTTATCAGATACCTGATTAAACTGTAATTAATTCAAATCATTTGGTGGCAGCTAGGTGGTATAGTGAATAGAGTTCCAGACCTGAAGTCAGGATGATTCATCTTCCTAAATTCAAATCTGATCTCAGACAACTACTAGCTCTATGACCCTGGGCAAATTACCTACTCCTATTTGCCTTGGTTTCTTATCTGTAAAAATGCTAGAGCAGGAAATAGTAACTCATTTCAGTGTCTCTTCCAAGAAAATGGGGTCATAAAGAGTCAGACCCAACTGAAATGACTGACAACAATAACCAATTCAACTCATTTACTAAAAGTATTTCTTCTCTCTTTGATATTCTGTAAATATCTCTTCTGTATTAATGGAAAATAAAGCAGGAATGGTCTATTACCTATAATAACTTTTAAAATGAGTTGAAATTGATAGAATTTATGACTGAAAACTCTTTATAAAACATGAATGTAAAACTTCCTTCAGTCACAACACTAAAATAACAAAGCATACTTTTATTACTCATGTAACATCTTCTTGAAAATACTACTACTTCTCTATATCAAAAATCTTCATTTCAATTAAAGTTGAATCTATGTCAAAATCCATATAAGTAGATTTTGTTATTTAAGGAGTAAAGGACTATTACCAATGATGGATTAAAATTTGATTTCCAGTTGTAAGTGATCTTCCCTCTCACTTAAAAATTTTGGTATTTACTTTGAATATAGTCTATATTTACTTCTCAATCAATTAGTATTTAATTACTTATTAGGCATCAGGAGTTCAGGACAAAGAATGGCAAAATTTCTTCTCATAAGTGGTCAGCATGTATTTGTTAAGTGTCTATTATGCCAGGCCCTAAGGGTACAAAGAAATCTAAAAATGGTCTCTGCCCTCTATGAGTTCACAAGGAAAAACAGCATGTAAAAAGAGCTTAATTTGACAAGACAAAAGAGTTCACATATGCATAAATATACCTAAATATAAAGCAAATAAGTACAAATATATTTAAAGTAGTTAAATTCGAGGTGGTGTGAGAAGGAAAATACTAACAATTGCAATCAAGGAAAGCTTCAGTCTGCTAATATATATTAAAGACTATTTTCATCCTAAGCAACATCATTTGTTCACTCTGTGCTTAGGTTATTATTCAGAGCTAATAGAATAGATACATCTTTCTATAACAAGACATTTCCCCCAAACACAAATTCCACAAACATTATAACTAAAGACAAATGGACAGCCTTGCTATATGGTTCTTCTCTACAATAATCAAACTTTAATCCTAGGAGATCCCAGAGACAAGTATATTTCCAATAATTACTGATTTCCCTTTCATAGAATTTCTTTTCTTCTGTGACTCAAAAGATATGCTATTATTTCAGGGTAATCCCTTTAAATGTTTCTAACAATTTATATAAACACTGTACCATATATTTGTTTTAAATGGAGATAGATTTGGGATAAGAAATGTATGAGCAAAAATGATTTCCAGTTTCATTATATTTTTGAGTTATATTGTAAAAATTGCCAATATACTATCTCTTTAATAATCCTTTTTAGTATGTTTCTTTATTTTTTCCTTTATTTTATGCACATTAACTTTTCTAGTTTTCCTATAAAGAAAGTAGGTGTTTATGTAGGAGGAACATAGCTTATAGTATAAAAGAGAGAAAAGAAAATGAAATACTCTAATGCTACATTTTAATAGAGATGCTATGAGTAAGGCATAATTTCTTTGAGAGATAGCCATGGTTTCAGAAATATGCAGCCTAGAATCGTTTGCAATTAAGAGAAAGAGATAAAGGAAGGATGTATCAATGATTATGTCTTTGGCAGTCTAGTGTTTACATGACAATTTTCTTTAAGGTATAATAATTATAATAATTCACATTTTTGGAATCAACAAAACTGGATTCAAATCAAGGTTTTGTCACTGTCTTTGCCTACCTCAGCTACTAAAGTAATCATTTTGGACTTCAGTTTCTTACTACAAAATCTGGGGACTGATAGCTTAGGAAAATGGAAATTCTATAGGTGAGCTTATAGGATAGAGGGTAAGGCTCAAGAGATCAGGAAACAGTGTGTAGTGCAGGGCCCATGTAAAAGCTGAAAGACCATAGGATGCAGTGACAGAGCAAATGATAAGACCTAGTAGTTCTGCTACCTTTCATCTGATCTAAGCCTTTGAACAGTCAAGTTGCCTAGAATATCTTGGCAGCACAGAATTGAGAAAACAAGAAAGAAAACCAGAATTAAAGAACTATGTTTGGAATCAGCTGACCTGGGTTGATATTCCCATTTTCCCACTTAATACCTGTATTACTTACTTTTCCCATCTGTAAAAATAGGTTAGCTAGATAACTTTTAAGGTCTCTCCTCACTCAATATCAGTGATCCTATGAACTCCCTCACACTGCAACTTTCATGAAGTTATTTTTTAATCATTTACCTTAGAAGGCATTTTCTCAACATAATTATGCCTTATCACTTTGCTTTGCTAAAATTATAACTGGTTCTTTGTTTTGTATATTTATAAATTATCTAATTCATGCACTTTAGGGGGAAAAGGTGTAAGTGATATTTGTGAGGAAGGGAGAAACGGGTCTAAAAATGGAAAAAAAAAAACTTCATTAACACCCCAAATCATTATAATTTTACTATACTTTCAATTGTTCATCTTAAATCTTTGTTGTTGTTAATTTGTATTAAATGAAATAACCCTGGAATTCCTAGGAGAAATGCACACATTTTCTTATTTTTCTTCACATTTATTAATTAGAAGCCATTAAGATTAATCATGTATTCTACATATCCTATTTACTTCCCCTGCTTCTAAATTGCTAGGGGAAAACAAGCCAGAGGAGAGTTATGAGTGGTAACCGTTGCTAGGAAACACCTTCCTTGGTAGCCGCACGTTCAGCACATCCATCTCTCTCCCTGTGCCTGGCTCAGAGACAATCTTGCAGTTTGATTGCAAAAGGGGGAAGGAAAATAAGATTGTGATACAGACTAAACCATTGTAAAGTCCTTTTTACTAAATGAAAGGCAGAAGGAAAGTGAATGCTTAGGTAGATACTTTCATAATTTCCAAGTGAGAGTTCTTTTGGTAGTCCTGCTATTAAATACAATGGCATATCAGGTTCAGGGACTTTTTGCATCATTGTAAGACATTATAAAAAAGCTAAGAATGCATCAGAGCAAAATTTTATATTTGTAGATAGATGTATGTACATATAATTGTATACACATATACTATCAATCAATTGATTTAGTACTTTCTGAAAGTCAGGCACTGTAATAGGTACTAAGCATATAAAAAAGAAGCATTCCTTGCCCTCAAGGAGCTCACAGTATAACAGGGGAGACAACACACACATAGGGAACAGAAAGGACTAGTAAATAGCTAGAAAGGCCTGACAATAGTAGACATCCAAACATATATTGTTTATTGACAATATGGCACACATCATAGATAGAGGGATAGCTATGGAGTCAGTATTCAAGTTCTGCCTCTGATATATAATGGCTAGGTGATAATAGTCATGTTCCTTAATGGTTTAAAATGACAAACAGTTCTCTGAGCCTCTAAATTACAGATATTTCTGATCACCATCAGTGAAAGAAATACTAGAAGTCTATAGCTTTGATTAAATCATAGGTGCAGATCATTCTACCCCAAACTCAAAAATACATTAGACTGTGAGCTTCTTAGGTTTTTTGGTTTTGTTTTGATTTTTTTTTAACCTTTCTATGAATCACCAGAAGGTACAGTGTCTGGCACATAGTAAATATTTACTAAAAGCCTTGTTGATTTGACCTGAACATTTCCAATCACACACAGCTTTATTCTTTGCTGTTTGGTGTCACTAATATCATCAGCAATATCTAATATTGCTCATGGCATGAGAATGTGTCTTAAGTAAACAAACAAAAGAAACAATGCCCTTGTCTATGTTTCAGATACAGTGTTTCAGAAGTTTTGTTGCAATTTTAAGCTAATGTCCCAAAAGCCTTGATATAATAGTAATCTATTAAAAGGTTATTAATAGCTTAAAAATATAGTTATAAAAGCTAAAAAGTGTACTAAGAAATTTTGAGACACACTGTATAGAACCAACCTGCCCAATCAATCAATAAACAATTTTGGGGGGAAAATTATGTGTGTGTGTGTGTGTGTGTGTGTGTGTGTGTGTGTGTGTGTGTGTATAAGAGATTAGATAATTCCATAAAGAGTTGCATGAATCTAGAATCCTAGATTTTTGTAGAATATAGAGCAATGATACTTATGCAGAGATCTTTGAAGAGCTCAAAGATGAACTATAGTATTTTTCCATCACGTGCAAAGAAGTGTAGATTTTGGAATCTTTGAATTTTTTGTGGATCGGTTGATACAAAGTGAAGACAAAGATAGGAGATGACTTCTGGGATGATTTAGATCTTTAAATAGAACAAAAAAGGTCTTTTAATCAGCAAATGGAACACAGGAAATTGGGTAAAGTTAAAATATGAGATAATCAGGAACTCCTAAAAAATGTACACTAAAAGATAAAAGATGATTCTTTAATGGAAAATAAGGGGAAGAGAGGAACCAAAGTCCTCAAAAGAAAGGTATGTCACAAAGAACAGCAGAACAATGCTTGGAAATAATTGGCTTCAAAGCACCCATTTAGACATAATAGAGAAGATGATGGAAGAGCAGGAAAAAAATATTGAAGTAGTTCAATTACAATATGACTGGGTCTTTGACTGGCCAAATGGTAAAATAAGCATGCATATAGCTTATATAGACTTATGAAGACTTTTCTCTGCCCCCCGTTAGGCATGTGAGTTTAGGAAGGAAAAAAAATTAATTTATATTTGTTTTTCTCCAGACAAAAATCCAATAGCATATATTTTTTCCATTTACATTTTCATTCATAGTTTTGTTTGATCTGATGACACCATGATCTGAAATTTATCAAACTACTTTGGGTCTCTAATTATAGCTAAAGGCTTATGAGGTTTAAAACATTAAATTTATCATCAATAACAATTATTTATGAATAGGTTAACATATAAAAAGCCCACGACCAAAAGAGTAAAATCCTGCCTTATGTTCTAATTGGTAATATTATCTCTTGCCTATCATTACCCTGATCACTTCTTCAGTAGCTTCAGTATACTAACTGTTTCCCATGTACCTCTTCAATTTGCATAGAATTTTTTCTTCATCTCCAGGCCTTAGAATCCCCAGCTTCCTTTAAAGCCAAGTGTAAGTAGTATGCCTCATCTGTGATGAGATCTTTCTTAGTCTTCCCAGTTTAGTGCTCTTGCCATCACCTCCTGTTGTACTCTCCTCTCTGAAAAATGTAAACTCCTTGTGAGCAAGGAATGTTTTCTTTTTATTTTTGTATTCTTGTTAAAACAATTCTTTTCATATGGTAGATATAATAACCGCTTGTTGTATTAAATTGCATTGTTGAATTGTGGTCTGGGAGAGAGGATAGAGTGTCAGAGTTGAGAAAATAATTGCACTGTTACTGGATTAGTATATGTGTCTTCTCTTCTATCTTCCTTCCAAGTCCTTGCAATGCCTTTCTCTCTTGAAAAAGATACAGTAAAACAAAGAAGTATATGTTGGGCACAAGAGTTTAAGCTGACACATCTCTATTTTTTTAAATTCCGTAACACTTTTAAAAGTATGAATATCACCATATTAATGACAGTATTGATTACTTGCAGTTTGGGAGTAATTGGAGTCACCAATGAACTCTAGTTATTCTACTTCATTCCTCAGTTACATAAATCAGCCTTCTAAAAAAATTGTTGCTAACATCATACAGAGTTGACACAAATCATAAGGATTTGTCACTTCTAGAAGTTTATAATTTGAAAAAGAAAAATCAACTAAAAATATATTATGTAAAGGGGAAGAATGCAATTCAACACTAAAGAATTCATGATTGTTTCCTTGGTCACTAAAAACTTCTTTTAGGAAGTTGATAGTAAACAAGCAATACTGGTAATAGATGATGACCCAGATTTCTTTCAGAAGCAAAAGCCACACACTTTTGTTGCTAATTTCCCCCTTCCTATCACTGAAGCAAATAGGCTTCATGACTATAATGTCATACAGATTTGTTTATGTATTTTACAAATGGAATATCTGAAAAGCAGACAACTAGCTCACCTTGTGCTCAGATAGGAAATTTGCTTTAAGATTGGGGAATTGCTAAGAGAACAAATTATACAAAAATTAGTGGTTATATGCTTGGAACAAAAAAAACTTCAGAATATAGAATTATATATCAGACCTTATTTCTTGGGTGGGGAAGAAGAGAGGGAGAAATAATGGACTCTGTGGGTGCTAAACCAATATTGATAATGCAGAATATTTTGCATGTGGTTTAATTGTTCTTGGGCATTACATGTAGAAAAATTTAACCATTCATATAATGATCCCTTAAAACATAGTGATCATTTTACATCTATAGCTAATCAGTACTAATTAGTATAGGTTCACACCTGTCCTTATTGTCCTCCCTAACAGAATGTTGTTACTTATAATTCATTTTTAATGTTTAAATTATCTGTGCTTGACACAAGTATTTAATAAATCCTTGAAAACTGATTAACTAGTAAAGCCTTAAATAGTGAAATTATTTCTTTTAATAGCTTAAAATGGCTTGTGTGATAGGAAATTTAGGAAGACAGGAAATGAGATGTTTGGCTTCATATTTAAAGGAACTCAGTTTGAATTGCAAAGACCCATTTATGGAGTTTTTCTAAACTGGTCTATTGCCAAACATTCCTTGAACAATCTCCCTGAGATCTCTAACTCTGCCAATGTCTTTCAAGATTCTTCTCTGGAAGCTTTGTTCTGAAGGAGTACCAACAGAGAAGCCCTTCTGTAATTTCTATTGTGACTAATTAAATCATTCTCTCTATAGGAGATGGACGGTAAAGAGACATATCCCTGACAACTGCTTTGAACTTATTTCTCATCCAAGAATCCTTCCTTAATAAGGAAGATTTATAGCTTCCTAAGGGAGTCCTAAGAACAGCTCCCAGCAGGAAACAGTCGAGATAACTTACCACATATGTGGTATCTTAAGATAAAATGACAGCCATATTAAAAGACTTTCAGACTGCTACAGACTATTAAATTCTTTATCTTCCTGCTTCTTATTTTTGTAAACTTTTTCACTATTTTTTTTTGTTACTCACATATTGATATATCTGTGATATCATTGATAGGACTATTTTATCCTACAACACAGAATACAACATGCTTGCTCATCCAATGTAGCTCCTGCCCTTGATTTTCCATGAGTCTGACAAAAAAGGGCTATGCAACAAGCTGGAAATCTGCCTTGAGCATGCCAATAATACCAACATCAGTGTTGTCCATTAGTTATCTCTTGTGCTTTTCATGTAACTAGTTCCTCTTCTATCTATAGTTCTCAAATGACATAACTTTATACTTCTCCATAATTCCTTGTTTAAAATAAGTCACAGATTTCTTATGCCCATTTTTGTGTTCCATAACTTTATTTTAAAACCCTAATGATTTTAAAACTATTGACATATCTCCCTCAAAATCTAATTTAGTTGTAATGTTCTAAATGCTAGGCTGCTCTATAATATTATCTGAAGTAAAAAGCCTAGAGTGATGTATTTTGAAAAAAAGTGAAATTCAATTCTCACATGTTCCATAATTTATACTAGGCATTATGGTACAGTAGACAAAGCATTACTTCTGGAATTCAAGGACTTTGCCTATTACTACCATATACTTTTTCCTAGGACTCAAATTTTACATCTATAAAATTAAAAGGTTGGGCTGGATTGCCTCTGAAGTCTCTTCTATCTAGAAAAATAATTTTGGGGAAGAATTTTTTTAAGTTAAGCTAGTTTTGTTTTTTACCTATGAACTAAAGACTTATTATTGTTAATAAGCAAAAGACTTCCATTAATTTTGAAATAACTAAAATGCATAGAATTGAATCAAGTCATTACCTATAAAAATGATTCATCTGTAGCTCCACCTAAACTCATTATTTAACCAGGTATACAAGATTAAATAAATTCAACAAACATTTATTAACCATTTGCTACTTATTTGTATGAGCATAAATTATAGAGAAAGTGCCAATATGTGTCAATACAGGGAAATTTCTTCTCTGACAGAGGAAAATCACAGAGTTCATCCCATACTCATACCCATACCAAGTGCTGAGAAAGAAAGAAAGAAAGAAAGAAAGAAAGAAAGAAAGAAAGAAAGAAAGAAAGAAAGAAAGAAAGAAAGAAAGAAAGAAAGAAAGAAAGAAAGAAAGAAAGAAAGGAAGGAAGGAAGGAAGGAAGGAAGGAAGGAAGGAAGGAAGGAAGGAAGGAAGGAAGGAAGGAAGGAAGGAAGGAAGGAAGGAAGGAAGGAAGGAAATTTCAAAAAATATAATTCATCTCCTATTGGAATTTATAGTCTAATTAGGGGTTTGAAAACAGAATTACTTCTAATTTGAAGATGGTTATAATAATAAAGGCAGAAAGCGTTCATTGCTTCAAAATCCCTGGTTATAGTTATGAACTTTGATAGAAATTTATCAGTTTCTTGTCCAAAAAAGGAAGCAAACTCAGATATGAATTCTGACTATATGTAATATTTTAAACATTTTCTTTGGTCTTAAAGATTTGCAAACCTGAAAAAAGGCTTACTTCATTTCTCTTCTCTCACTATAGTGTTGGGTTTGGGTTTGTTTTTTTTTTTTTTTAACCAATCAATAAAATCTAAATTCTTTTCACATCTTTATAAAGCCTCAGAGGTAAAGAAAAATCGCAAACAAAAATCTGTCTATATTTCCCTGATATGTACCATCCAGAAGAAAACAAGACAAATAAATAACAAACTGTCCAAAATGTGTAGCTATACAATCTTAATATTATGTACATGTATCCTTTCAGAGTATTGGTTCTTAGAGTCACCCTTCCCTTGCCATATGTTAAGCTTTATGAAAGTAGAAATGGTATCTCATCACATAATTTGAATTAGAAGGGGCTCCAACTGTCTTCTGGATAACCCAACCATAAAAGGAATCCTTACTAGAACATATCTTACAAGTGATCATCCAACCTATGCTTAAAATTTTCAAATGAGGACAAAACCACTGCTTCCTGAGGCAGTTCATTCCTCTTTTGGATAACTGTTAGGAAATTTTTCAAGCTTAAATTCCCACTTTGTAATATGTACCTTTAGCTTGTAGTTCTGCCCTGAGTTCAAACAAAATGCTCTTCCACATGAAAGCTCGTTTAATACTTGGAGATAATTAATATCAGAATTTTCCACCACCACACCTTGTTTCTAGAATCTTCTTTTTCCCAGGCTTTTTCACAGCAAAAGTATAAAAGTACCTCCAATCTATCTTCATCTATAGACTAGACCTAAGGCCCTTTATTGTAGTGCTTGCCCAAATCTGCCTCATCTAATTTATCCTTGATTTTAACCTCTTCCCCAGACAGAGACTGAACTTCTGGGATTAAAAGTTTTAGAGCTAGAATCATCGGCCATTTTTTTTTAAACAAATGAAAAAATTGCCATATTTTGGAGAGAGCATTGTAGAAATGCTTTCATATTTTGAAATCAGCACCAAATCCTTGGCTGGTTTCCCCATTTTGAAGGTTAGGAAAATAAAGTATTATCACAGAGCAGTCATTAAGGAAATGTATGATATTCTTGAGGGGAAACCTTTCAAAATGTAACTTGTCAAATACCCAGCTCAAATAGAAGTGGGGCTCACTGAACTTACAAAAGTTCCCTGCAGGCAGAATAGTGACAATTTTAAAACGTAATATTATCTCTGTTTATTGTGTTTGTATGTATTTTGTTAAATCTTTTCCAGTTACATTTTAATCTGCTTTAGGCCACACTGGAGAGTGTTTTGGGCCACATGCTCCAATCGAGACATGTGTTTCACACCTCTTTTGTAGATCATTAAGACAAACAAAATAAAACAAAACTCATCCCTATTCCAAGATCCCCCAAGGCAGCCTTCTTGAAATATTATTCATTCCATTTTTTAAAACTGTGCCCTATCTGCAATTGCCCTAAGGCACCATTGCAGACAACTAACATATTGTGATTGTTCTGACTATTCTTCTGTGAATTGTCTTAAGAGATTCTTTTAGTACTGGCTTTATCCATTCTTGTTTCTGCAGACCAAAGAAACAGATGATCAGACAAAATTTCCTCTATTACCCTGTGAATTTCTTTACTGCATTCATGAACTACATGAAACCCTTAACAATGGCACATAGTTTAATTTGGAAGTGGCTTCCAAAGTAGACTGCAAAAGCCTCTGAAACTTGAACAAGCTTGTTTCTCCCCCACTTAGTCATTCTCAGGGATAATCTAATGGAATTAGGGCTATTTTTTTAAAACTGACAAATACCAACATCAGACAAAGCCTTATAGAATATGTACTTTTTTTTATTACACAGATGACTAGTATAAGGAAGTTACCTTGTCCAACTTCTAATTCACTGGTATGAAAGACAGTTTCTGATTATTACTCATTTTCTAGAAATCTTTTCTCAGGACAAGGGTTCTTAACCTGCAATCTGTCAAATTGTTTTTGTTTTGTTTTTAATATTCAAATAACCATATTTCAGTATTTTGTTTCCTTCATGCCCATGTATTTTATTTAATTCATTTAAAAACATTATTCTGAAATTTTAAATTGATACTTTTAAAAAAATTTTTCAAAGCACATACTGGAATGAATCTGTAGATGAAAAAGCAGGCTCCAAAAGAGAGAGAGATCACTAACTACCCATTGGACTGTTGGGTCATGTCCAACTATTTGTGGCTCTATTTGGGGTTTTCTTGGCAAAAAATACTGGTGGTTTACTATTTTACAGATGAGGAAACGAAAATAAACAGGATTAAATAACTTGCCTAGAGCCACACAGCTAACAAATGTCTAAGGTCAGGTTTGAACTTAGGAAGATGAATCTGAACTCCAGGCCTGACCTGACACACTAGCCAAGTACCACCAAACCCACTGGACACTTGATTATTAAATTCTAGAGTTAAGGTTTGAAAACTGAATCTGCGTTAAAACCCAAGGGAAGGACCGTTGTCCATTGAGATAAAGGATGTGGGTTCAGATCCATCACTTGATTCTACCTGTATGACCTTGAGTAATATATTCATTCCCTCTGGGCCTCAATTCCCTTATCAATAAAATGAAAGGATTAAACTAGATGGCCTCTGAAATCCCTTCTAGATATAGACCAATCAGCCTGTTATTTTGAAACCAGTACTCTTTCTACTATATTATAATTGCCTCTAAATACCTGCTAGAAGAGATGCCTGTGAGTCCAATGTTTTATCCTTACATAAAAAGAATCTTTAAACATAGAAAGAGCAAGCAATTTAAATGTTCATGTACTTCTATCCTTTTATACTTCTTAGCTTCAATATAAGCTACAATAAGAAATATTCTTTGATGGTGTGAGCATTGAGAATTAGCACCAGTTTTGTCACATATTAAGTTATTAAGTCCTAAAAGAAGAATAGATATGTTGTTTCAGGGGATACTCTACATGTATAGTAGAAGAAAAAACAAGCTCTAAATCTTCTTTCTCTATGAAGATCAAAGATTTATCTCATTTCTAACAACATTTCAAATTCTGGTGAAGATTCTGAAAAACTAGATAGTAAATTTCCTGTCCAGGACATACATATTGTTTTTAATAGTGGGAATCAATCTGCCCTTTGGCATACTGATGGTCAGACAGAAGAATTATTAGTGCTGAGCCAGATACAACCACGTTGATAGTTGCAGAATTCTCAGTTCTTATCTCCATAGACTGACTATCTGGCAAACTATAAATCTCCCTAGGAGAGAAGAAAGCCTAAGAATTCATGTATTTGCATTAAGGTGTCATGATAAAGTGACCATTAGATCATAAGATTTAAGCTTTTGTTCACTTCATGTTTAAGTCACTATATGAAAGCAAAGAAAAAATCAATACTGTGTCATCCTTTTCACAGGTTCAAGATGCATTTAGATGTCGACTAAGAAACTGCCAGGATCCAATCAATGCAGACTCCTCAAGTTCTTTTCCTAATGGACATGCCCAAATCATGGTGAGTTTTTACTTTGGCTTAAAAGTGTCATTAAGTAATAATTTTTAAAGATAAAAAGAACAAATGTCTTTAGTGTTAAAAAAAATAATAATAACAGGAAAGACTCAACTAGTGAGTTAATTTTTGACTCATTAATCTTTACTTGAAGAATATATAATATTAATTTTTTTATTAAATTCCTATATGGCAAACTAGGATTCTAAGATTGCAAATGTTTATATATTGCTCTTTTATTACCCTTTATTACCTTTTATTACTTGATCTGCAGAGGATGTTTGCTTGACTCTGATGTTTACTTAGAAGAGAGAATATGAAGGGTGGTACACTTTTTACTATCTTCAAAGCTTAATGGGTTGATAGCCAAAGAAAGAGCACCTAGGAAATTGTAGAGATGGAAACAGCACTTGTTGAATGAAGGCATACTTTAATTATAACCACTTGGATTTGCTTTGACATCCAATTTAGAAAACAGATGCGACTGATACTCTACGTCTTTAAAAAGTTAACAGTATTTTACAGATTCTCTGTTTCTTTTCAATCTATCTTAAAGAGGCCAAGTTATACATCTTTAATTAAAATATAGGAAGAGTTGATACTGATAAAAATTGTGTGCCCATACACAACAAAAGTTTTTAACTTTAGAAAATTCAAAGATGATATTAAATAACACAGAGCCACATAAAGTACTTTAGCTATTTTTTCTTCTCAAATTGAGCTATTAAAAGAATAACAGCTTTTTATATGCTGTTACCTTTTGTAAAGTATAGAGTTAACATAAAGATTAAACTAAATTAACAATAAGAGGGTTTTTTAACAAGATTTGTACTTATTTAACTATAATAAATGTTCTCGACATTTTAAAAATAAAATCATTAAGCTAGAGACCCTTTCTTATTGCTTGGGAATGAAAAAAGATAACTTGAAGGGAGGCTGATTGCAAAGAGAGGCAATCTTGGTGCATTACAATAAATGCAACCATAAACAATACATTTTAATGTTGCCATTTAAAATAAAATACAAAAGTCTGTTTTAAGGCATTTATAGCAATATGATTTACAATTATTTCTCATTTTTACTATTTATAAAATAGCCTTAACATTGTCTCCTTAAAATCATAATCAATTTGATAAGATGGTCAACATCCTTAATAAAGAAGTCACTATGTATTATATTATCCTATTTAAAATGTCATGCCATCTCCAGTCATTTTTATTTAATACTTTGTGTCTAGACAGTATTCTTAAAAACAATCTAATTATTCTAGAGAAAGTATTCTTTTTTTTATTTGCACAAAAGTATAAACTCCCCCTGCTTCATCGTATATCTGAAAATTTCAGATTATCGGGGCAGTAAAAATAAAATTCCCATTAAGTTATCACTGTTATGCTTCATTTTTGTTGTTACAGACAGATTTTGAAAAGGATGTGGACATTGCTTGCCGTTCAGGTAAGAATCTTTGGATTGTTAATTCTGGTATTTAAAAAAAATCAGGAAGTTTCATCTAATATAAACATAATTTCTATTAACATTTATTACATAGATGTAATTATATAAATAAATGTCTTTAAAGTATTCTTGTAGAATCAGAGCATCTTAGCTTTGATAGGGAACTTAGAAGTCAGTTATTCCAATCTCCTTCCCTGTGTCATTAAAGAATTATTTTTATAAGATTCCTGACAGCTGTTTCTGAATATTTCAAATAATGAAGGATCCATTACTTTATTCCATTATCAGACACTAAAAATGGGAAATTCCATCTTCCTATAACTTTAACCTAATACTCAGAGTTCTTCTTGGAGTAATACTATTTCCTATTGTATATGACATACCATAAAATACATGTCTTATTGAGACTTCCCTTTGTTTTTTCTTTTATACTCTTTATGACACCATTTCTAAATTGCTTCACCATTGCTGGTTGCCTTTATCTGGATAATTTCTAGTATAGCCAAAATGTAGATTCTCTGTTGGCATATAGTTTTAAAGACCACATTTGATTCATTGTTAAAAATTGAAATAAGTATAAGCTCTAGTCTTATAATATTTATTATCTTTTCTATAACCTCAATAGCCTGAAATATGATGTAGATAGGTTTTGAGACCTTAATTCATTTAAGATAGTGAAGTATTTTTTCCCTTACCTAATAGATGATTAATATTTTTACCCACAATTAAACTATATTCTAAGATTTGGAAGGATTTAAACCTCAATAAATAATATTTATTAAATACCTATTTTGTGACAGGTATTATGCTAAATTCTGGAAATGCAATTAAAAATAATGAGAGAATCTCCTCTCTAATGAACCTTTCATTCCAACAGAGAGAGAATAAGATCATATATAAATATACAGAATGGATTTAAAGAAAAGAAATATAAATAAGTGCAAGGTCTTGATGAAAGTATACATTAGCAATTGAAGAAGTGTGATCAGGAAAGACTTCATATAGAAATGACACTTAAATTACTTCTGTAAAGCAGAGATGAATAGGTATGAGAAAGAGCCAATACTAAGTCATGGAGACAAGACATAATGTTATGTGTGAGGAACAAAGCTACTTTGACTAGATATGGAACAATGTGTAAACAGGGTTGCTAGAAGTTTAGATTGGAGCTAGGTTATGAAGGCTTGAGAGCCATTAAGATTTACAAAAATAGGAAGGTGACATGATCAGATTTGTGCTTATGGAAAATCATTTTGGCAACTATATAGAGGATAGGAAAGATTGGGGGAGAACTTGGAGCAGTGAGACAAGTTAGGAGGCTATTGCAATAATTTAGGCAAGTAGTGATGAAAGCAGTAATGAAATTTAAGAGATTGAATATAATTGTATAGATTGTGAATCATCTGCATAGAGATGAAAATTAAATCCATGGAATTGGCAAAATCACAGAGAGAATGTAGATATGAGGTTTAGGAAAGAACATCTTAGAAGATGTAATATGAATGATAAGTCAATAACAGAGATGGAAAATGAACTAGCAAAGAGTTGGGAAGAGAACCAGAAGAGTAATGTCACAAAAACTCAGGAAAAAAAAAAGAGAGTATATAAGTGAAATTTTATATCATTATGTCAAATGTAAGGTCAATAAGGTTGTGGATTAAATTCCTTCAGATTTAGTAATTAAATGATGTTAGGTAACTTTGGAATAAGTGGCATAATTTGATGGTGAGGGCACATGCCACATTGCAAGAGAGAACAAGAAGTGGAGCAAATAAGTGTAAACAGATTTTTTTCCCTAGGATTTTGGCTGATAAAAAAAACAAAAGATGGAGGATGATAGCTTGATGGGATGGTAATGTCTAGTGAAAGTTTTAAAATTCGAAAACTGTAGAGAAAGAACCAGTAGAAAATGAAAAGTCAAAGATCAGAAAGAAAAAGAAGATAATTGAAAGGTACTTCTTCTTGAGAAATTGTGAGAACTGGGGATTTGGAGAAGAGAAAAGGATATCAAAAATTAATGTAGATGTATTGGTCTACCTGCCATCTGGGGAAGGGGTGAAGGGAAGGAGGGGAAAAATTGGAACATAAGATTTGCAATTGTCAGGACTGAAAAATCACCCATGCATATATATTGTAAGTAAAAAGTTATAATAATTAAAAAAAAATAACTAATGTAGAGTCAAGAGTGCCACAGAAAGCTCAAGGAATGAACTCATCATCAGAGTGGAGGTTATGTCCAGTGACAAAAAAAGAAAAAGAAAGAAAAGAAGAAGCATCTATAAAGACTTATGATCTGAAAAATACTTTACATTCATAATTTGATTTGAGTCTCACAACACATCTGTGCAAAGGCTTTGACAAGGAGAATGGTTACATTATCAGAGTATAGGAAAGTAGCATGTAGAGATAATGTAGGAAAAAGGAGAAAAGGGTCTCAGTTTCCTCAGTAAAACAGCAAGTTCTTTAATTGATAGGATGAGAGAGGGGAGGTATAAGAAACTCAAGGAGAGAAGAAAAGATTTAGAATAGCTTCTAACAGTAGCAAAATAAGGAATCAATTAGGGAAGAATAAAAGGACTACACTGCTGTAGTCAAGGTTATCTTGATTAGATATTTTGAATTTATAGTATACACAGCATGGTTTTGTGACTTTTTCCAGTTCAGTTTAACAACATGACAATAGGAACAAAGGAAGGAGAAGGTTGGAAAGGGATGAGTAATGGTAGGGCAAGGGGTTTGAGTATTGACGGCTGTGTAGAGTTAAAGTGTTGATATTGGGGAGGGAAAAATGTAGAGTCAATATGATTATGGCCTGAAATTATACTGAGGATTGAAGATCATCATATAAGTGTGGAATAGGTGTAGAAGTTGTTATTTGTCCTTCATTCTCAAAAATGACCAAGACATCTATCTAGTCACTAGGGCTGAGAAATAGTATTATAATGGAATGACAGACAGGTATTGTCAGATTGATGTAAGAGTTTTTATTAACAAAGTGAAACACTTGAAGGAAATAATGAGATTTAAGAAAGATTCTGAATCAGTCTTTAAACTACATTCCCTGAGAAAGGAGAATTAATGACCAAGATCTGGTAAACAGGAACCTCCATTCTTAGAAAATGGGGATAATTTTTGATACTGTGGACCTTGTCATAGGAACATGGCTAGATTATAGTGACAAAGACAACACTTGGAAGAAGCATGGTAGAGCAAAAAGTATTCTAATTCTTTCCCCCTTCCTCCAGGACCAGTATATTGGAAGGGATATAAGTGATGGAAAAGATGGTCAGGTTTGCAGTGTCACCTAGGGAAACGGGATCTCAAGGTAAATGGATGGGAAGACATGAGAAAAAGAAATGCCAGAATACCGGGAAGTTTATCCACTATGGAGGATTAGGGGAATTCAAGAGGGCATAATGAAAGCTGTAGTCAGAATTGGATTAGGTAAATGGGTAGAGTATGGTTAAGAAAAGTAAGGATGGAAAAATGGAGGTGAAGTGGGAGATGGGACTAGTTAGTAACTAGTAGCAAGTGATTAACACAGGGATGAATAGAGGAATAGGTAATGTCTCACCACCAGAGAAATCCGAGATTATTTGAGGTATTTAAGCAAAGTGTCTTACTCATATCTCATAGTTTGAGATTCCTATCATTTCTATCTCATATATATATGTGATTAGACTTAAACTGGATGCCTCTTGACTGACTTTATGTGTAGTTATATATATATATATAAAATGTGATATATATATATATATATATATATATATATATATGTGTGTGTGTGTGTATGGATGGATACGAATATACATATATATATATATATATATATATATATATATATATATATATATATATATATATATATATATATATATATATACATATGCATATGTCCAAAACTAGAATGATCAAATACAAAGTGCTTGGTTCAATACATCAAGCTCTTCATAATCTGATTATTTTGTACTTTCCCATTCTTTTCACACTTTAATCCTCTCTATATGCCTATAATTCAGCAAGATTGTTCCTTGAATAAAACACTCTATCTCCCATCCCCTTGTATTTGCACTGGCTGTTCCCCATGCCTGAAATGATCCCTGTATTCCTGCTTTGCTTCTTTGTTTCCCTGGCTTCCTTCAAGCCTCAGTTCAAATTCCACCTTCTTTAGATGTTCTTTCCAAATTAATTTAGTTACTAGTGCCTTCCCCCTTCATATCACTTTCTATTTACTGTACATATAATCTAGACAACTTGTATATGCCTATGCAATGAGAAAAATTTTCTAACATTTCCCCTATGCAAGTTACACTAATTTTTCTTTAAAAAGAATTCAATCCAAACATCCTCAAAACTTGATTGGCTCAAGGGATTAAAAGTTTAGGTTGATGACATCACTTCATAATCCCTTGAGAATAAAACTGTCATGAGAAGTTCCAAGCCTTCTCTAATACTTGGTTAGTATATCATAATGAAAAAGTCAGTCAAGAGATCTTTACTCAGCAGAATCATTTCAAAATGTTTCTAAATTCAGATCCTTATTGAATAAAGCATGCCAATCTTTTTCCCATCTATAGCTAAGTAATATTTTTGACTGATGATGATTTAATTTTATTCTAATGTCAAGCATAAATTGCCAGGGTGCTATCCTAAATTATATCCAGAACAGAAAATCCTAACTATTTACATGTCTCTCACTTTAAAATGTAAAACCTCTGAGGACCAAGACAAATTTTTGTCTTTCCTTGTATTCTCATCACTTGGAAAGATGCCTGGCAATAATAAGTATTTGATAAGTGCTTCTTAACTGACATTATAGGTAGGAATATATGTAAAATGTGATATATATACATGTATGATATATATACATATATAAGATGTATATAAAATAAATATGGATGGATGGATATGAATATACACATATATACATACACATATGTTTATATATAAATATACTTTTAAAGAAAATCAAAATTATATGCCTCTCTTGTATATGGGGAAATTACCTTAATGGTTGCCTTTATCTGGATTTTTAAAAAAATGTATAATGCCTTGATTATAAAAGTACAGAAGGCAGTAGAAAATTGACTGTAAAAATAATGAAATAGAGGCAAAGCTATTCAAAGACTTGTTCAAGCTTATGCAAGTGGTAATAGAGAGAGGTTTTAATCCCAGGTCTTTTCATATCCTTGTATGTTCCCTTCAAGGTTATGTTCTGGACACATCTTTTATGTACCTATTAATAGTCATGCTGTCTTTCCCATTAGAATATAAATTCCTTGAGGACAAGGACTGTTTTGGTTTTTTCTTTGTATTACCAGTATTTGTCACATGGTACATGGTAATAACTTAATGAATTCTTTGTGGATTAAATTTCATTCCAAATCCATTACTTACTGTTCTACAAATTCTACCTCTCTTGGTTCTTGCCTCATTTCTGTATGTAACTAATAGTTTTAAAAATTGTAAGTGTTCTGTGAGATCTGAAAGATTTAAAAATTATTTTTAGTTTCCTGAAATCTATTAGCTAACATAATTGCTCACGAACTATTATTCATTATTAATACTTTGTTTTAAAAGATACAAAAATAGATTTTTTTTAAATCTAAGTTTATTTTACCTCCTGCAGAGGATTAAAATAGAAACCCAAAAAATGGCAGATAATTTAAAAATGTTTGATGGCCATGTTACATTTCAGGATCTCAATTAAGAAATCTATCAAAATAACAGCATAGTTCTTTCCAATAAAAAGGTTCAACATGAATAATGTAAGCTTAAACTTATATTTAAGGATTTTCTTTGTAATACATGTCAATTTGTAAAAGAGAAAAATACCCAAAATCTTTACCTGTGTGGATATAGAAAGGCATTCTTTTATGTGATAACTGGAAGAGAAATATAATACATGTGAAAGCCTTAGAAGACAAGATAGCAATAAATTCCATAGTTTATCAACCAAGGTGAATGTTAACAGATAGTGTCCATTTTAGAACTATTACAAAATCAGGTCTGTGGGATTGTGTTGAACAGAGGATGAAAGAAGGTGGCAGTTATTTGGGATGGAGAAAGTGATATTACTATCTATAAACATAAGTTGTATGCTTATAGAACACTTGAAAATAGACTATTGAGCACAACCAACATTAGTTAGAACACTTCCTTATTTTAAATGACAGAGCTTGACAATAATTTCCATTGGAAAAATACTTGTTTGTTTTTTTATTTGTTTGTTTGTTTGGCTACCCATTTGTCCTTCATTTTAAAATCCTGGTAAGATTTCTATTTTTTCCTAAGTTACTTCCCCCCCCAAGGTTTATGAAAGATGAGTCACAAAGGCTTAAATTGCTCATTTATTAAAACTTGGTGATTTTCATATAATGTTTTGAGAAATGGAGCACCAGGATTAGTTGTATTAAAAAAAATCTTGTATTTAAAATTAAATAAGATAAATACTTCTGTTCCCTGTATTCTCTTTACCAGATGGACTTCAATGGATAACTGTTCATTAATTTTCAGTGACACAATTTTTACTGGATTTTTCAGGTGAAATGAGATAGGAATGGCTGGTATAAATATAATCATTTGTAATTATCTCTATTCAGAGGATAATTTAATAATGATTACTAGTTCTAGAACATTTGTAGAGAAAAACAATGAACATTTTCAAAAGCATGAATCAGTTTATAATTCCACAAAAGATTATAGGGTGGATTGAAGAAAAATCTAACTTGTACTCTGTTGTTTTGTTTCCTAAGAGGTTATGCTGAGTTACTTACATGTTAGCATATCCTGCAAATTTTACAGCTATTAATCAAATTTCAGAAGGCAAGCTCCTACATAAAATTGTGGGTTACCAGAATTAATACACTGTATTGATATAAAGAGTAGTTTAAATTCCTATGTCTCATCTTTGTAGGAAATTATAAAAATAATTTATGAACAACATGTAAAAACATAATTTTAATTAAATAATTGTTAAAGAATATCCCAATATTTCAAAAGTTCCATGATTTTAATTCTCCCCACTAATACAGATCTTTATTCTCCATACTTTTAATAGATAATATCTTGAATTATATGGTCTTTTAAAAAAAATCATTACACCCATTTTAAAAAAATCATTACTTGATGGCTAACATCCTGGTTGATAAAACTTCCTACACTTAGATGAGTTCTTCCTGAGAAGACAATTTACACTTAAAGTTTGCCCATTTTGAAAAAATCAAGTTTATATTATGTTAAAGTAGTGAAATAGAACTCCAGAGCAGTTTGTTAAGAAAAGGAAATGAAATAAAATAATTTAAAAGAAAAACAAAGGGGGGCACTAATGAAAAGTAAATCAGGGTACACTGACTTTTATTTGAAAATTGCTGTGTTCTAATTATAGTTCTTCATAAGGATATTGGACCTTGTCGGGCAGCTACAATAACAGGAACACTATCTCGGATTTCTCTGAATGATGATGAAGAAGAAAAGACAGCAAATCCTGAGGGTCTAAGCTATTCAACTTTGCCTGGAAATATCATTTCCAAAGTCATAATTCAGCAGCCCACAGGTCTGCATATGCCAATGAGCATGAATGAGTTGGCGAATCAGTGTCTGAAAAAAGATAATAGTGAGTTACGGAGAACTGTGTACTTATGCACTGATGATAATTTGAGAGGGGCAGATATGGACATAGTACATCCTCAAGAAAGAATGATGGAAAGTGACTATATAGTGATGCCTAGAAGCTCAGTTAATGCCCAATCAGCATTGAAAGAGGAAAGTAAATTGAATATTGGCATGGAAACTTTGCCTCATGAAAGGCTCTTGCACTACAAAGTCAATCCTGAATTTAACATCAATCCTCCTGTTATGGATCAATTCAGTATGAATTTAGATCAGCATCTTGCACCCCAAGAGCATATGCAGAATTTGCCATTTGAGCCTCGCACAGCTGTAAAGAACTTCATGGCCTCTGAACTGGATGACAATGCAGGACTAGCAAGAAGTGAAACTGGATCAACGATATCCATGAGCTCCCTAGAGGTCAGTAATGTGGAAATTGTTCCTTAATTTTTGACCCTCATTCTTGGCTTTTCTGATTGCTTCTCTTAAAAATGCCACCATTTGGAGAAAACAATTTTTTAAAAAGCAGATACAATTCCTAACAGTGTTTGGGGGAAAGATTGGAAATGTATAAAAAGGGGGAAAAGTTGGAGAGTTGTAATATTATATAAATTTCTTGGTAGACATGATTGGACCTAAAGTGTTTTGGAAACATATTTTAATCAATCATAATGAAAGCAGGCTTTATTAGATTTTAAATATTTAATTGTGGTTCATAATAATAAGTTTATTTTAATGAAAGCCAATACAAAGCTCTCAGGTTATTCAGGGAGCATCATTTGATCCCCAGGACCTCAGGAGAAGGTCCAAATAAGTCAAAAATAAATGGTTTCTGAATCATTTATTAAAATGTGGGAAATATTTAATCTATTACTGAAGCCACATAATATTCTAACATTATTTGTAATCTTACTTTTTCAAGCCTTTTTATAATCATCCTGCAATGTTCATTCAAGTTTTGCTTTTTGTTTTATTTTGTTTTACCTAATCTGTCCTGCAGAGATCTTATCTCTTTGTAGTAGTGAAATGAGCAAAATCAGCAATCACTTTTCCTGGTGCCTCAAAAGTCATAGATTGCAAACATTTGATCAGAAGCCATACTTTATTGTGACTCAATCTGGTGGACCTAAAGTCTAATTGAGGAGTATCCCTAATGAGAAGGTGGTATAATTATAGGACAGATCTAGTGTTCTGCCTGATAATGTGCTTATCAGATAGCTCTGGTACATACCTTCAATTTTTGTTCATTGATTCTCAGAATAAAACAGTATTCTATTTGGTAATGTGCTTACCAGACAGCCTTGGTACATACTTTCAACTTTTGATGATTTATTCCCAGAATAAAAAAAAAAAAAAATGTTTCTAGGAATAATCAGGTTACTAGCTACATGCTTAGCATTCATCCAGGACAAGTTAGCACAGAAACATTAAAACTGAGGGTGAACTATACTCACCAGATGAGGTTGATAAGATGTTCTTTAGAATAATCTTTCTGTGCAACAAAACTCGCTCTAGGACTTCTTTTACTGGTTGTTCCAATTCATATATAGAGACCACTAATTGGCTTGAATGACTCTTTTCAAATTTGCAACCGACATATTTAAAACCAGATCAGTCACATGCTAAAACAAGGGAGAACACATGGATTCCCTAAGCCTTTGTGTCCTTTCAATTTCAGAAGAAAGAGAAGTTCTATAGCACATGGAATGTTAACCCTATTTGCAAGTGGCCTAGGAAGTAAAACCCACAAACATTTATTAATCCTTTATTGATAGAACTGTGGTAGAAAATTGGGAGTAATTGAACTATAGCCATGTATTTCTGTGAGTACAGCACTAGGCCTAGAGTCAGGAAGAGGCTGAATTCAAATCTAGCCTTAGATAGTATTATTACTTACCTAACATATTTGCCTCAGTTTTCTACACATGTGAACAGGAGGTATATAACAGTATTGCCCTAGCAGAATCAAATAAAATATATTTGTAAAGCAGTTAACAAATAACTATGGCACATAGTAGGTGCTTTCCATGCTTCTTATGTGCTGCACACTGTGGTAAGGTGCTGGGAAAACAATAAAAACAAAAGAAAGATAGCCCTTCTACTAGCTTGCATTCTAATGGAGGAAAATAATATAAAAGGAAGCCAAAGTGAGGAGGAGAGTACCAGCTCAGGGACATGGTAGAGAAAGTCAGAAGCTAAATGGAGAGAGAAACAGCAGAGAAACAGCTGATATACTTTATTATTCTCTTGAATTAAATGAACAATAGTGAACACAAGATTCAGAAAAAAAGCAGAACATTGGTCATCCTTGGCATTTAATTGTTCAAAAAATCTCAACTGCAAAGATATCACAAAATAATTAAAATAATCTCTGATTTTTTTTTTTTTGCATGTCGAAAAGCTCTCTAAACTATATTCTATTCAGGGAGTACCAAAATGGGTTAATGTAATCACATCTAATTATTTTAGTTTAAAAAAGTTTGTCATATGCAAAAATCTAAAAATTTTGTTAGGTTTAGTATAGAACACATTGTGTATGTTAGATCAATGGACTGTACTTTCAACTATTGCAATGTGCAGTTTGTGGAGTTTACAAATCTCCAAAAACATTTCATAACCTTAGCATTGAATAATAATAATACCACATTCCATGTATCATTCAGCTCTGTCTCCTTAAAAAAAAAAAAAAAAAAAAAAAAAAAATCTGCATTCAAATATCTTTGGAACCATGAGACATATATACTAAAATGAAAGAATATTCAGCATTTAGACTGAAATTTCAGTTCTTTCTTTTCCTTTTGAAATACATCTAATAGTTAATTAATGCTTTGGATGACCACTTGAGATAGCTAAAATATGGGAATGTATTTTAAAAATTAGCATTTGTATACAGTGCCTTTCATTAAAAGATCATCTATCTAACCACCTTAAAAAACATGAATTCAGGGGCAGCTAGGTGGCGCAGTGGATAGAGCACCAGCCTTGAATTCAGGAGGACCAGTGTTCAAATTTGATCTCAAACACTTAACACTTCCCAGCTGTGTGACCCTGAACAATTCACTTAACCCCAGCCTCAGGGGGAAAAAACAAAACAAAACATGAATTCATCTACCTTTATCACCTTCTGTGTAACCAGTAAGTAATCCTAGAAGTAAAGTGACTACTTCAAGGTGATAGAGTAAGTGTATATCAAAGTCTAGAATAGAAATTTTCTACCCTGAGTAGGAGGAATATTAATAATTATCCATATTAATAAAATTATTCTTGAACTTGAATGTTCATTTTTTTGGCCTTATCTATCCTTGGACCAGTATATTTTGTAACCCAAAAACTAGAAACATATTGTTGTCAGAGCATCAAAGTATCTATCAATATAAAGTAATTGACCTTTCCTAAGAACCTAAGTGGCTGGGAATTTGAATCAATTACTCCCAATTTTCTACCAATATTTACATATCAAAAGTGAATTAAATAGATTTGATTTGATAAGAAAAGAGTGACCAAAATGATGGCTATATTTTTTATAATGTAGTTCTAAGTTTAGAAAGAAAAGCATGCTGGCAAGTGTATTCTATAAATATAATGTCAGTGGGGGAAAAAAAAGATTATTTATGCTTGGTGTTTTAGTGACTGATACATGTAAAAATGTGTTCAAAGAGAATGAAAATGGGACAAAAGTGGGGGGTGGATGCTGGTAGAGATATGTCACTCCATTCCTCCTCATTCCACTGGCTTAGAATCCCAGCTACAAATCTCAGAAGTTCCTCTGATAACTTGATTTGTTAGTCTACAAATCTCTTGGTCTGTTGCTCTATTGAAGCAGCTGAGCCCACCCATTCCTATTATAGGCCTAAATCTTTGAATTATAGATACCCAGAAACATTTCTCTCATTTATAACACTGTTGCTGGAAAACTAAATGCCCTTGGTAATTTTGTCTATTGGTATTTTGTCTTTGATATTTTGTCTAAAGACATGTGTGCATGTATTTTTTTTACTCAATCATGTCAATTGTGCTGTGCCTTTTTGTTTAAAAAAGAGAGAGAAAACATATGAAAATCTATAAGGTGATAAAATAAAAAGAAAAAAGAAAACAGAAAAACAGAAGCCAGACAATTGAAAGCCTTTAATAGAGCAATTCAAAAGTCCTCTTAGCAACAAGTTATGGATAGCATTGGTTAGGGGGAGCTTAGAGAAAAATAAACTAAGATGAAATGAAAGAATAATTTCATAGAAAAGTCAGTATTTATATAGTTTCCAGTGGAATTAATTCAGTAAAAAGGGGCTCAGTTATTCAACCTAAATGGGTGAGATTAAGATATTGATGGTTTTAGTGAGAGGCTAACAGCAGGGTTATTTGTGTTTATTGTAGGGGATATAGGCTGTGATTTCAGAAAGGTAGTAATGAATTGGTGAGACATTCTTTGAGTATCAATTTTGCTGGAAATTAAAACAATCAAGTAGATTTATAATCTAGTGGATTCATTAGAAGAAAAATTTCAGATCCATGCAGCTATAATTAATAGGAATAATGGATAATGAACAAGTCTTAAAGTCAATGAGACCTGCATTAAAGCTTCCATCCTGGAACATCTGGCAAAGTGACTTACATTTCATAATGCATCTCTTTAAGACTATAAGTTTCAGAGAAGATTGCATTGGTAGAAGGTTTCCTCATATAATATTTCCATGTACCAATGAAATTATGGGTCCAATCCCTACTTTAATATTTATAAAGTATCTTACTATATGCAGAACACTGTCTTAGGTGCTGAGGGAGATACAAAATTTAATCCTTCATCCTATATTGCACTCTACAACTATAAACCAATCTTGCTATGTATGAAAATACCAGGGATATTTTTTTCTTAGTGAATAACTTGTATTTTATGGGTGAATAGATAGTGTATGAGTAGAAATAAAAATCATCAAGAGTGGAATAGAGTTCAGAATCTTTCAATTAACTAATTTAAGGATGAGAAATCATTGAGGCTAACATCAGGAAGATATGAGGTAAAGAAGATGACCACAACCAAAATACTGAAATGCCTGGATGAACTGTGTATGGTAGCATCCAAGCACAATAACATATAATAATGAAATGATAAGAAAAGTAGATAGACAAACATTTAGGGAATAACTAGGAATCAAGAAGATATTCTTAAGAAAGGGCAGCAGAGAAAGAGACTTAAAAAGTTGTGACTTCCTGGTATTTTTATCTTATTTAGGCATGAAAGAGATTAAATATAAATCTATAATGGAAAAATTGCCCCAAATTACAGGAGGATTCCTTAGATTGGAACAAAATGAAATCATGAGGTGAAGGAAAGAGGGAGAGAATGCAAGAAATAGATTGCCAGTGCTGATAAAGAATTTTGAATTCATAGAAAAGTGAAAATAGTCAAGGATGAGAGTGAGAGATGAAAAGAATACACATTAATGTGGCTTGGGAAATTGGGAGGATAAAGACAGCAAAATAGATTAAGATGAAGGGAAGAGTAGAGAAGAGGGTGTAGTATACTACCTGAGGTAGTATAGCAGGATATTCTGATCATATTGAAATGAGAAAGACAATGTAAAATAAACTTGACATGCTAGGAAAATTTTGAAGGGAATCTTTGGAACAACAACCAAAAAAAAAAAAAAAAAAAAAAAAAAAAAAAAAAAGAAAACTTATGCTTAGATTGAATGAGGATAGCAGTGAATGAAATTGGATGTAAGATGAAGGAAGGAAAGAGAGAAAAATCATAGATAGATTGAGCATACTGGAAAACATCAAATTTCTATCCATAGACACTATTAGTATTATCCTGAGCAAGTTACTTAATCATTCCTGGTACCTGAGTAAAATTGAAGCAGTTGGAATCAATTGCCTGTGAGGTCCCTTCTAGCTCATACTCATACTGGAAAAGTCATTGAGGCTGTAAGGTTTAGGTGACACTTTTCAGTAAAAATTTGACCTATGTACTCAATATGTTCTGGTGAAGGTATGAAGTGTAAGCATCTCTCAGTGTTAACAAATCTGAATAGCCTTCAGATTTGTTAACATTTTATAAATACATTAGATGGCTCAGAACAAAGATAAAGAACAATCCATGATTAAAGGGACATATCACTTGATCTCACTGGGCTTGAGTTCCTTATCCGTAAATGAGATATTTGGAATCTATCACTTTCAAAGTCCCTCCCAACTCTAAATCTGTAATTCTATAATTCCATGGTAGCCCATGTTCTTTCTTGATTTGTATGAAATACAGGAGGAAAATGACAGAGGAGGGTCTATAGTACAATGGGGGATATCCCTCATGCTACCAGGGCAAAAGTTGTTCAAAATGAACATTAGATGGACTGATTTTCACTATTAAAAATTCCAATATTGATGGACACGGGGCCTTATATAATAGCATTGGAATATTAATTCTCATATCCATGAGGATTGTGAGTACATGACAAAAGAAACTCTAAAATTGCTAATGAAGTTATTGGTGTGCTTACCAGCAAATTTGAATTGGCTATTATAGAAACAAATTGAGGAAGGGGAAAAACAGAAGGAAATGAGGAAATTATTTTTATTTTCTATATAACCTAAAAAATATCATTTTCAAATAACTTATACTCAATGTAAAGCTGGATATCATAGCACATATCTGCAATCCCTGCTTCTGTGGGAAACAGAAAGAGATTCCTTGAGGTAAGGATATCAGACATGGATATGGGGAATACCTCCCAGTGGAGAGCCACTAGGTTGCCTAAAGGGATTCACCAGCCCTGATTTTTTTTAAATAGCTGGTAAAAATGCTTCCTTATTTTTCAGCATTATAATAAGACTGCTACACAATCTGGGTGAGATAGAAAGACCGCGTCTAAGACAGGGGAAAAAATAGTACTAAACACTGAAGAAAGGAAAGGAAAAGAAAAGGAGGGAAGAGGAAAAGAGAGGGAAAAGAAATAAAAAGGAAATAATAGTTGGGGGAAGAGAAAAGAAAAAAAAAACAGTTTATTCTCTGATAATTTCCTGAACAATCTCTTATTAAAGATATGGAAATTACTTTGTCCTCTTTAAATTTTTGAAGACATTATGCTTGGCTGTGTCAAAGAAGCAGGCTCAGAGACATTAGAAAAGATGGTGGATAAAGGCCAGTATCTTGTATTAAAAAGAAATGTGTCATATTTCAGCTTGAGTCAGGATTTTAGCTTGCCAGAGAATATGAAGCTAGGAGAAAAAAATACTGAAAATATAACTAGAACTCAAAATTTAGTTTGGAAGTAGAAACATTTGCTATAAATTTGTCTCCTCATTTGGTATTCTCCTCTTTCCTTCTCTCCCTCCACCAGTTCTTTCTCATACACCCTGATTGGAATCTGACTGTTAATACTTTTAGAAAGTAGCATTCAAACTACATGAATCTGCTTCCTCTGTTGGACTTTTCCACCACAATGAAGCTAAAATTTTCCAAGTTCCATATCTCATATGCAATATTCTGTATTCACTTCTGTCTTCATTGCTCTCTAAAACCTATAAAATGATGATGATGATAATAAAAATTATACATTTATAGATTTATTAAGCACTTTCCACATATCATCTGATTTGAGCTTTACAACAACCCAGTGAGGTAGGTACTACAGATCTTATTATCCCATTATACGATGAGGAAGCTAGTCTCCATGAAATTATTCTCATGATTACCCAGCTGATGATAGAAGAAGAATCTGAACTCAGTTTTTAAGTTGAACACTCTGTTCATTATATGATACTAGTAGAAAATTATAATAAGAACTTAAATTTTGACTCTAAATAAATGAGTTTTTATTTAATGGCTATATGCAGAAGAGTATCATACCTAATGTCATGAGGAAATTGAAAAGAATAGATTTATGCACAACAGAGAAAGCATAGGCATTGGAATGAGAGGATATGGATTCAAATCCTGATTCCAGCACCTATTATTCAGGCATGACATTTCACTGGAAAAAGTTTGGGATTTAAAGTGAAAGGATCTAGGACCAAGTTCCTGTTCTTTGTTTGGTCATTTTTCAGTTGTATCTGATTTTTCATGACCCACTTGGGCTTTATTCACTGTGCAACCTAGCTGCCCAGATACCTACTCTGCCACTTCCTTAACTGTGAGACCTCAGAAAATTTGTTCAATCTCTAAACTTCAGTTTCCTCTTTCTTAAAGAAGCCTGTTGAGGCAGCTAGTTGATACAGTGGAGTCAGGAGGGATCTGAGTTCAAATTCAGCCTCAGACAATTAATTTGTCCTAGCTGTGTAATCCCAAGCAAGTTGATTGCCTTGCCAAAAATGAAAATAATTAAATTATTAAAAAAAAAAAAAAAACAAGTCTGTAACATAGCTCTAAATGCTTCTGAATTCAAGGAGTGTGGTATCACAGATTTAAAGCTATAACAAATAGGTTTTAGACTAGGTCATATATATGATCTTTTCTAACTTTAAAATTATACAATTTCATAATCTAGTTCTGATGCTGGTGTAGCCTCCTTTAAGATTCCTTGTCTGATCTACAACTTCCTTTGGGACTGACCTTTGACTACAAGATCTGGTCAAAACCACCCTTTTGTATTCCCAGGGGGGAGATCCTATCTGAGCCAATTTACGCTTGTACACAGCCCCCACCGGATCTGAGCTGGCTTGGATTTTCTCAACCCCCAACTGTCTGCTCAGGTTTCCCCAAAACAGTTTCTTCCTTATCTGAAAAGCCTGCCAAAAATTTGGCATTTCCCTAGGCACCTTGAAGCAAATAAAAAAGACAAGGTGGAATCATCCCTTGTCAGAGAGTTGAAAGATGCCAGCATCACACTCTCTGTCCCTCTGCCACTTGTGGTATATTTCCTCCTCTATCTAATGCCTTTCACTAACCAGACTTTAACCTTTCTTCCAAACCCTGCAATAAACCTCTTTTCATTAATCTAGGTTTTCGGGCCTGTAAATTCATTTACAAGGAACTCTCGCTGCCACTAGACCTCATTTAACTTTGTATCCTTGCGCTGAATCCTAAGGGGATGCAGGAGAGCTCCATTTGACTCCCTGTACCCCAATCCTGCCACTAGACCTTAATTAATCCTAATTGTATTGAGGTATAAACCTCATCATTAGGTATTTATGTCATTAGTTCATTTATTCCAGAAACAGAAAAATAGAAGTTATATCGGACCCTTATATTGTAAACTTCTAGAGGACACTGAATATCTTTTTTCTCTTTTTGTATCACCAGCACAGTGCTAGGTATATAATAATTGTTTAATAGATGTTTAATAATTGATTGATTAAAGATACTTGCCTTAGGTGAAGCTAATACATGAGTTTGGCATTTGTTATGCCATAGCTCCTAGCAGATTTCTCTAAATTATCATCATCTTCTCCATTCAGAAGTTATCCCACCTTAGTTTAATTTTCTTATTCATTTTTTTTTTAATTGCTGAGGTATGTTAGAAGCTAAACATAAAGTTTCATGGCATTAGCACTTTAAAAAATTTTCCCTATTGTTTACAAATTCACCTTTGGACCTCAAAAACAATTCAGGGAGAGATAAGAGGAGTCACTCTGGGATTACATTGTATATGCCCCATTCCCTGAAGGAATGGATTATAGAGCTGAAAGAATAACGATTTTACCTGTAGAAATACTTAAATCTATTGTCCTGGTGTGGACTTCCATTTTATCCTCCACTGTGCTTAGTTAATCGTGGGCACATCTATCTCTATGAGTTACAAAAGGTGGCTGTATTAACTACTACATTCTAGTCTCAATTTTCCTGCATAAATAAGGCTACCATTATTCTGTATCAGTATGAAACCTTTTTTTAGTTAGAAAAAATATACACAAAATGCAGTCCACTTTGGTATGATACCCAGGGGTTTGTTCTGAATTGATACTTAAGATCTAGCCCACAATTTCGTGGCCTTCAGCTACTGAGTTCAGCAAAGAGCCTGGGGCTCGTCATGTCACCTATACATTTTTCTTTTCAATGTCATTATTCATTTTGTTGAACTTTTGCAATGCAGTGGTATCTGATATGCTACCAAGTTGCTGTAATTTAAAAATCTATAGCTATATATAAAGCAACATAGTGTACATTGCATTTAGATCATGATCAAAGATTTAGAGCTGGAAGAGAATGTAGAACCAACCCAAAATCATCACTTTGCAGGTGAGAACACTGAGTTCTGGAATATTTAAGTAACTTTTCCTAAATTATATAGGTACTGAATGCCAGAATGAGGTTTCATAATAAGAACCACTGTTCTCAGTCTTAAATGAGTCTTCAAAATGAGACTTCAATTCAGTCTCAATTGAGACTCAAACCAAATCAAACTATTTTTGTAAACTGTTTAGCATAGTACCTGGCATATAGTAGATGTTTAATAAATGCTCATTACCTTCTCTCCCTCCTCAAATCCAGTATTCTTTTCCAATATATTTTATAGCTGCTGGTCATATACAACATCATACACTTTCTCTCTCTCCTCTCTGCATCCCTTCCTTGCTCCCTCCTCTCTTTTCTCCTCTCCCTCAAATATTTCCACTTTAAAAAAAGATAACCATATTCTGGCTTGGTCTTCGTTCTCCTACCTTATATTTATCTCCCAGATAGTGGGATTTGGGTGGAGAAAGGAAGAAATTGGCATCTTTGTAGATGTGCTAAATAAAATTAACTCAAAGAAAAATCATTTTGAAATCATTTTCTCCCAGACTTCATATCCTGAGAGATTTAGTTTGGAATTAGTATCAAAGGCTTTATTTCTGGAAGGGGGACTATTGCTCACAAAGTAATAGAATCTAAAAGCTTAGGAAAGACCTCTGCAGTAATTCTACCAATCATTTGCCAATGCAAAATATTCCTTACTGTGGATCTTCTAGTATCCTGCCCAGTCTAATTTGCAAGGATGCAAATGACGAAGATTTTCTTTTAGGAATGTATATAGCAATTGCAAAGACTTAGATGTAGAGAGATTCTCTGAATATTTTCCCTAAATATTCTTCTAAATAGTTTTATACCAAAATCCATTTTCCACTCTTGTCATAATAAATGATTCTTTGTTTTTTCTAGTGATAAACACACCTTTCCTTACTTTCATGATACATAATCATAGATCCTCCACCCATAAATAATAATTAGATTCTTTGTACAAAAAGAGAAAGTTCATCTCCAAGTGGCTAAATATCCCTAGTGTGCCCTCTTGAATTTATGCTTTTCCTTAGACAATAATTTTACAGTCTTGTCTCCCTCCTTCAGGTTTTCATTTGACTAGTTCTTAATGCTTTCTTTTAATTACGTTCACTTTGTTAATCCCACTGGCCTCTACAATTTGAGGATGGCATTCTTGTGTGCCAATAGTGGATTTCTTAACTTTGGGTACCATCTTGATATTTTATTCTTCCTGGTATTTTCTGCAGCATTTGACATTTAAGATAATTTGTTCCTTCTTCATATTCTTCTCTCCTTTTGATTCTGTAATGCTGAAATCTCCCAGTTTTCCTCCTACCTCTCTGATTATTTTTTTAGTCAACTTTGATGCTCCCTCCTTCTCAATTCAAGTGTTCTGCACATATCTATTCTCAATTCTCTTCTGTTCAATTTCTGTATTTACTGTCCCTTGGAAACCTCTTTTACTCCCATAGCTTGAATTATTATCTTTATGAAGGTGAGTATTAAATCCATACCTACACTTCCAACATCTCCACTTAATCACAGGCCTCTCCAACTGTCCAATGGAAAGAGCCACCTGAACATCTCAACAATACCTCATACCCAACACACCTAAAACTGAATAAAACATTTAAAACCTTCCCTTTGTCTAACTTTTGGATACCTATTGATAGAACCTCTAAGGTTCTAGTCACTTAAAGTGTACAAGCATAGAACTAGCTTTAATTGATTTCTTCTTCCCCATCAGTCAAGTTAATTGTTAGTACTATCATTCCTATCTTTACAATACCTCCATTATCCTTTTCAGTAGCATCTTCTCCAACTTATCCAAAATATTGCTGCCCAAGCCATCTTTCTAAAGCAAAGATCTGATCATTGTTTTCTTTATCAAAAACCCTCAATACAAATTCTAAACCCTCTACAGTCTGATTTCCAATCTTATTTTTCTTCATGCATTCTCTTCTAGCCAAATTGGACTATATTCATGATGTGGATAGAGACCATTATTATTCTTTGTATACTTTAAAATAAAGCAGCTAGATGGCATAATGGATAAAATGCCAGGAATAGAGTCAGGAAGATTCAAATAGGGTCTCAGACACAGTGAAATCTTGTAATACTAGACAAGTCACTTAACCCTGTTTGCCTCAGTTTCCTCATCTGTAAAATGAGCTGGAGAAGGAAAAAAGCAAACCATTCCAGTATCTTTGCCAAAGGGGGGAAAAATGGGGTCACGAAATGCTGAATACAACTAAAAAACAACTGAACAACAACATACTTTAAAATATCTAGCAAAGTTCTCTGCACTGTGATCATGGGAATATTTTTAAATGAAAGAATGAACAAAGAAATGTCTCACATAATTTTCAATATGATAATTTTGTTCACTAAATCTCATTTTTTTTTAAATTTCAAGTACTTGTAACTTTGTAGCATAAGGGAACAAGCAATAGCTATGAAATGCACAAGGCTAAGAAAGATGTCCAGTAAATCATAAATTGACCATGCCATCAAGATCTCTGATGCTTTTAAGACATTCCAGACTATTCGATGTGCTTCTATAAAAATAGAGCTAAAAAAATAAACCGAATCAAGCATCCTCTGCTTGACGCTCTTTAAAGTCAAGTGTGGTAGAGAGTGTGATTGTTAGACGCATTGAATTCTAAGTGTTGCAGGATGTGACTGGGTGTTATGATATCACTTTTTCCCCCTCTATCACACCACACTCTAGTCTTTTAAAACTTAATGCTATTCTATGCAGTTGGCTTACATTTTTTTTCCTTTTCTGGCATATTTTTCTGTATACTTTAGGTATTACTGACAAGTAAAAAAATATGTTTAGGATTTAGGCAAGACTTAGCTTGAAGCAATCAATCAATCAGGATTCCTTCCTGGAGCCTTTCTTGATTTCTCCAGCTGTTAATATCTACCTATGCCTCCATTAAACAAAAAATATTTTCTATCTATCTGTCTATCTATCTATCTATCTATCTATCTATCTATCTATCTATCTATTTGTATGTGGTTTCATTCTAATTGAAATGCAAGCTCCTTGACATTAGGAACTGTTTTATCCCCCAGAATCTAGCACACCATTTGCACATGGTTACTTAATAAATTTGCTTCCTGCTTAAAAGTAAAAGTTGTCCAATGTGCCCACCTGGCAGTTACTATTACCAGTCTGTCCTAGGCCCAACAGAGTACCTTTGACCACTGACCTTTGTAGTGTCAACTCTACCCGGTTTGCCTCCTCTGAGGCCTTCAAAGGTCTCTGGCCACGATTTCTTGAATCTATACTTAATAACCGGTAGCGCACTCAAAAACAGCCACGTGTAATCTTAAAAGCCTTTATACCTACTCACATAATGCCCTGACTGATGCCCTAACTTGTTGGTTCCCGAGTGAACACCTGGTCAGAAGACCCACGTGTTCACTACCAAAATCCTTTTGGCTACCCATCTTGGCTTCAACAGTTTAACTAGTCAATCAATCAAAAGGGATTTGATAAAAGCTTATTATGTGTTAGGCTATGTGATAACTACTGGGAATATTAAAAATAAATGTACATATCTGTCCTCAAAGGGCTCACATTCTAATAAAAATCATACCTACAGGACCTTCAATGTGCATGGCAATTTCAGAAAGGAAGATTCTATCTAGTAGCTAGAAGGACTAGACTCCTATAGAAGGTGAAGTTTAATATGAGTCTGGAAAGAAAAAAGGGAGATAAAGAAGAAGAGCATTCCAAGTATGAGAGGAAATTGAGTATTGTATACAAAGGCCAAGGTACCTTATGTACCTTAGAGTATTTAGAGAAAAGTGAAGTGTAAATGGAGGCTGGAAAGGGACCAGGCTAGGAAAAGAACTAAATGTAATGCAGCAATTTATTTTGATAAAGGAAGCAATAAGGAGCCACTGGAATGTGTTGTCACATAGGGGAACAGGAACAGACCTAAACTGTTCTCTTGGTAGCTGAGGACAGATTGGAATATGGAGAGATTTTTGACAACCAACTACCAGGCTATTGCAATAGTACAGACAGATAAAAGGTAATAAGGGAGTGAAGAGGAGACATATTAGATATATTGTGAGGTAGAAACAACAGAATTTAGCAACAGATACAATAAGTAAGGTAAGTGAAAGCAGAGTCCAAGATTACACAAGTTGACAATATAGATAAGGGACAGAATGGTGATATACTTGACAAGAATAGAGAATAAAAAATGTTAATGGAGGAACTTAAGGGGAATGATTTTGGACACTTTTGAGTTTGAAATTGTGAAATGTGCAGGTTCAGATGTCCAAAGGGCATTTAATGATGCAGGACTGGGGCACAGAAAAGTTAATTGGTCTGAATATATAGCTCTGGGAATGATTTGTATAGACAATTGAAAACAAAAGAGCTGATCTCACCAAGAGGGATAAGACAGAGGGAAAAGAGAGAAGAAATTAGGACATAGTCATGTGAAACACCCATGCTTCACCCATGCTTAATTGGAATGACTTGAATAAAAATTCAGTAGAGCCTAAGTAGTAAACAGACAGTAGCATATTACAGGAAACAGCCATGTCACAAAAATCTAGAGAAAAACGAGTATCAAGAAGAAGGTGATTAATAGTGGCAAATGCTGTAAAGAGGACAAGAAGGAAGATAATTGAAAAAAGGTCATTTGATTTAGCAATTAAGAGATCACAGATAACTTTGGAGAATGCAATTTCCCTTGAATGACAAGGTCAGAAACCAGATTGCAGAATTTAGTAGAGCAGATGTAATTTACCTAATATAGATGACTTTTTAAAAGAAGTTAGCTGAGAATGGGAGGAAAGCTAAAGTAGCTACCAAGGATGAACAAGTCAAGTAAAGAATAAGGTGACATGGACATCTCATTTGTAGGCAGTAGTGAAGGAGCTAGTAATTGGGGAAGAATAGAAGCTTGGAGAGAGAGATGAGATGATAGTGTCAGTAAATTACTAGAGCAGACTGAAGATGTACATATAGAGGGATTGGCTTTGGCAAGGAGAAGGCTAACTCTTCATCTAAGACTGTGGTAGAGGTTAAAATTATCTGAGTGATGTGAGATAAAAAGGAATTATCAATAAATGGCTTCAATTTTTTTTCTCTGAAATATGAGGCAAGGTGATAAGGTAGGGAAATGGTGATGCCACATTTAGCTTAAAGAAAGCAAAAAGGGTTTAGAGCACAAGTGAAACTGGGTAACAAATTTCTATACTTAACCCAAAACAGCATGGTTTTCACTTTTCTTTAGCTCTATTTATCAGCACATGCAGAAAAACAAAGGAACCCAGGATTAGTCTGGCAAGTCAAGATCAATAATAAAATGACTTAACAAGGGATTCACAACTAAAGAATAGTGTATAGTTGAACTATAAGGTATTAGGCAAGACAGAATGATAAAATACTAAGATTGGATAAAGGAATTTCAGAGTTCATCAGTATGGAAGTAGAACACTTATGAATGACAAGTAGATCACCTGTGTATAGCTGAAATGGAATGGAGGATTAAGTTACAGGATAGTCAGGGATGTAAAGAGCTACCAGGGATGCAATGATACCAGGAAGGAGCCATGTGAAAAGTGAGAAAAGAAAAGGCTTAAGATGAATAGAAGTTTATTAACTATGGAACAGATATTCCAATTCCAATTCCCTATATATAGTGGGAGTCTGGCACAATAGGATCAAGGTATATGAATAAGAAATGGAGAATTGGAATAAAGAATGGCTTTTGTACAGAGGCACCAAAGGATTCACAATCATTGGGACAAATATTATAAAGGAATAGGAATATGCTTGCCATTGAAGAATAAGTTTGTACAGAGTTTCAAAGGTTGGAAAGAGATCATCTGATGGAAGTAGATGCCTTTTTTTACAACCTCCCTGCTAGGGTTAGGTGGTGTTGTATCCAGCTTCACAACAGGAAGCAGAAAAAGAGATATGACCCAGGGAATCCAGGACGTAGCATTTTGAGGTGAGTCAGTGCTAGAGAAGACCTGGGATGAAGATGGAAGCATTTATTAAGTAATTGCTTTGTGTCAGTTATTGCTCTAAGCATTCAGGATACAGATTGATTCTCATACAGAGCACTAATATTGGAGAGGATCTGGAGAAATCCTAAGTAGTGAGGGGGTGCTTAAGTTGACTCTGGTCTGAAAAGATAAAGAGAAAAGAGCATTCCAGGACTGTGCAAAGTCACTGCGGTGGACATAAGAGATTGTGTCTGAGGAACAACAGACAGCTTAGTTTAGATGGAATGTAAAGTACAGGAAACAAAGTTGTGTGATATTAGTCTGGAAAGACAAATTGTATCCAGATTGTGAAATGCTTTAAATGCCAAACAGAAGAGGAGTTTGTCTTGTACCCCAGATCCAATAGGAGCCAGTGAACTTTCTGGAACAGACATGTGCTTTAGAAATAATCAGTTTTGTCATAAAACTTTATTACTGGTCACTACCACCCACGTCCTTTTACCCTACACCTAACTTAAGAGGTATTTCCAGACTTTGACTCAGAAATCTGATTTACCATCTGGGTTTTATGTTTGATTCAATTAACTTTGACTGAATTATCCAAATTGATTTTTAGATCAAGTTGTCTCTCTTACCTGGTTTCTCTCCAAGGATATTTGGCACTACTATATTCCCTTTTTCCCTCATTTTGCCAGGGTTCTCAGCTAAGAGGAAGGGATAACATGCTTTGCCCAGAGGCTTTATAGTCATCACTGCTTCCAAGCCTGGCTTTGACTTTCTCTTTCCTTTTCTCTCCCCATGATTTTAGAGCATTAGTGAAAGAAGGTAGAATCTTCTCACTAAGAGCCTGAGTGTCCTTGGTCTTCCATTGTGTCAAACTGACCAATGATACATTTTCCCGAATTCTGTGCAAAGTTGTTATGTTATCATTCTTCATAAGCAGTTTATTACCCCTCATTTTCCAGTCTTTCCTTTCCCACCCCCAATTGTCCATACTTATGATTTTTTTTATTAAAATCTGTTTGTTTCATTTGTATCTTTTTAAGTCCTACTTCCTGCTGCCATTTCTACTCTCTCCTTATGTGATTTGAATTTTAATGAATTCAAATAAAGATGGGTACTCCTGCAAATAAACCTCGATTTTCTCTCCAATATTTCATATTGACATAGGTGACATCTGCTGACAGAAGCAGAATTTATGTGCAGTATTCCTCTTAGTTGAACTTGCCTTTTGTGAATAACAGATGGAGCCGTTAGCAGCCTCTCCCATCTCTTAGCCAGCACAGCTTAGTTTTCAGAAGCTGACAGGGCAGCAATATGGCTTTGATGACCTGTAGCCACAGAAGGACCCCTGGATGACTGCCACACAAGAGTCCCTTGCTTACAGATGTCTAAACTTTCTTTTTTTTCCCCCCTCCAAATCTTATACTGTTTAATTTTGGAACACAAAGGCAAAGTTCACAACTAATGTGCCCTGCTGAAACATGAATGTTTGGAGCTTGGGCTCTGCTATATTAGAAAAGGACTCTATTTTAACTTATACTTACAGAATGGCCTGTAATGCCAAGAAGGCTGAACCATGCAAGAACAGTTACAATACTGTTATTTATCTGTACCTCTTGCAATGAAGTAGGGTGCAGGATACCAAACATGGGTTTTTTACTACACATTTAAAGGAACTAAAGGAGGTAAGTAGGGATGGGGAAAGAAATGTTTAATACTATTTTACAGATCTCTCTTCATCCATAATATCATATTACAAGTGCTCCTGAAAAGGAGTGTTGGAGGCAAGATATAAAATGGTCTTAAAATGCTTCATTTCTCAGGGGAAAAGAACACTTTCTTCCTGGGCCTTCTCACAAATTTTAATCCAACTGAGGCAGTAGGTCTGAAGCAGTTCATTAAAATGAGCGATTTGAAGTACTTTTGTTTCATTTTATTTATTTTTCAAGGAAGTGATTTCTGATATCTAGATTTTTATCTGCTGAAATGTCCTTTGGTGAATTTTTCCCTGGAGGGTGGACTCATTTTAGGGAGATTTTCAGTTTTGTATTAAGGTATATTTGTATCTTATTGCATTCTAGTTATAGCTACCTCAAGCTTCTTTTACAATAAGCCATATTTTATTGTGGTTCTCTATATTTATTCTAATGCTCAATAACTAAAACTATTTTTCTCACTTTTGTTTGATGCAAGTATTTGGCTGTTATGTTTATTGAAGTAAGAAATATAAACATCAGATAAGGGAATAAAGAAAAGGAATAGAAAGGGAAGAAAAGATGAAACAGGAAAAATTGGATCAAAAGTTTACAAGTTGCCTTGACAATGATTTCAAGTTACAATTACCTAAACAAACTGATTTTATCTTGAAAATCTTTTTTTTTTTTTTTAATCACTAAATCATCAAACCCCAAATGATGAATGAGTCCATTTGGATTTCTCTCCTTCTACTGCTATCTATTGTTACTTTGCTAAGAAAGCCCCAGACTCTGGTATTGTAAAGCAATATAGTATAGTGGGAAGGTAACAGACTTGGAATCAAGAATATAGAGTTCAACCTCTAGTTCTAATAGATTAGATCTCTGGTTATAAGCAAGAAACTAAACTTCCCTGAGGCTCGGTTTCCTGAACTATAAAATAGGAATGATATGAATTTAGATTTTGTGTTGGAAAAGACCCTCTGGGTCATTTAGTTCAATTCCATCATTTTATAGATGAGTAAAACTGAGGCCCAGAGAGATACATTATGATCTGTCCAAAGTCATATATAACTTGAGTAATAAGAGGCCAGAAGTGGAAATCAGCTCCCCTGATTCTAAATCCAGCACTTTCTACCCTAACATATGCAGTGTATAGCTTCTAGACTCTTAGATACAATATGTATAAAATACTTTGCAAACCTTAAAGTGCTTTCCAATATCAATCACTATTATTATTTTTGTTAATTGTTGTTACCACTCCTATCTTTTTATTTTCTTGTTTTGCTTTTTAAATGTAGTTCAGATAAGAATAGCTTCGGGACAAATCACTGCCCAGTTAGTCCCTCTTTATAATGTGTGTTCTGATGACTCTACTCTGGGAGAAAAGAATAACTTGCTTTCTGTAGTTGAATAAATGTTTTAGGCAACTGCTCTATTTTTGTAGATTCCCTGAAAATATTCTTGCTACAATATCAGTTATCAGTACTTTAATGTATTCCAAATTTATACTATATCTGATTTCTTTTATTTCAGGAACACAAATTGATTTTTTAAAAATTAGATTTCAGGAATTGTGTTAAAAAGCTAAGCCACAAAGATTAAATAACTTAAAATAAGATATTATCATCAAATTTTTCTGATATGTATAGCTTGCTTTAATTTGTTTTATCAAATTAGAAAGAATTGTTTTGTTCCCAAGGGCCAGCAAATAGAATTTTCTCACATAAAGAATTATTAAGCATTGAGATCTAATAAATGTATTTAGGGAAGATTGCAAAAACTTCATCTCTGAAGCTCATACACATAGACTGGTTTAGAATGCTTCCCATGAAAATATCAGAAAAATATATTTTCTCTCAAACTTTCTAGCATTCTTATTCTCTGTGTTTGTCTGAATTGCTTCAGGAACATCCATTAACATTCTTTCAGAATGAAGTAGTAGAGTGATGAATTTAAATAATGAAAAAAATCTGACACTCCTAGAGTTAAATGCAAGAAGTGAAGATGACACCTGTAAGAATACAAGTGAATTTTTAGTATAAAAACATATACTTTCTTAAATCTTAGTGACCGGGGGAGAGGTGTTTTTATTGAGTTTTCTCCAAAAATAATTACCAAAGCACGTGACAGGTTTCTAGAAATAATTTTAAATCATAACATGCATGGGTTCTTTTGTGAAGAGAAATATTCCTAACACCAAATTTCAATTAGGAAAGAAAGCTGGAGCGTCTTTATTGAAATTAATGAAATTACTTGCATGGCTAACCCTAATTTTATTGAATTCATTTTTTTTAATGCCTAACAGAGAAGAAAATCACGATATTCGGACCTTGACTTTGAAGTAAGTTTGCATGGATTATTTTGTATTTTAAGTTATTTAACTATAAAGATAATATCTAAACTTAACATTTTCTGTAGATAGAAAACAATTATTTAAACACATCAAGGAAAACTGAAATATTTAAGGATAACTCAAACTATATAACTGGTAGTGAATAAAAGTATTATTGTTTAAGATGCGTTAAGAATATTCTAAAATGAAATTTTCCAAGATTGGAATAGACCTATTAACAAACCAAGATCATAGGAAGATAGAGGAAAAAAAATTATATATATATATATATATGTATATATATATATATGTATATGTATATTTAAATGGAATGAATAGTCATATTGGGAAGGGAGTATGGGCAGTGGGGACTATTGGAAGAGAGATATTAGGAAACTAATTTACTTCTACCAGACTTTGTCCAGGAAAAAAGAATCTTAACTGATTCTCTATCCCCTCTCTATCCCACACACACACACATAATTTCAGCAATAAAAATGACTTTCATTTATAAAACACTTTAATGTTTGCAAAGTAAGTTCCAAACTATTAGGAAGGTAGGCAGTGCAAAAACCAAAATTTCCATTTTATAGATAAAAAAAACTGAGGTTCAGAGAATTCTGATCCCATATCTTCTGATTCCATTTCCTCCTTACTGCTCTTATTTATGGGGATGTTCTCTAAATACATCACATTAAATTATTGATGAGCCTTCCCTTCCTCTCCTTTCCCCACTTTTTTTTTTTAATTGGCATATATTCTGCCATATTGTGCTTTTCTCATGAAAAGTTTTTATCATTGGCACAGTCACCAATGCTTTCTTCTATATGTCATTTACATTCTCCCTCATACACCTAGGTTCCCTTTTCCTAAGTTTAACTGATTGACCATTGTGCTACCATGTTTAAAAATTACATTTCAAAAGACATAAAATTTAAAATTTCTCATTCTCTAATTTGCCTCAAAATTATATTGGCAGTGGAATATTGATTTTGGAAATTACTGCCAGTGTACTATTTGAGCAGCTTCTGTTAAGTACCAAATTAATGATTTTTAGGATTTTATACAAATAGTATTATGCATCTAACTGGATAAGATTATATATCCTATTGACATAATTGAGGGTAATCTGTTATAGATTTTTCAAAGCATATTTGGACTTCTGCAATAATTACTTAGAACTCAGTAAACCTAGGGATAGTTTCCAAACTTCTCAGGGGAGAAGTTTTTTTTCAAAACAGAATGAAATGAAACTTACTGTTTGAATCAAAACACTTTCTTGGATAAGAATGTAAAAGTCCATTTTACAAAGTACGTTATATGCCTGAGGTTATACCTGCTTGTTCTTTTTCAGAATTATTGGTGGCTGAGCAAAGTTCTTTTGTTATTTTTTTCCTCCCCTAAACAGTGTCTAAGGAGAAATAGACCCTGTTCTCAGACTAAATGAGGCAAAGCAGTAATAGAAAATCTGTCACGGATAAAACAACTCAATGGTCATCTAATCCAAGCACATTACTTTTTGTAGATGATGAAATTGAGATGTAGAGAGGACAAGTTGTTTTTCCAAGTTCATACAGGTAGCAAATGTCAGAGATGAAATGTGACACAGGGTTAGGAACTGGACCTGTGATTTCATTAATAAAGAGCTCTCTGAGATGTAGAAATAATTTCTCACAATCTAGGTTTGCATCTTCTTAGCAATATAAAGTTTTTAGAGTTAGAGTTGTCTGGAGCACTAAGATATCAATTTACTTCCCTAAGATCATATAATCAGTATGCATAACAGTAAAGTCCCATAACCAGTATGCATATAACCAGGGATAGGACTTTGAGATCATCTGTCTACACACTGATTCAAGCAATGGAAAATGATTCATACATTAGAATTCATGTATTGGAACATAATTCATATTTACACCTAGAAATGGGTGACAAACTGAATTTTAGCATAAAACAATAGAGAATAGCTTCCACTAGAGAAATATTAAGAACTGTCCATTTTTGTAAATGCATTTGTTCATTTTCAGTTGCAAATTTTCCAAAAAGAGAAGGAATCATGTTGTTTTTTTGTTTTTGTTTTTGTTTTTGTTTTTTTATGTCACACATTTACAGCTCTTAAAATGTGAAACTTTGTATTCTGGAATAATATGGGATCTTTTGTTCATCCAAGCTAGAGGAGTTAAGGAAAGGGGCAAATTAACTCATTGTAACCCAGAAGTAAAAATCAACAAGCATTTATTAAACACTTACTTTGTGCCAGGCATTTAATAACAAAACTAATTATAAAATCAAATTACTGTGCAACCAATCTAAATTATATAATCACAAATCATTTTAAAAGACTTGAATCATGCTGTGGCATTCAAAGCATTGGGAATTCCACTTTCTTTTTGAATGTTTTCTATGGCAACTGGTACCAGAATATAGTAAATTGATGCTTCATCCTCAGAGCAATATTTTTACATCCTAATTTATAGTTGCAAATCATCCTAACATCAATACATTTCTAGTTGACCAACACACATTATGCATCAAAAACCAGGACACTTTGTTCAGCTATATAATTGTTGGGTTGGTTATGTGATTGCTATATTGTCTTGAGATTCAGGAAAACCTAAATGGTGCCACTTGTGTGCTTCAGGGAAAAGAGCTAGTTTTCTCTTCATAAACTGTTGGGTGTTACATAATACAGCCTCATCTGAAAGTGGCATTTATCTGAGGATGTAACACTGATTAGGGATTATGGGGGTTTTTTTGTTTTGTTTTTTTGGGTTTTTTAAAATATTCAGGAACTATTTGTTGCCAAATCTAGAACAAGATATATGTGTGTTTATTTGTATTATTACCATGTGAAGTCTGAAATTATCCTAAATGACCATTCACAAGATAAAGCTAATGTGTTCCCCCTCTAACACAGATTACTTGGGTTTGCTTGCCTAAAACTCTGCAACACCCACACAGAATCTTTCCATTCCTACCCCCTGACTTTTACATGTTCCCACTCAGTTCTAATTAGGAGAGCTTGCTTTGCCTCTGGGTCTCTTGAAAGCATACCCTCTCCATGCCTCCACAGTTTATAATAGATATACTAATTACATCCAGTCATCTATAGTATCTAAAAATCCCTTATCGTAATTTACATTAATGTAATGTGTTAACTAAAGTTCTCTCACATGCCTTTAAGACAGCCTTATATTCCTAGGGTAAATAAAGCAAATGCTGAAGGGACCTCTATGCCCACTTGTCCATATTTTACTTCCATAAATGTATTCAGACCCAATCGTGTTTTCCTGAGATCATTTAAGCAATACTATTCCTACAACCTGTAAATAAGCCAGTTGCCCACTGTCAAGAGCATGTAGAGCAAGAAACAAGATAAAAATCTATTTTATACCTTGACTGTTAAACCAATGTTTACTAACTGATTTCAGTATCAAAATTAGACTACAAGCTTTCTCCCAAAACTAACTGACCCTGTAGTTCTTGGGGGTCTTTTAAAGCAAATTACAGAATTCTGTCACTTCATCTAATAATACCTGATAAACCAACCTCTCTATCTATATACCTTCTCCATACTCATTTTAGATTCAGAATATTATAGTAATAATATAATTGTATATTATGTTATAATCACATTATAATATATACAATATAGTTATATGTCATATCATCATCATCTTAGCATAAGTTTTTAATCTAGGATCTGTGAATTTTTTTTGAAATATCTCAATAATTACATTTTAATATAATTCATTTCCTTTGTAACTTGATATATTTAAAAAACATTATCCTGAGATGTTCACAGGCTTCACTAGCTACCAAGAGTCCTTGACACACACAGACACACACAAAAATGTTTAAGAAGTAGTGATTTAGGGTTGCAAACCATTTAAATAAATGATGTCATCTGATCTTCACAGCAGTCATGTAAAGTAGGAATTACTATTATCCTCACTTTGAAGATAGGGAAAGCAAGGTAGAAAGGGGCCAAGTGATTTGCCCAGTGTTTCAGAGATGGATACAGAGACGATCTTAGAGCCAGACAATCTTGAATTCAATTCCTGTCTCCTGGTACATATTCTGGCAAATCACCTACTCTCTCAAGACTCTAAGCAACTTTCTATGACTCTAAAGTTGAAAAGAAAGTCTTGGCTGTTTCTTCATTTAAGAATTCCTTATACCAATGA